>NC_044328.1:749490-1124235 GCF_007399415.2 Gopherus evgoodei | reverse complement strand
TCACTCTTTTTGCTGAAGAGCCTGTTAGTGGGGACACCTGAGCTTCCTCTGTTATCTGGCCCCTTTGGCCGAGACATCATTAAGGTTCCATCCGACTTAAAGTCAGGGCCAGCTCCAGCATTTGTGCCACCCTCAGTGGCGGGAGGGGGCGCGATTGGTGGCACTTCCGTAGTACTCCACCGCCACTGCTGCTTTCTTCAGTGGCAGGTTCTTCCCTCTGAGAGTGACCGAGGGACCCGCTGCCGAAGAGCCGGACATGCCGCCCCTGCCCGTTGGCCTCCCCAAGCACCTGCTTGCTGTGCTGGTGCCTGGAGCTGGCCCTGCTTAAAGGGATAATTCAGCCTTTTTCTTTTTTATGCAAAACATTCATGTGTCTGCCCCCAGATTTCCAGCACAAGTTCTCAGGGCAGCGCTAACTTCATTAGTTTTCTGGGCTCTCAAAAATTCCCATTCTTCGCATGCTGGCCCCTAACTGGGTTGCACCCATGGGATACGCGCGTGCACCTGCGTCTGGAATTTTTTGCAAGCCATGTCTGTTGGCTGCACGTGTGCCGCAGCTCTCCTCAGGCTCCTCACCAAGGGCATAAGAGGTGGTGCTGGCTGATGCCTCTCCAGTTCCTTCTTACCGCCACATGGTCTGAGTCAGAATCTTCTGGGTCCTCGGCTCCTTTTTGCCCGTGGCCTGGCTGTAAACGTTGTGTATAGTTATACTGGGTTAGTTTTTGTAGTGTAATTTACAGAATATAGTTAGATAGGGTTTTTTCCCCCTTTTCTTCCCCACTCAGGGACGTTTTCCCCTCAGGAAGGCTGGGATTAAGCCCAGGGGCCCTGGGTTCAAAAACTGTTTCCTGCCCTCGCTCCTTCTGGGTGAGTGACAGACATCAATGCTGCCTCTAGTGTCTGGGTGAGACTCCTGTTTCTGCCAAGCACAGGACCTGCCGCTCTCCCCCCAGAACTCAAGGGTGTTGGGAAGTGAGACTGGAAAACATCTCCTGGAGGAGGCGATGAAGCCCCAGTCAGATCTGGGCTGGGGACCCCTCCGCATACATCAGTCACAACAACCGGCAGCGCCCTTCTGAGCATAGGCTGCGACGCCTGAGAAGGCGGCTTCACATGCAAGATGCGGATGTAGGCTCAAGTTTATCTTCTTGACAGGAGGACGCGGCGCACAAAGAGAGGCTCTGGTGGGTCCAACATCAGCTTCAGTGGTGAAGGCTCAGGATAAACAGCTCCTGATGCTCTCCTCCACTTCTAGGGCCAATGTGGTCTCCCAGGGCAACCAGAGACCTACAGTTCCCTGGAGGACACCTGCTCTTCACTGACCATGTTTGCCCCTCCTGTGGAGACTGTCCCTATCCCGGGATGCTGATATACCCAAGGAAGAGACTCTCCTGACAAGGCAGAGTCATTCTCCCGTCCCAACTACCAGCCTCGAGGCACAACCATTGGTACCATCAGTGCTGCCATAGCTAAGAGATCTGGTTTTCTCATCGAGTGAGTCTGAGGCCCTGCATGAGTCTGTGCAGCATCAGGCAGAGGTGGCACAAGAAAGCCCCATAAGATCAGCCTTCCGGCCTCTGACCGGATATGATTGGCCAAGAGACAGATGGCACCCTGCGCTATGGGGTCTGTCTCCCCCAGTTGATCCATCCTACTGGGAATATTGGGGACTGTGTAAGCCCAACCTTGTACACCCAGGAGTGGTCCAGGATCCTGTTTTCCATCACCTGGCCACCCAGAACTGGCCTCGTCAGAATATGTGGAAGGGAGTGTGATGCAGTAGGGACTGTCTGTGTGGGGAGTGGGAGAGCAGGGGAGGACTTTAGGGGATGGACGATGCCAGGGCCAATAAACCTTCTGTTTTACTGGCTGGCCGAGAGTCACTGTGGGTCCCAGGAAGAGGGGTGCAGGGCCGGACTCCCCCACACTCCGTGACAACTGGTGGCAGCGGTGGGATATACTGCACCCTGTGGACGGCGCTTCCTGCAGTAAGTGACTGGGGAGCAGTAAAACGAAGGGGTGATTAACCCCTGGGAGTGTGTGCCCAGTGAGAAGGACTTTGCAGTAACAGGGTCCCCTAGGGGATTGCAGCGAGCGGTCCCAGGGGCGGAGGAGTCTGCAGCTCGACCCTGGCAGAGAGGTGGTGACCTCACGAAGGGCTGGTGCACTAGGGGTCCCCCTGGAAACCGTGGGGAGCGGCGAGCACCCCGGTCTGTGAGTGGCCAGCAGGAAGATGTATGCCAAGCGGCGCAAGTGTGACCTGCTGGAGCTGTGCAAGCAGAGGGGGTTGCGCCCGGGGAGACTCACCAAGGACCAGCTGATTGCCCAGCTGGAGCAGGGAGACCACATGAATGAACGGAGCCCTGTCTCTGAGGGAAGCAGCCGGGCAGATGCAGCGCAGGCAGCAGTGTCTGTCCCCGCTGGGAGTGGTCAGCTGGCGGACGAGGGCTTCCCGAGACCCCCCCTTCCTAGGCCTAGGGGAAGGGCGGGGAGGAGCCCAGTGTATACCGAGGGCACCGTGACGGCACCGTGACAGCCCCGGCCAGCAGGGGATCCTCCCAGCGAAGCTCGGCATCCGTGGAGCGGATGCGGCTGGAATATGAAAGGGAGCTGAAATGGGAGGAGCTCGAGTTAAAGAGGCAAGAGCTGGAGGAGAAGGCGAAACAGCGTAAACATGAGGAGAACCAGCGTAAACATGAGGAGAACCAGCGCCAGCGTGAGTGGGAGGAGAAGGAGAACCAGCATAAACATGAGCTGGACCTGGCCCAGCTGAGGAGAAGTGAGGCCCCAGCTGCGGTGAGTGAGGGGGGACCCAAGCCTACAAAGAGCTTTGATAATCACTTGCTGCCCCGGCGTAAGGAGGGGGAGGACATAGATACCTTCCTGACGGCCTTTGAGAATGCCTGCGAGCTGCACAGGGTTGACCCTGCAGACAGGATCGCAGTTCTCACCCCCTTACTGGACTCCACAGCCGTGGAGGTGTACAGCCGACTGAAAGGGGCGGAGGCAGGGGACTACGAACTGTTCAAACAGGCCCTGCTCCGCGAGTTTGGGCTGACTCCTGAGATGTACCGGAAAAAGTTCCGGAGCCAGCGTAAAACCCGTGAGGTCACATATCTACAACTGGTCAACCGGGCGCAGGGGTATGTCCGCAAGTGGACAGCTGGGGCCCAAACTAAAGAGGACCTGCTTGACCTATTCATACTGGAGCACCTGTACGAGCAGTGCCCGTCCGACCTGAGGCTGTGGTTGATGGACCAGAAGCCAGAGAACCCACAGCATGCAGGCCAGCTGGCTGACCAATTTGTGGACAGTCGGGCAGGGGATGGCAGGGAGCAGTCTCGAAGGAGCAGACCTGCCTCAACGCAGAGAGAGAGTCGTCATGGGACCTCCCAAAGGGGGCCTATGGAGAACCCCCCCAAAAGGGGAACATCCAGCGGCAGGTCCCTCCTACCCACTCAAGGGGACCCACGAGACATGGGCTGCTATTGCTGTGGCCAACGAGGTCACATACGGGCCCAGTGCCCCAAGCTCAGGGACAGACCAAGCAGACCCAACCCACAGAGGGTGGGCTGGGTAAAAACCCAATCGGAGGAGGGGCTACATTCTCAGGAAAGTGGGGCTGGCAACATACCACCTGTGGATGCTCCAGGCTCCGGGTTTTTGGTTTACCGGGTGGGCGCGGGGCTGCCCCTCCGAAAAGAGTGCATTGTTTCCCTGGAGGTAGATGGGAGGAAGGTCACTGGGTACTGGGACAGGGGCGCAGAGGTGACGCTGGCCCGGCCCGAGGTGGTGGCCTCAGATGGGATAGTTCCCGACACCTACCTGACCCTGATGGGCGTGGGCGGGACCCCATTCAAGGTGCCCGTGGCAAGGGTACACCTGAAATGGGGGGCCAAGGAGGGCCCCAAGGATGTGGGGGTACACCGATATTTGCCCACTGACGTGTTAATGGGAGGGGACCTCGAGGACTGGCCTAGTAACACCCAGAGTGCCCTGGTCATGACTCGTAGTCAGAGTCGGCAAAGGGCACTGCACCCCGACAACAGGGAAGGTACTCGACCCGAGGTGCAGGACCCTAACCCAGGGAGCGGGGAACGCCCAGGGGCACGGTTCAGAGAGGCTGCGGCCTCAGACCCAGCCAGCAAGAGAGAGCCGGTCCCCATCCCTGTCCCAGCTCCTGAGTTCCAGGCCGAGTTGCAGAAAGATCCCTCCTTGCGGAAGCCCAGGGACCGGGCTGACCTTAGTACGGTACAGACCATGAGGAGAGGTTGCAGGGAGAGGTTCCTGTGGGAGAAGGGGTTCCTGTACCGAGAATGGGCTCCCCCAGGGGAACTAGAGTCATGGGGGATCAGGAGGCAGCTGGTGGTTCCCCAGAAGTTTCGTCACAAGCTGCTGTACTTGGCCCATGACATCCCTCTCGCAGGGCACCAGGGAATCCGGCGCACCAGGCAGAGGCTGCTACAGAACTTTTACTGGCCTGGGGTCTTTACCCAGGTCCGACAGTACTGCCAATCCTGTGACCCCTGCCAGAGGGTGGGGAAGGCCCGGGACAAGGGGAAAGCGGCTTTGAGGCCTTTACCCATCATAGAAGAACCTTTCCAGAAGGGGCCATGGACATAGTGGGACCCCTCAGCAAGACGACCCGGTCAGGGAAGAGATACATCCTGGTGGTGGTGGATTTTGCCACTAGCTACCCCGAGGCGGTGGCCTTGTCCTCTATTGAAGCAGACACAGTGGCAGATGCGCTGCTGACAATTTTCAGCCGGGTGGGGTTCCCCAAGGAGGTCTTAACGGACCAGGGGTCCAACTTCATGTCGGCCCTGCTCCGGTCCTTATGGCAGAAATGTGGGGTCCAGCACAACTGGGCCTCAGCGTATCACCCCCAGTCCAACGGGCTGGTAGATAGGTTCAACGGGACGCTGAAGATGATGCTAAAAACATTTATGAACCAGTACCCGCAGGACTGGGACAAGTACTTACCTCACCTGCCGTTCACGTACAGAGAGGTACCCCAGGAATCTACCGGGTTTTCACCTTTCGAACTGTTGTATGGAAGGCGGATAAGGGGGCCCCTAGACCTGATGAGGGACGAATGGGAGGGGAAGGCCACTCCTGAGGGAGAGTCAGTGGTGGAGTATGTCCTGACCTTCCGGGAAAGACTGGCCGAGCTCATGGGCCTGGCCAGGGAGAATCTGGCCCGAGCCCAGAGGAGGCAGAAGGTCTAGTATGACCGCACGGCACGGGCCCGTGCCTTCGCCACCGGGGATCAGGTGATGGTTCTCATCCCCGTGAGGAGAAACAAACTCCAGGCCGCCTGGGAAGGGCCCTTCAAGGTTATCAAGCAACTGAATGAGGTAAACTATGTGGTGGAGCTGTCAAACCGGGCACATCACCGTCGGGTGTACCATGTGAACATGATGAAACCATACTATGACAGGGGAAATGTGGTGTTGGCCGTGTGTGGACATTGGGAGGGGCAGGGAGATGACCCCTTAGTAGATCTATTCCCTGGGACAAAAGCTGGTTCCCCCCTGGAGGCGATTCCCCTCTCTGAGCAACTGACCCCGGGCCAGCACGCTGAGATCAGAGGGGTGCTGCATCTATACCGACAGCTGTTTTCCAACCAGCCTGGACGCACTAATTTGACTGTCCACCGGGTGGAGACCGGGTCACATCCCCCTATAAGATGCTCCCCTTTTTGGGTCACTGGGAAAACTGCCCAGGATCTTGAAAGAGAGGTCAGGGACATGTTGGCTTTGGGGGTGATCCAGCCGTCTTCCAGCCCTTGGGCCTCGCCAGTGGTGCTGGTTCCCAAGAAGGATGGGTCAATCTGGTTCTGTGTGGACTATCGAAAGCTCAATGCCATCACCGTATCTGAAGCCTACCCTATGCCCAGGCCTGACGAGCTCCTAGACAAGCTGGGAGGTGCTCGGTACCTCACCACTATGGATCTTACCAAAGGCTACTGGCAAGTGCCGCTGGACGCAGATGCCAGGCTGAAATCGGCCTTTATCACCCCTCTGGGGCTCTATGAGTTTCTGACCCTGCCCTTCGGCCTCAAGGGAGCACCGGCCACCTTCCAGCGCCTGGTGGATCAGCTACTGAGGGGGATGGAGAGTTTTGCCGTGGCGTATATTGACGACATCTGCGTCTTCAGCCAGACCTGGGAGGACCACATGTCCTAGGTTAAACAAGTCCTGGACCGACTCCGAAAGGTTGGGTTAACAGTAAAGGCTGAGAAGTGCAAGGTGGGGATGGCTGAAGTATCTTACCTGGGCCATCGGGTGGGGAGCGGCTGCCTGAAGCCAGAACCAGCCAAGGTGGAGGTGATCAGAGACTGGCCTGCTCCCCAAACCAAAAAGCAGGTCCAGGCCTTTATTGGGATGGCGGGGTACTATCGAACGTTCGTTCCCCACTTTAGTGCCATAGCCGGCCCCATCACTGAACTGTGCAAAAAGGGGAAGCCAGACAAGGTGATCTGGACTGAGCAGTGCCAGGAGGCTTTCCGGGCGCTGAAGGAGGCTCTGGTTAGTGGCCCAGTTCTGGCAAACCCAGATTTTGACAAACCCTTTATGGTGTTCACCGATGCCTCAGACATGGGACTGGGGGCGGTGTTAATGCAGGAGGATGAAAAGGGGGAGAGACGCCCCATCATGTACCTGAGTAAGAAGCTGTTACCCCGGGAACAAAGCTATGCGGCCATCGAGAAGGAATGCCTGCCCATGGTGTGGGCCCTTAAGAAACTGGAGCCATATCTCTTTGGGCGACACTTCACCATGTACACCGACCACTCTCCCCTGACCTGGCTGCACCAGATGAAAGGAGCCAACGCCAAGCTCCTGAGGTGGAGCCTGCTCCTGCAGGACTATGACATGGACGTGGTCCATGTGAAGGGAAGTGCCAACCTGACAGCGGATGCGTTGTCCCGGAGAGGGGACACTGAACTTCCCCAGGTCACTGGGCAGAGTGACCCTGCTCAGTTCAGTCTCGAAGGGGGGAGAGATGTGATGGAGTAGGGGCTGTCTGTGTGGGGAGTGGGAGAGCAGGGGAGGACTTTAGGGGATGGACGATGCCAGGGCCTGTAACCTGAGCTAGGTAAGGGAGGGGAAAGGTCAACACCTTTGCCCAGGAAGGGGACAAAGGAAGGGAGTGGCAGGAGGGAAGCAGTTTGAGTTTGGGCTTGGGGCTGTGTGGGCGGAATTCAGGGGATCCTAGCTAGGATCCAAGCACCCTGAAAGCCCAGAAGGACTCGAGGGAGGGGTCCTGACTGTGCCTGCAAGCTCTGCTGTAACCGGTGTTCCTGTTGTCCAATAAACCTTCTGTTTTACTGGCTGGCCGAGAGTCACTGTGGGTCCCAGGAAGAGGGGTGCAGGACTGGACTCCCCCACACTCTGTGACAGGGAGCCAGTTCTATAGGTCCATGGAGCAATCTCATCGTCTTTGCTGGAGGAGGTGGTTACTCTGTCTCTGACTCTGCCAGGCGTAATACCAGAGCTCATGCTCAGGGGGCTGGAGAGCTGCAGGTTGAGCCTGAGGAAGTCTAGGAGCTGTAGCACAGCTTCCTAGACATTCTTCAGCCTTCCGGTCCCAGTGGAGTGGCTTTGGCCATTGTGGGCACACTCTTGTTTCTTATGCTCCTACCCCTAAGAGGGCCAAGGAGCACTGCTTTGTTCTGCCCCGGGGGGGGGAGAGGCTTTTGTCCGTCACCCCTCACCTAGCTCTTTGGTGGTGCAGGGGGCTACAGAGTGGTCCAAGCAACAGCACTCAAAGGCTACTCCCTCTGAGAAGGGACACAAGTGACTCGACCTTCTAGGGAGAAAGGTCATCTCTTCCGCCTGTTCAGGGTCTCCACATCAGGTGACCATCACTCAGGACATCAATCAGAACTCGCCTTCTCTGCCTCGGCCACATGGCCTGATGCACACCCGTGATGCTGTTCACCGGCCTTCCTCTTTGCCTGCCTACAAGCCTGGCTTCTCTTCGTGAACTCCCCAGAGAAGGGCAACACAAACAGCAAGGCAGGTTTTAGACTCTGTCGTCTGGTGGATTCAGCTGGGATTCCTTTCCTCACCCTAATTCCCAAGACAACCATTGTTCTCCACACACAGTTCAGTTCTCAACAACGTCTTCGCCCAGTGGGAAATGCTGGCGTGGGACATTTTAACCTCACAGGAGAACAGGAAACTTCCTTGGTGCTTCTCCAGAGCAACCCTAGGCAAGGGCTTGATGGGAGATGCCCTTCTGATGTCACGGAAGAGTCATGGGATATGCCTTCCTTCTCATCCCACTGATACTACAATTTCTGTGAAGATCTGTCAAGACCGAGCTCAAGTCATCCTGATTACGCCCAACTGGCTGAGACGGTTCTGGTTTGTGGACTTCTGAAGCTCTCAATTCACCCATCCATGAACATCCCCATGTTGCTGGAGCTTCTAACAGAACACTAGGGCACGTTCCAGCACCCCAGACCAGGACTGCTGGAACTTGGGGCCTGGTACTTGGATGGGCATTGGAAATAGAGGGCTCATGTTCTGAGAGGGTGCCACCCATCCTCAGCCAAAGCAGAAAGGACTCTATGGGGAGCAGTCACTCAGCAAAATGGAAGTGTTTCTCCTCTTGGTCCCACCAATGCAAGTTATCTCCAGAATCCTCTGGGATCCCTGCTATCTTAGACTTACCCATAAGTCTCTGGATTTTGTGCTCTGTTCTCTGCGAGTCGCTTAGTTTAGCAGCCATCGGCGCTTTCCATCCTTGGGTGGATAACAGTTCACTCGTCACACACGTGTCACAACTAGATTTCCAAAGGGGACTCTCAGATCCTTCCCACCATTGGTGAAGTTCACACCGCAATGGGACCTCAGTTTAGTTCTATGGGCACTCACTAAACCCCTCCTTTGAGCCCCTCACCATGTGCCCTGTGGTCCTTCTGTCCATGAAGGTGGCCTTTCTAATAGCCATCACGTTGGCCAGAAGAGTCAGTGAGCTGGGAGTGCTCATGCAGACCTACCATACGCTACCGTCCACAAAGAAAGATCTTGTGACCACCCCACCCTGGGTTCACTCCTAAAGCAGTTACCGAGTTTCCTAGGAGTCAGGTAATCCAGTGACCAGTAAATTTTTTCAAAACCACATGCCTCAGATGAAGAGAGATGGCTGTGTTCTCTGCACACCCATCCGAGGGCTTTGGCCTTTTATCTGCAAAGAACAAGGACATTAGAAAGACACCTAAACTATTTGTTTCCATAGCAGAGCAATCAAGGGGTCAAGCTATATCAGAGCAGAGACTTTCAAAATGGATCTCTGCTTGGGTTACCCGTTGTTACCAACTAACCCATAGTCCCTCTCCAGAGAGGTGAGGGCTTCTTCTGCTAGAGGGCAAGTCACTTCAGTTGCGTTGCTGAGAGCCGTACCCCTCCTCGAGATGGAGGGCAGCTACTTGGAGCTCTTTGTAGACCTTCGTGAGACATTGCGCTCTGGTGCAGCCATCAGCTGTGGGAACAGCACTATTCACTCGGCTAGCGCTTCAGCATCCGGCCCCCAGCACATCTGACTGCTGTTTGTGAATCTCCCAGGTGTGGAATACACTTAGGGACCAGCAGTCGAAGAAGAAGAGGTTACTTATCTGAAACTGGATGTTTTTTGAGATGTGGGGTCCCTGTCTGTATCCCACTCCCTCCCCGCCCTCCCCTCTGCTGCAGATCGCTTGAACTGCGGTAAGAATAGGAAACGGGAGAGTACTGAACCTGCGTCGTCCCCGCGCGTGCTCAGTTCGGAGCATGCAGAGAGCTATGGTGCGTGTGCAGGCCAGCGGAACATCCGGACTCAGGTGCCCGGTGCGCGTGCGAATCCCATGTGTGCAATACAGACTGGGACCTTGCATTGCAAAGAACCTCCACTTGCCAGGAAGCGCTCTCCTTTCTGAGCCCTTCGTTCTTAAACTCCAAGCTGCAGAAAGCCAGCAGTATGTGCGGAGAGGCTGCGGGGTCTCTGGAGTGATGGAGCTAGTGTCAGTTAACAAAAAGGACAAACCTGTTATTAGCGTTCTTCGACATAGGCGAATGGTATGCGCTGCAGAAAGCCCCAGAGGACGTGAGTTACGGTGCTCTCCATGGAGAAGAGAGGCTTTGAGCTGGCAGGAAAAGGCAGAATGAGAGCTAATGGTTGGACACTGAAGCCAGACGAGTCACACTAGAAATGTTTCACCGTGGGAGCCGGTACCCATTGGAACAGCTCACCTGGCACTGGTGGAGTTTCCATCCCTTGGAGACTAGGCGTCTCTTTCTAAAGCTCTGCTCGAGCTGACCCTGGAACTCTGGGCTGGAGGCAGGAATCCTGGGCAAGGGTCTCTGAGCTGTGCCCTGCAGGAGGGCAGGCTGGATGAGTGGAGTGGGCCCTGTGTGAATCTGAGAGCACGAGGCTGTGATGCAGGAGTGCAAGGGGAGCTTCTGCTGCCATGGCAGTCGTGTTTGGAAAAGAGGAAGTGTTGAGGGATTGCTGTGGGGCCTGGAGGCTTGGGGATGGGAGGTTCGAGCGCTGGGAACACGGGGCAGGGGCAGGTGCTGAGAAGCAGAACCTGGACCCAAGTGAGTATTTGGGGTGGAGTAAGGATTAGGGGAGATTTTGGCTCTCCCCTAATTTCAGTGCTCTTGAAAGTGCTGCTATTGCCTGTGGGACCGGGTCTTTCCCCTAGTTGGCTGATTTCTCTGCCTGGTGTCTTGGCGAGTGGTCAGGAGAGTAAGCGAGCTGCCACGGGCGCCCCTAACATGCTACTGCTAGGGTAACCCTTCAGCGAGCACTGAGCCGTGACAGACTGATTCCTACATCCCCCTCCCTCCCAGCTGTCGGGACATCCATCCATTGAACCTAGATAGTGATCAGACTTTAGCAACCACTGCAGAATGGGCTCTACATTAAAGGCAAAAAGCGATGTTAATGCAGCATTACAATGGCACGTGTACCATAAGTTCTGACAGCCAGGCAGTGCCAGCATCAAAGGGCACCGTGTTTGCCTCATGGATACCTCTTTACTTCCATGATCTCACGCTGCGGGGCATTCTTCCTGCAGCCTTACCCCCCGGCGTGTCTTACGAGAACCGGGGGCTGTGCTGCTGGGAGTAAAGCTAGGCCACTCACCCATACCCCTTGTGCTTCCTGGCTGGGGGGACTTCGCTGCGCAGTGCTAACTTGACAGGCCTGCAGCATTTTGATATTTGTAACAGGAGAAAGGAGGGGAAAGCAACACCTGCCGCCATGTAGCTTGCAGCTCCTGGAGCAGGGGTGGCCCGGAGCTGGAGGGGTTGTTAGCAGAGTGCACACGTCCAGATTTACCAGGGGCCGCTTGGGATTCTCTAGTGCAGGAGCAATGCCAGCCCGAGCGCTCTGCTCTGATATGTGGAAAAAGGAGCAGCCTGAGCACCTAACACAGAGGTGTGGCCTGTGGAGATTACAGATCCCAGCATGTACCATGGCCTGGCTGAACATTGCATCTTGGGAGCCCTCCTCCTTCTCAGCTGCTCCCTGGCTTGAGTTGAGGGTTGCTGTGGCTGCATGGCAGGTTGTGGTTAGCTGCCTGCGGCATTTATTTAGCTGGGATCTCTGGGCCTAGAGGTCAAAGGTGTTACCATGAGCCTGCCACTGGCCAGCGTTAAACAGCTTTAAATCAGATTTGAGGTTTGATGTCCCGAACTCTCAGCCTGCCTAGTGCCAGGGCCAGAACACCCTTCAGCAGCCTGTTGTTACAGGTACAGCCTGCCTAGCGCCAGGGCCAGAACACCCTTCAGCAGCCTGTTGTTACAGGTACAGCCTGCCTACCGCCATGCCCCACGCACCCTTCAGCAGCCTGTTGTTACAGGTACAGCCTGCCTACCGCCATGCCCCACGCACCCTTCAGCAGCCTGTTGTTACAGGTACAGCCTGCCTAGCGCCAGGGCCAGAACACCCTTCAGCAGCCTGTTGTTACAGGTACAGCCTGCCTAGCGCCATGCCCCACGCACCCTTCAGCAGCCTGTTGTTACAGGTACAGCCTGCCTACCGCCATGTCCCACGCACCCTTCAGCAGCCTGTTGTTATAGGTACAGCCTGCCTAGCGCCAGGGCCAGAACCCCTCTTCAGCAGCCTAGTAACCTTTTGTTACTGGTACAGAAAAGAATGAAAAACATTGGTGCATTTGAAGTGTAAAGGATGAAGCATCCCTTGTTCCCTCACCCAGTAGCTGTTGAAGGAAATCCCCTTGTGTGACAGGCTCCCAGATGGTAATCACAGAAGTGTAGGAATGGAAGGGACCTCACTGGGTTGTCTAGTCCAGCCCCTTGCACTGAGGAAGGACTCAATATTACCTAGTACAGCGGTTCTCGAACTGTGGGTCGGGACCCCAAAGTGGGTCGCAACCCTATTTTAATGGGATCTCTGGGGCTAGCTTAGACTTGTTGGGGCTTGGGGCTGAGCGGCGGGACTGTAACAATGCTGGTTTTGGTGGGACCCAACTGAGTATCAATTCAGGACAAATTGCTTAAAGCAGGGCAGTCACAGCGCCAGGCTGGGTTTTTTCCACCTCTAAGGCAAACAAACCAGCCTGACCAAGAGGACTTCGGTTTCACCCCACTGGCTAACCACAAGTCACACAAGCAATTTCCTTAGACACTCCAGTCTCCCAGTATCACCACCAGTGCCACCCATCCTGGGGATGAATGGTTATGAAAACCAACACCCCAGTAAAAGAAAAAGGTTCTCTCGATCCCAAAGGACCAAGCCCCAGGCCCAGGTCAATATACACATCAGATCTTACCCACAAATCACGCTGCTGCCAATCTTTTAGAATCTAAAATCTAAAGCTTTATAAATAAAGGGAAAAAGGTAGAGATGAGAGCTAGAATTGGTTAAATGGAATAAATTACATACAGGAATGGCAAAGTTCTTTGTTCAGGCTTGTAGCAGTGATGGCGTAAACTGCAGGTTCAAATCAAGTCTCTGGAGAACATCCCCCACTGGGATGGGTCATCAGTCCCTTGTGTAGAGCTTCAGTTTGTAGCAAAGTCCCTCCAGAGGTAGGAAGCAGGACTAAAGACAAGATGGAGATGTGGCATCAGCCTTATATAGGCTTTTCCAGATGTAAGAACCTCTTTGTTCTTACTGTGGAAAATTACAGCAACATGGAGTCTGGAGTCACATGGGCAAGTCCCTGCACACTTTGCTGAGTTACAAGGTGTATCTGCCTCCTCTCAATGGGTCAGTTGTGTAGCTGATGGTCCTTAATGGGCCATCAAGCAGGCTAAGCAGAGCTAACACCCACTTGTCTGGGATCTTTCCCAGTAACACAACACAAGTTTGAAATACGGACAGTATAGAGCCAATACTTATAACTTCAACTACATAATGATATAGACATACAGCCTCATAGACTCATAGACTCTAGGACTGGAAGGGACCTCGAGAGGTCATCGAGTCCAGTCCCCTGCCATCATGGCAGGACCAAATACTGTCTAAACCATCCCTGATAGACATTTATCTAACCTACTCTTAAATATCTCCAGCGATGGAGATTCCACAACTTCCCTAGGCAACCTATTCCAGTGTTTAACTACCCTGACAGTTAGGAACTTTTTCCTAATGTCCAACCTAAATCTCCCTTGCTGCAGTTTAAGTCCATTGCTTCTTGTTCTACCATTGGAGGCTAAGGTGAACAAGTTTTCTCCCTCCTCCTGATGACACCCTTTTAGATACCTGAAAACTGCTATCAGGTCCCCTCTCAGTCTTCTCTTTTCCAAACTAAACAAACCCAATTCCTTCAGCCTTCCTTCATAGGTCATGTTCTCAAGACCTTTCATCATTCTTGTTGCTCTTCTCTGGACCCTCTCCAATTTCTCCACATCTTTCTTGAAATGCGGTGCCCAGAACTGGACACAATACTCCAGTTGAGGCCTAACCAGCGCAGAGTAAAGCGGAAGAATGACTTCTCGTGTCTTGTTTACAGCACACCTGTTAATGCATCCCAGAATCACGTTTGCTTTTTTTGCAACAGTATCACACTGTTGACTCATATTAAGCTTGTGGTCCACTATGACCCCTAGATCTCTTTCTGCCATACTCCTTCCTAGACAGTCTGTTCCCATTCTGTATGTGTGAAACTGATTGTTCCTTCCTAGGTGGAGCACTTTGCATTTATCTTTATTGAACTTCATCCTGTTTACCTCAGACCATTTCTCCAATTTGTCCAGATCATTTTGAATTTTGACCCTGTCCTCCAAAGCAGTTGCAATCCCTCCCAGTTTGGTATCGTCCGCAAACTTAATAAGCGTACTTTCTATGCCAACATCTAAATCATTGATGAAGATATTGAACAGAACCGGTCCCAAAACAGACCCCTGCGGAACCCCACTTGTTATACCTTTCCAGCAGGATTGGGAGCCATTAACAACTACTCTCTGAGTACGGTTATCCAGCCAGTTATGCACCCACCTTATAGTAGCCCCATCTAAATTGTACTTTCCTAGCTTATCTATAAGAATATCATGCGAAACTGTATCAAATGCCTTACTAAAGTCTAGGTATACCACATCCACCGCTTCTCCCTTATCCACAAGGCTCGTTATCCTATCAAAGAACGCTATCAGACAGCATAATCTTAATGAGCAACTCATAACCTGGTCTTAGACACCTTATATGACCCCCTTTACATAAGATCTGGTGCCACTACAGGACCTTGGTTGCAACCATGTTCTATACGGTCCCAGATTATGTCAATAACGTCACAGGGGCTCAGGTTACAGGTGTTACAGGGGTTGTGAGGCTCAGGCTTTGGCCCCCCCGGCCAGGGTGGTGGGGCTCAGGCAGACTCAGGCTCCTGGGGTTGTGTAGTAATTTTTGTTGTCAGAAGGGGGTCGCAGTGCAGTAACGTTTGAGAAGCCCTGATGTAACCCAGCCCTGACAGGTGTGTGTCTAACTGCTCTTAAAAACCTCCAGCAATGGAGATTCCACACTCTCCCTGGGCAATTTGTTCCAGTGCTTAAACCACCCTGACAAGAAGCTTTTCCTCATGTCCTGACATCCAGCTGTCCTAGGGGAAGGAGGGAGTTGAGCGGGGCCGGAGCTGTTGCTGCTGTTAGTCTGATCCCATGTCCTGATGGACACACACGAGGGGAAGAAAAGAACTGCAAAGAGAGAACAATGCAGCTTCTCTCTCTGGGCTTGAGCTTCACTTGAGGTCAGTGCTAGGAGTGCAGGCCCAGCACCCGATCTTATCAGCCCCTCTGCGACGGGCACACTTGTCCCAGCACCGAGTGTCCTGGGCATTGCCTGGAGCTGCCGTTCTGAGCAGCGCTGTAAACTGCAGGCTGCCGCTTGGCCGGCTCACCCAGCCGATTGTTAGACAGCAGGAAAGAGCGAGGGAAGGAAAGGAGCCGGGAGCGGAGGCTGACCTAGTCACATCCCAGCCGATGGTCGGGAGCCAGGGGAGCTAGTGATGGCAGCTGGGTCCCTGCCCAGTGGGGTCCCAGGAGAGGGTGGGGGTGAGAGCCCCAATGGAGGAGCGTGCTCCTTCTCGTTCTTTGTCAGCCTGCATTGCAGTAGCCAGTCTTCCCCCCAGGGCTCTTTCAGAGGATCCCCAAATGGGGGTGGGGTGGAATAGCCCCACTCCTTGATGTTTTGTCCACCACTTTCTGGCTCTCCTGGGAGTTCTGTCAGCCTCCGCTGTGGGAACACGCTGGGGAGCAGGCCGCCCTGGGGGTGTGGGGCTGGAGTCCGCCTCGGGGCAGCCCCACCCGTGCCCCTGGGAGCGCTCCCCTGCCAGCTTTGCCCAGCAGCTGGTGTGGTGACGGACGGGGGCTGCGTGTGGCCCGGGTCGGGGGTTGGCAGCTCTGGCTCTAGCCTGCCCTTCCTGGTGCCGTGTCCCTGGCTGGCAGTAGCTGGTGAGCCAGGGGAAGGGCAGCTCAGTCACTCCAGCACTGACTGAGTGGCCGCCCGAGGAGCAGGGCAGGGAGCCTTGCCGTGGGGCAGGCCTCCAGCATTCCCAGCAGGCGCTGCCAGGAGCAAGTGGGTAGGTTCATCCCTGGAGGCAGAGGGGCTGCAGTTGGCAGGCTGGAGGGCTTGCAGAGCGCTGGCCTGACCTGTGCCGTTAGACTTGGAGGCAGCCGCTTGGCAGCCCGTCTCTCTAATCCCTCTTCCCCTCTCCTGCACTCAGTGGTTTGTGAAGGTCGGGGATGGTGCAGGCTGAGCAGTTTGCACTCCATGATGTCTGATCATCGGAGTTACCTGAGTGCTCCGCTTCCTGGAGCGTCTCCGCAGGGCTGATCCTGCCTGAGCCGTGCAGCACAATTCCCGCTGAAGCCAGTGGCAGCGGAGGGCTCTCAGCCTGTTGGATTGAGCCCTGAGAGCGCTCCGAGTGAATGCAGGGCTGGCCCGGCCCAGCAGTGCTGCCAGCACGGTCGCCGATAGCTGGAGTGTCCCCCATGTGCTTCAGAACTCAGCCGTCACTTCCACGGGCACCCAGCCTCCGTGCCTGTCCCCTCGCCTGCCTCGCAGCGCTCCTTACTGGCAAAGGGTCAGAGTTAACACTGCGTATTGACCGAGCTGACTGGGATTCACAGCTTCCAGTCTTGCGGTCCCGCTGCATCCTGCTATGGGATCGGGACTGGGCGCAGGTGCTGGAACTGGGGGGGCTGCTGCACCCCCTGGCTTTCAGTGGTTTCTGTCGTATCCACAGCTCTCCGCACCCCCACTATAAATAGTCCCAGCACCCCTGGGGCTGGGTTAGAGATGCCCCCTGACTGGTACCTGCCCTTCGCATGCAAGCCCTGCATGATGGGGCCAGGAAGGGAGGCAGTGCGTCACACTAAGAAATTGCTGCTTTGTGTTTGCGTGGGAGCCAGCCTGACTGGAGCTGTAAATCCGCTGGTCGGCTGAGGGAGCAGCTCTGCCTGGGACTCAGCACTGCCACGGGGCCTGCGACAGCCAGAACGGCCCCTTCCAGCCTGCAAGGGGACCAGTGAGCGGGTGCAGTTCCTGGGCTGCAGGAGGGTGAGGCGTGCTGCAGCTGAGCCCTGGTGCAGCAGGGTGGAGGCTCAGTGGGACCTCGCCATCTCCAGTGCCCAGGCAGCAGCTTGCGGTGCCCAGCGTGGCCCTTTGCCTGCCTGGTGCAGGCCCAGGGAGGTGCGGCCATGGCACTGGGCTTGAGGTGGGCGTGTGGCTTGCTGGCTTTGTTTTGGGGAGGTGCCATGTAAGTGTCCCCGTGTGGGGCAGCGTGCCCTGGCAGTGAGCATGACAGGCACATGACAGCCGTGGCTGTGCCCTGCCTCTGGCTCGGGACCCCAGAGGCACAGCAAAGCCAAGGGAGGGTAGGAATGGGAGAGGCCCAGGCGCAGTGCGGAGGCCCGATGGATAGCTCCCCACATCCCTAGGACTGTTAATCCATCTCCTGGGCCGATGGCTGGCACGTGGGCCTGGGGACTTGCCCCATTAATCAGCCTGCTCGCTCGCTCTGCACAGAGACTGCAGCCAGCCGGGCTGCCAAGCTGCAGAGCATGCGATTGGGCAGCCAGTGCCCACGAGCTGTCACACTGAGTAGGACGGGGGGGTGTCCCATCCTGGGCACTGGGGGGTAGCTCACAGCCCTGTGTGTCCCCCCTCCAGCTGTTGGGCGGCGAGAAGCCCAGGAGCAGGCTGCAGGAGCCCCGTTTCGACTACTCCGGCTGGCAGCCCGAGCTGGACCTCAGCGACTCAGAGCTGCCCCATGTCATCGAGATCTACGACTTCCCGCAGGACTTCGGCACTGCCGACCTGCTGCGCATCTTCTGCAGCTACCAGTGAGTGCCCCCGGCTTGGGCCCGTCCCGTCCTGCCCTGGAGCCAGCCTGCATGCTCGCTGTCCACAGCTTGGCCTTTGCTCTGTGCCAGAGGCCAGGACTCCTCGTCCCTGGCAGCCTCCAGCTCTGCCAGCTCCTTTGCCAGATTCACACGCCCTGAGATGGCCACGGGGCTCCAGATCGGGGCCTTCCCCAGCCAGTTCCCGCTCCCACCAACCGAGCCTATGGGACTCTGCCCGTTTCCCCCCACCCCCCAC
The DNA here is from genome assembly GCF_007399415.2 of Gopherus evgoodei. NCBI lineage: Eukaryota > Metazoa > Chordata > Testudines > Testudinidae > Gopherus > Gopherus evgoodei. The sequence continues at coordinate 1,106,181 of NC_044328.1, read as the reverse complement.
CTTTGGCCTCACGTCCGAAACGGTGCTGTGGAAACGGCTCCAGCCCCTCCCCGTGGCCGGTCCCCTCGGGCCCCCCTGCTTGGCGGCCCCCATCCCTCGCCCCCACTGTGCTGATGTCATCGGTGCCTGCGATCTCAGCTGCTCGCTGTCCCTGGCAGGAAGAAAGGCTTTGACATCAAATGGGTGGACGACACGCATGCACTGGGCATCTTCTCCAGCCCCGTCGCAGGTATGTGCACCTCCAGCGCTGGGCACAGCGGCAAGATTTCTGCAGGGAGTGCTGGCTCTGGCAGTGCCTGGGGCCGGGGGTGGGTGGGGCTGGAGGGGGCGGCGCCGGCCCTGGCGGTGCCCAGGGCGGGGGCGACTGTGGGGCTGGAGGGGGCGGCGCCGGCTCTGGCGGTGCCCGGAGGTGGGGCCTACTGTGGGGCTGGAGGGGGCGGCTGTGGCTGTGGCTGGAAGGGGCGGCGCCGGCCCTGGCGGTGCCCAGGGCGGGGGCGACTGTGGCTGTGGCTGGAGGGGGCGGCGCCGGCCCTGGCAGAGGCAGGGGCAGCTGTGGATGGGGCTATAGGGGGCAGTGCTGGTCCTAGCGGTGCGCGGGGAGCAGTGGCAGTGGGGCTGTAGGGGGCAGTCCTTGTCCTGGTCCTGGTGGGGGGTGGCAGTGGCAGTGGGGCTGTAGGGGGTGACACTTGCGGCAATGGGGCGGGAGGGGGTGGCGCTGGCCGTGGCAGGGCCCAGGGGCAGGGGACAGCTGGGGGGTTGGAGAAGGCGGCGCCATTGCTGGTACCCAGACTGGAATCTCTGCTGAAGGAGCAGTCTGGGTAAGATGGGCTGCAGTATCTGTCCTGTGGGGCGGTGCCCCTGGGCTGCTGGCCATGGGGTTCCATGTGCTGGCCACGGGGGTGGCTGACCTGCCTGGGCTCCCCCTGGGGCAGGCAGGACTGTGGATCAGCGACGGGCTGATAGCCAAGCGATGTCTGGTGCCGGTCCCCTGCCCGGTGGCTGCTGAGCCTGCCAGCTGTGCCTGCTGGGGCGTTCTCGGGCGTGCGCTCCCCCTGCGTGGCAGAGCTGGGGCTGGTTCCGTCGCTCTGCTGTTGCCTGTGAGGGGTGGGGAGGCCGGGTGGTAACAATCATGGGCTGCTGGCTCCAGGGGCACTGATCTCTGGGTGGGCATGGGCTGCTTGGCCATGGCCATGGCACAGAAATGGGCACGTTACCCAGCGTGCTCTGCACCACCAGCAGCCGGTGCCCAGGAGCACTGCTTGTCCCTTACCACGAGGGCTGCTGAGCTGGGGGCCTGTCTCAGGGCTTGGCTGGCAGGCTCCCCGGCACTCGTTGTGGCTCCCTGACTCTGGCCTCCGGCCTCTTCCCGCAGCACGCGACGCTCTGAGCAGCAGGCACGTGATGGTGAAGACCCGGCCCCTGGCGCAGGGCACGAGAGCGGCCAAGGCCAAAGCCAGGGCTTGTGCTGGTGAGTGCGGAGCCATAGCCCCCGGTGTGCCCTTGGGGGCAACCCCCATCCCAGCTGCTGGGCTTCGGGAGCGGAGTCAGCACGTGGGAATGATGCCCCTAATTCACCCAGGCAAGGGCCTGGGGCTGGGCAGCGCCAGCGGGCGAGGGAGGCCCGGATCGCGGCTCAACTGGCCCACGGGCGCTCGCTGCCCCTCTTGCAGGCTGTGCCCAGAGTTCCCTGCGGGGTCAGGGTGCATGGGACTGGCCCTGCATGCCAGCCTCGGGTTCGGGTCTGCCACGATCCTCTGGGAATGGGTGGCTGCTTGCTCCAGGCCTGGCGTGGGGAGGACAGCTGCCAGCATGGCCCAGAGCAGGGAGGTGCCCCCTGGGGTGGTACCGGACAAGGAGTAGGGCTAGAGCTCCTCTGGCCCCAGTGCAGACAGGGCCAGGCCTGGGGCGGTCGTGTCCCTGCTAGCTCCATGCTGCAGGCCCTGGGGTGAATCGTACAGTGATGGCTGCCCCCCTCTCCAGACCTCCTGCAGCCGGCGAAAGAGCGTCCGGAGACGTCTGCGGCGCTGGCCCGGAGGCTGGTGATCGGAGCCCTCGGAGTGCGGAGCAACCAGAGCCGAGCCGAGCGCGAGGCCGAGCGCAAGAAGCTGCAGGAGGCCCGAGGTTGGCTCCCAGCCACTGCTTCCTGCTGCGGGGCATGGAGCTGCCCCTCCATCCCTGCGCCCGGAGCTGCTCGGCTTGCAGGCACTGGGGGCGGCATGGTGGGGCAGTGGGGGGCACGCAGGAGTTTCTCAGCTGTCTGCTCCACGCTGGCCACTCGCTGCTGCTGCTGCTGCTGCTGCTGCTGCTGCTGTTCGGGGAGAGCCTGGCCCAGGCCTCGCTCTCCACTTGTGCAGAGCCGACAGGCGAGCTGGGTCCTTCTGCAGCCACGCTGGGCTCTGTGTTTGCCTGGGAGAACCGGGGAACTGCAGGAAGCAATGCTGGTGTTCAGTGCTCTTCACTAGGGGGCGCTCTGCTGCTGGACAGGACCCGTGGATGAGCTCTGACCCCTGGGGCCGTGCCCCCAATTTGGGCGCTATCCCTGGCATCCTGGCCAAATTCCCTCTTTGGAAAGTAAATCCCCCTGCTGTTTGTGTGGGGGGTAAGGCATTGGCCACAGCCCACCCCAGAGATGGCTGCAGCTCCGTGGGTGGGGAAGTGCAGGCGGTGCAGCTGGTGAAAGGCTGTGTTGGTTGGATGGCAGTTTGTGCTATACCCTGGCCCTTGGCTGCTCTGGGAGCTGGGCAGGCAGCGGAGCCCCCACGACCAGCCCCATGCCTCAGCTCCATACCCACCTCAGCTCGGTGATGCCAGGATGTGTGCCAGGCTCTGGGCAAATGCTGCCATATGGCCAGTCCGAGCGCTTCTTCCCTTCCCACATGGGGACGCAGGGTTGGTGGGGAAGCCATTCCCCCAACTCATTGGCCAAGCTGCCTGGCTCCTAGCCCCAGGCTAGCCCTGTCGAGGGCCGTGCTTTACTGCCTCGCAGACCAGAGCACAATGGGGCCAGGAACAGAATCCTGGGTCCTCCCTCGTGTAACCCCAGCAGGTCCCATGCTTGCATTTGGGGAGTCCCTGGGGCTGGCAGCTCCCCAGGATTGTGTGGTGGCTCCTGGCCCTGCCCGCCTGGGGTTGCACACTCCTGCCCCTGCCCTGGCTTAGCCCACTCCACCTGCCCACCTCCCAAGTCAGCACTGCCTAGCCTGGCTCCTTTCTGCCCTGCCTGTCTGTCATTGGGTGCATGCGCTGGGTGGCATTGTGCAGTGCCAGCTCCTCCCTTGTCCTGCACCCAGGCTTTCCCCTAGCTCTGAGGAGGGGTCCCTGTGCCCTGGTGCTCTCACCTGCCACTTGCTGGTGCTTGCAGCCCTCCCCCCATTTAGTGCCAGCTGCAGATCTCGGTGGCTGCCTTGGCTAGCTCCAGAACGATGGTGGGGCCCGGGCCCAGGCCCTGCAGTGCCCACCGGGCCCTGCCCAGCCCAGCTCAGCCCTTTGTTGCTGGCAGTGCTTGAAGTGGGGCTCTGCCTGGCGGTGTGCAGGCAGCTCTGGGAAGGGGGACCGGGTTCTCCACACCAGGACCTGCCTTCGGCTCCACGGTTTGCAGCCGCGCCTGGGCAGCACCTGGCTCTTGGCGGGGCCGCTGGGCAGAGTCTGCTGCAGCCGCTGCAGGCTGTCAGTGCGCCCGGCCCCCTCTGGCAGGCATGGCAACTGGCTCGCGGCCTGCCGGCTGCAACGGCCAGATAACCGGTGATGGGGCGAGCTGGGCGGGCCAGAAAACCGGGCCGAGTGTAACGGTTCCTGGTGAATGTCCAGAGCGGGCTCATGACTGACAGACATGGAGAATAACCCTTCCCTGTCTGCCCACCAAGAGAGCGCTCTGCCCACATGCGCCTCCCTCCCCGGGCAGGCCCTCGCGCCCTGCCCCGGTCCCCTCCCTCCTGCCCATCTGTGGGACGATGTTAGTGCTCTCTACCCAGGGGGTGGTGGTGCTGCAGGCGGGGGGCACAGTGGCAGGAAAAGCCTGGAGCAGAGGCGAGACCTCCCCTTCTTGTGGGTCCACCCCACTGCCCCCACTCGGAATAGCGGAGTGAGGGGCCCCCTGGGGCCAGGGGCGCTGGGCAGGGCCCCCAGCTCGCTGCCCTGCCGGCACCAAGGGCATGTGCCCTCTCCACCTGCCTCTGGGCTGCAGGGATCCGCTTGTGCCACTAGGTGGAGCCCAAGCAGTGCTCTTGGGGTGGGGCACCGGAGCCAGCTCCCGGGTGGGGGGGTGACAGACGGGCTCCCTGGGGGCCCCTTTCCGGCCCTCGGCCCCGAGAGCCCCTGCCCAGCTAGCAGACAGCCTGGCGGGGTGCTGCAGTGGGGTAGCAGGAATGGGGGGCATGGGACGCTGCGTGGCTGGGACAGCCAGGGCTGGGGGGGCCCTTGCTCAATCCCCAGGGGCCTGGAGCCAGGCTTCATCCTTCCGCCCTTGTCTCTGCAGAGAGAAAGCGCCTGGAGAACAAGCAGCGGGAGGACATCTGGGAAGGCCGGGACTGAGCCAGGGCTGCAGCAGAGGAGACTGGAGCACCCAGGGCTGCTGGCAGGCGCTTGGCGGGGGGCACTGTGATGCCGTGGGCTTCAGACACCAGCACAGCCCAGAGCCAGCTGCAGCCACACAGGCTGGCCGGGCTGTGTCGGTGAGGGGAAGGGGAGAGGCCTGTCTGGAGCCTGGCTGGGGGAGAGGGGTCTGGCTGACAAACGCAGCAGCTGTTTGTATTGGGACTTTTAGTGGGTGGGAGCATGGCGGGCCCTGCCACCGGTGTGTGCACCACTGGGGGGGGGGGGGGGGCTGGCAGGCTCTGCTATCGGTGTGTGCACCCCTTGGGGGGGGCTGGCGGGCCCTGCCGCCAGTCTGTGTGCGCCCCGGCGGGGGCGGGGGGGAGGGCTGGCGGGCCCTGCTGCCGGTGTGTGTGTGCCCCTGCTGGGGTGGCGGGGGGGGCTGGCGGGCCCTGCCGCCAGTGTGTGTGCACCCCTGCGGGGGGGAGGGGGGCTGGCAGGCCCTGCTGCCTGTGTGTGTGTGCCCCTGCGGGGGGGGCTGGCGGGCCCTGCCACCGGTGTGTGTGTGCCCCTGTGGGGGGGGCTGGCGGGCCCTGCCGCCGGTGTGTGTGTGCCCTTGCCGGGGGGGGGGGGGGGGCTGGCGGGCCATGCCACCGGTGTGTGTGCCCTTAGGGGGGGCTGGTGGGCCCTGCTGCCTGTGTGTGTGCGCCCTTGGGTGGGGCTGGCGGGCCCTGCCGTCAGTGTGTGTGCGCTCCTGGAAGGGGACATTGGCCTCCTCTGGACCTGCCTCTTGCCCTTTGAGATGCTGGAGCACAGGGAATCAGTGCTCTGGAGCTCTGGGCTGGGGCAGCCCAGGTAAGTCTGGTGGCTGTGCCCTGTGCACGGCACTGCCCGGGCTGTGCTTGTGCTGGTAACGCTGCCCTGACACTCTGACTGCAGCTGGTCGGTCGCTGCTGGGAATGCAGCCTCCAGGCTGCCCAGCTCGCTTTCAAGGCGGTAAGCCCCTTGCTCCCTGCAGCAGCCTGGGTCATGCAAACAGCCCTGGGCAGTGGGAGGGGATTTCGCAGGACACTGCGTGAGCCATGCCATGCTGAGCGGTGCTGTGCTGAGCCAAGCCAATGCAGCCTGGGGGTGTGCCAAGCATGAGTGAGTGAGAAGCCATGTGAGATGGAGATTCCCTGTCCTTTATTTTGCTATTAAATTGCCTGGTTTTTATACTGCTCAGAGGCTCTGTAGTTTCCCCTTGTAACCCTGGTGATGGAGTAATGTGGGGTGCAGAGGTAGCTCCCCGTCTCAGCGCCTGGTGATGCTCTTTGGGACAGTGGCAGAAGTGCAGGAGCAGGGTATTCCTGGTGAAATGGTCAGCAGTGAAATGGTTAATATATGGACATTTAATGTGTTACCATTAGGTTTTAGAGTGACCAGCTTCAATGTGATGGGCTCAGACTGGCATCACGGGGTTAGGTTCTCGGGGGGGAGGGCTTGGTGCCCTAAGGGTGGGAGACCCCCGTGCCGTGCACTGGGAGTCAGGAGTATTGTTCTACCTGCAGCGCACATGGCAGGTGTGCACTGGATATCTGCGCTGCCTGGGCGTCTCTCCTGCCCTGCAGCCTGGCTCGGCTCTGGGATGGGGCCTGGGCAGCACGGGGTTAAGTGTCAGCCAGAATGAGAGGTGAGACAGGCAGGCATTGGGAAACCCTCCCTCCCTTGGCCCTTCGAGCCCCTGGCTGCCCTCAGCCCTGGCCTGCCCGGGCTGCTGCACCAGCGCGGGTCCCCCAGGCTGCTTTTCCTCAACATGTTTATAGAAAACCCAAACCCTTTCTGCTCCAAAAGTCACGCTGAGAAGGAGCCCAAGGGCCATGGTCCATACACAGGCTCCTGCGGGCTGTGGGGCGAGTGAGATGCCTCCTGGGTATCTTGGTGTAACAATGTGGTTCTGGCGGGACCCAATTGAGAGTGCCAATTCAGGACAAATTGCTCAAACAGGGCAGTTACAGCCCAAGGCTGGGGTTTTTCCATCTCTAAGGGAAACCAAACCAGCCAGACCAAGAGGACTTTGGTCTCACCTCACTGGCTAACCACAAGTCACACAAGCAATTCCCTTAGATACTCCAGTTTCCCAGTATCAGCACCAGTGCCACTCATTGTGGGGACAAATGGTTATGAAAACCAATAGCCCAGTGTGATGAACTGGGAATGTTCTTAATGTTTGCTCTGAATACTGTGTTGGTGCCTCAGTGTCCCCTAGGCAGTTCTCAAGTATCTAGGTGGTGGGATAAGGGTGTGTGATTGCTGCAGAGCAAAGAGCCAGTGCCCCTAAATGCCTGGCACTCTGTCTCCTAGCAACTGGTGGTCTGGGCCCCTCCACTGCAAAGGTGCCAGCTGAAGGTGTTGGAGACAAAGGGATCAGGTGACCTCCTGGCCCGGGAAAGGGGCTGAGCAGAGAGGAGGGGCTGGAGGGGTTGTTAGTCTGGAGCTGGCTGGGGACGAGGAATGAAGTGCAGACATGGGTGTCTGGCTCACTGTTCACCAGAATGGACCCGGCTGAGGGGTCCGGTTCTCTGTACCTACAAGCTCTGTTTTAGACCCTGTTCCTGTCATCGAATAAACCTCTGTGTTACTGGCTGGCTGAGAGTCATGTCTGACTGCAAAGTGGGGGTGCAGGACCCTGTGGCTTCCCCAGGACCCCGCTGGGGTGGACTCGCTGTGGGAAGCGCACGGAGGGGCAGAGGATGCTGAATGCCTCAAGGAGAGACCCAGGAGGTGAAGATGTGTGAGGGTCTTGCCCTGAACAAGTCTGCTCCAGGGGAGAGGAGGCTCCCCAGAGGAGGCTCCCCTGCCTGGCTTTGTGGGGAGCCGTTCCAGAGCATTGCCCGGGGACTCCGTGACACCCAGTAAAGAAAAAAAAAGGGTTCTCTCGATCCGAAAGGACCAAGCCCCAGACCCAGGTCAATATACACATCAGATCTTACCCACAAATCATGCTGCTGCCAATCCTTTAGAATCTAAAATCTAAAGGTTTATTCATAAAGGGGGAAAGATAGAGATGAGAGCTAGAATTGGTTAAATGGAATCAATTACATACAGTGATGGCAAAGTTCTTGGTTCAGGCTTGTAGCAGTGATAGAATAAACTGCAGGTTCAAATCAAGTCTCTGGAATACATCCCCCGCTGGGATGGGTCATCAGTCCCTTGTGTAGAGCTTCAGTTTGTAGCAAAGTCCCTCCAGAGGTAAGAAGCAGGATTGAAGACAAGATGGAGATGAGGCATCAGCCTTATATAGGCACTTCCAGGAGTAAGAACCTCTTTGTTCTTACTATGGAAAATTACAGCAACATGGAGTCTGGAGTCACATGGGCAAGTCCCTGCACTTTGCTGAGTTACAAGGCGTATCTGCCTCCTCTCAATGGGTCAATTGTGTAGCTGATGGTCCTTAATGGGCCATCAAGCAGGCTAGGCAGAGCTAACACCCACTTGTCTGGGGTGTCACCCAGCAGCACAGCATAAGTTTGAAGTACAGACAGTTCAGAGCCAATATTCATAACTTCAACTACAAAATGACACGTGCACACAGACAGCATAATCCTAATGAGCAACCCATAACCTGGTCTTAGACACCTTATATGACCCCCTTTACATAAGATTTGGTGCCACTATAGGACTTTGGTTGCAACCATGTTCTGTACAGTCCGAGGCCTTGGCTACACTCACACTTTACAGCGCTGCAACTGGGGTGTGAAAAAACCCCTGAGCGCTGCAAGATACAGCGCTGTAAAGCGTCAGTGTAATCAGGGCAGCTACACCCGTAAGGGATGTGGTTTACATGCAGCGCTGGGAGAGCTCTCTCCCAGCGCTGCCGCTCTGACTACACTCACACTTCGCAGCGCACGCCAGGGCAGCGCTTTGAAATTCCAAATGTAGCCATACCCCCAGATTATGTCAATAACATCACACTTGGGAAAGGGGACAGTTTCAGGGGGATTTCAGTCAGACCCTCCTAGTGTTTCCCAGCCACTTCTAATGGCCCCGTGCAGGGCCCGGCCCCAGGACGAGGCGCTGGGGAAGTTGGGGCCTGCTGGGAAGTTTCACTACACACCAGTCCCATCTCAGAGCTCTATGAGCACTGGGCCAGGCTGTCATGGACTCGCAGGTCGTGTCCACTCATGGCCCTGTGCAGTCTGTGGGGGAAGCCTCTTCAGTGCGACAGCCCTTCTCAGGGCTCCACTCTCTCGGGGTCAGGCCCTCCACCTCCTGGAGCTGCACCTCTCTGAGCCTCAGCACCTCTGTCTCGTGCCAGGACCCCCTCAGGGAGTCCCCTCGCTCTGGACCCCTAGGGCCTCCACTCCCAGAGGGAGTAATCTCCCCACCCACAGCCCTGTTCTCTAGCCCGGAGGGACTCTCAGCCAGTGTAACACAGGAGGGTTTATTGAGCACAGGAGACTCTCAGGGCCTCAGGCCTGGCCTCCCTCAGCACAGCACATCCCAGTCCCCCTGCATCCATGGGGGCTCTGCCTGCTCCCCCTCTCCAGCCCAGAGCCCCCCTGCTTCCCAGCTGGGCCTCCGATATCCCCGGCTCCAAGCCCCCCCTCTGTCCATTATCTTCTCTCCAGGGAAACAGGATGGCCTGGTCCCCTCTCCTCTCAGCCCTCCTCTGGCTGGAACCAGCTGGTCAAGTCACCGGGGTCCTCTCTCCCCAGCCCATTGTCCTCCCACTGGCCAGAACCGGCTGGGACTCCTGAGCTGGGTCACCAGTCGCTGGGGTCTCCATCCTCCAGGCCATCGGCCACAGTCCCGAGTTCCCTCTCCGGTCCCGTGTGCCAACAAACCCCGTCTCACTTCACCTCGTTAAACCAGTAACACCTGGGGACAGTGAGTCCCACCCCCTCTGCATGCAGACCACTGGAAACCCAAGAAAATCCCCCACTTTGTCACACAGGCCAGCAGGCACAGGCACGCTCGGGTTCCCGGGGGAACGTAGCCGTCAGGTGAAGGGCGGGGTGCCCTGCCTCTGAAGGAACAGCTTCAGCTGGCAGCCGGTGACCACCGCGTCCTGTAAATAGCAGCCACCACTTAGTGCAGTGAGAGTGTCAGCCTGTGGGTTCGCGCACCGCTTCCGCCTCTGTCTGTCGAAAAGGTCACGGGCTGGTTTCCGGGCACTTGGCCACTTAGCAGCCCCCGCAGAGCAGTCGCAAACAAGGGGCCGTGTGTGCTGTGTGCACAGTGGGGGAGAGCGGCCAAGATCCCTGGCACCGAGCAGGGTTTGACATGGGGAGCTGGGGGACCTCGGGGGAACAGCTCCAGGAACAACTCCTCCCGCTGGACACAGCTGCCAGGGCAGTGCCCAGAGAGCTGGGGCCGCTCTCTGGAGGAGGTGAGGGCTGCTATGGCAAGGTGCAGTGGGCACAATGCTCCTGCTGCCACTGTGGAGGGCACGTCTCCCCTGAGAGCTCGGGCAGGGCTAAGGGAGTGGTGAAGGCAGCCCCAGCGGAGCCCCTGCTGCGCTCTCCCAGGGACTCTGGCCACGCGCTGGTGCCATGAGTGGCAGGAAGGTGCATGTCCCAAGGAAGCCCTCCTGGCAGTAACGTGCTGGCTGGCAGCTTGTTTACTTCTTGCCCAGAGCAGTGGAGAGTGGCCTGTCTAGGAAGGGGCAGGCGGCCCCTCTGCCGGGCGTGTGATGTGGGCAGCATTCCGGGACATGGGTGGGCGGGTGGCTTCCTGCCCAGCACCGTGAGCCCTGCTTTTCCTGGCGCTCACAGTAGCTGTAACCACCTGGCAGCCCCAGGCTCCTCCTGCTTCCTTCTACTCTGGGCTGCTGCTCGTCCCTGAATGGCAGGTGTGGCCTGGCGGGGAGCCTAGGGTGACTCTGCCCCATTCGGCCCACGCTGCCCTTGGGAGACAGGCCCTGCGTGGGACAGGACAGGCCCAGCCCATTGCCCCCAGGAGCCCTGGACTGGGCTTCTCATGGGGCCCATTTCCTCAGCCCATCATGCTGGGCACTCATGCCCTGCCCAGGGCATTGTGCCCCTAGCAGTAGCCGTGTCCCTCTGCCTAGCAGGATGGCAGCCCCTGGTCTGGGGGCAGGGAGTTCACACAGCCCCTGCCTAACTGGGGCAGTGCTGTTCCCTTCAGGCAGCTCCTAGCAGTGCCCTTAGCCGCCCCCTTGGCTGTGTGGCCCGAGCCGGGCTGACAGCAGCCAGATGCCCTGCCTTGTGCCAGGCACTAGCTACTGTCTGGCAGGTCTCCTGGTATTCGGCTCTTCTGGAGGTTGAACAGCCCTGCCCCATGGCCTCTCTCCGCACAGGCCCTGGAGGGGAAGATCTCTGGAAACTTAACCTCTTCCCTGCACTGCCCCTGAAACTCTGGCTAGCTGGACTGCTGGTCTGACCAGCTCTGGCCGTGCTCATGGTCTGCTGTAACCTTTCTGAGCTGGGGCTCTGACCTGAGCAGACGGCCAGCCGCGGGCACCGCTGCCATTCCATGCCATTAATGCGTTTTCTGTCTCACCCTAACCACGGGGCCGTGCAGCTGGCAGCTGCTGCCCAGCCAGCAGTTTGCATGGAGCTGGCCAGAGCAATGCTCTTGTGTCTTCTCGGAGCAGTTTTGATTAATCTAGAACCAGGCTGTGATGGTGCTGCCCGTGGGAGCCAGCTGAGGTCACTCAGTCAGGGTGAACTGCAAACAGAACGGTGCAGACAAACCCCAGACGCTGGTGGATCTTCCAATACTGAGATTTACCAACCAGCACAGAACAGCTTCTGTAGCACCTCTCTGGTTACTCAGAATCCAAACAAAGCAGTTCCCTTCAAGTGCCCAGCCTCAGGCCTCTGTCCAGACACACCTGTCAGATATGATGATGGTTACTGAAAATCTTATCTCATCGTATGAAAGAAAAGGTTCTTCCAATCCCAAAGGATCAGCCACACATCCAGGTCCAATTATAACTTAGATCTTACCCAAAATATACGCTACAGCCAATTCTTATTAACTAAGCTAAAATTTATTAAAAAAGAAAAGAGAGAGAGAGTTGGTTAAAAGATCAATATACAGACAGACCTGAATTCAATTCTTGAGGTTCACGTACACAGCAGAGATGAGCTTGTAGCTGCCAAAAGTCCTTTTAAAAATAGTCCAGAGGTTACAGTCCAATGTCCATATTCAGGGTGACTCCAGTCAGTGACTGGGGAACTCAATCCTTATGGCTTGAGGTTTCCCCCTCTTGAAACCCAAAGCAGATCTGAGATGAAGCAGGATCGTGTCCCAGGGTTTTTATACATTTCCAGCAGCCTTTTGGCCTGAGAAAACAATAGGCTGAACTCTCCTTCTCCCAAACATCCTGGCAATTAGCACAGGGGAATTTACTCATTAAGCAGTTCAGATATAGGTTACCACAACCTTCAAAGAGACACATAGACAATAATCCTATTTCACTCAAGTATCTTCCTAAATGTTAATATTCCTTTTTTGATCTTGAATCAAAGCTCTAGCAATAGACAAGACTTGTTTGCTGACATCCCTAGCCCTGAGCAAACACCTCCTCTTCTACCTCTAACAATGCCGGCTGCATTTCAAAGCTCTGTTCACTTACAGATCTTCCTAACCAGTCTCTAAAGTTCAGCCATGGGGCAGGTCAGTCTGGGAGGTAATTAACTCTTTCTGGCCCTATCATCTTTCAAGGAGATTTTAGATTAGATTCATAACGTCACACAGGCAACAGGTGTGAACAGGTCGTGTTTTACTTTGCACTTGCCGGCACCAAATTTCATCTGCCGCTGTGCTGCCAGCTCCCCTCACTCGCCCCCCAGCCCGCTGTGGGCCTGACAACCCGAAATAATGCTGGGGCCGCGGACAATGTGGGCCTCTCCATCCCAGCTCCTTGGGAGCAGCGCACATGGCCGCTGTCACAGAATCCCCGGGCAATGCTCTGGAACTGCTCCCCACCAAGCCAGTCAGGACTTTGGGGAGCCTCCTCTCCCTCGGAGCAGACTGGTTCAGGGCAAGAAGCTCACACGGCTTCATCTCCTGGGTCGCTCCTTGGAGCATTCAGCATCCTCTGCCCCTCCGTGCGCTTCCCACAGCGAGTCCACCCAGGCGGGGTCCTGGGGAAGCCACAGGGTCCTGCACCCCCACTTCGCAGTCAGACGTGATTCTCAGCCAGCCAGTAAAGCAGAAGGTATATTTAGATGACAGGAACACAGTCCAGGACAGATCTTGCCAGTACAGACAACAGGACCCCCGCTTAGGTCCATCTGGGGCCCCAGGGAGGCCCGAGCCCTGCCGGGCGCCCCCTCTCCATTTCCGAGACAGCTTCCAAGCTGAAAAACTCCCCCCAGCTCCTCCCCCAGCCTTTGTTCAGCTTCCCAGGCAGAGGTGTCACCTGGTCTCTAACCCCTTCATGGGTTCTCACGTTACCTGCTCAGGTACCATCCCCCAAGGCCAGTCTCCCATCCCCCAATGCAGATCGTCCTCCCAGGCCAACACCCCCCACTCAGCATTCACAGCCCACAGTAAGAACAGTCCCAGTTCGTCACCCGCCCCCGGTCCTTGGGCTGCCCAATGCTTCTTGCTCTGTGACCATTGTCAGTGTGACAAGCTTGACCCCTAGGCGCCTTCAGGGAAGTGTCAGCCGGAGTCGCCAGGACCAGGACAGGGTGTACATCAGCTTGTCCCTGTTAAAGAATTCGTACAGCTGTGTACTGGAGTCGCCGTAGCGCCTCCATGCTGAGGTGCAGGGGCAGGAACCTGGGCGGGGGGCAGAGGCATCACCCTGCTACCAGGCATGTGCCTTTTGCCCTCCCTGGCAATCCGGCCGCATCTGGCTCTGAAAAAACCCTGTTCTCCCTCTGCACCGAGTGTGCTCCAAGCATGTCACCCCACTGCATGTGCAGCATTCCCTGGAGCACCAGCGTGATCGGGGCCGGCTGGGGAAAGCGGCACTTTCCTGCCTGCGAGCAGGTCTGCTGATGTGCTCCATGATCGCCCAGCAGCGTGGGAGCAGGAGTGGCTGGGATGCAGAGGGGCTGGGCCTGGGTGTGTTGAGGGGCGGGAGTGGGGGGTGGGAGGACTGGGACAAAGACAGGGCCTGGGGTGGGCAGTGTGATGGAATTTATGGGTTTCTCAGTTTGCATTGGTAAAAAGCTACCAGTGACAGCGCAGGGAGGGGCTGTCCTGCACACCAAGCAGGACAGTCCGAACGCAGGTGGCCTGTGTGAAGTTTGCAGGTGGGGCGTGGTGAGTACGGACGGTGTGTGTCCAGCATGATGGCGTACGCTGGACTCCTGGGAACCAGCCTGGTAACTGCCATCGCGTGCAAGGTGCTAAGGCTGGAAGCAGGCCCAGGGGTCAGGCTGGCGGATGGTGGCCTGGAAAGCAGTGACTCAGGCGGGACCGGGGGGTCATGCACCCAACTGAGCAGGGGCTCCCAGCAGGGCTGCTGTGTCCCTGGGGAGTGGCAGTCAGAGCAGGGTGGGCGCATTACCTCCGTAGCGCCTCAGGGAGCCCTCCCCAGCTCTGGGGTGCACACGTCAAACACATCGCCAAGCGGGAGTGAGTTGGGCAAAGACTGATTCGAGGCCTGTCCTGCGTCAGCGTGAGAGACTCGGGGGGGGGGCTGCACCCATGAGCTGTGCTGCCCCCGGGACGGGAGACACCTCCTGCCTGCATAGCGCCTCCAGCCCCACGAGTGGCGGAAGCTACGGGAGGTCTCCTGCCCGCCAGCCCGGAGCTCGGTTGGAACTTGGGCGGGTTCTGCCGCCACAGGCCGTAGTGGAGATGGCCCCAGACGCTGCAGCTGGTCTGTTTATCTGCCCCGCGCCCCCAGGGCGCTGTGGTGCTCATGGCTGAGGCGGGACCAGCAGCAGGGCAGGGGCTGAGCCCCACAGCTGGGAACGGCTGCTGACCATGGGAAGCAGTTGAGGAGGGAGCCATGCACAGTCTCAGGCCGGACAACCTACCCGGCCGCAGCAGCTGCTTGTGTTACGTGGTTCAGCCAGGAGCCAGTGACGCGCTTAGGCAGGCCGAGCCTGCATGGGCACGTTGCTGGGCACAGGCAGCTCGTCGGGCTGGCAGCCCAGAGCAGAGCCCGCTGCAAGGCTGGGCTGGCAGGCAGACGCAGTGCCGCGGCACAGGCCAAGCTGTGTGGTGGGCAATGGCCCCCGGGAACAGCCTGGCCCTGGCCCTGGGGGAGCCGCTAACTCCAGGCTAGGCACCGCTCGAGCGCTCGGCCCAGCTCACCAGCGGCTCTGGGCTGGAGGCAGGCGAGCCCAGGCCGGTGCTCTCACCTGGGCAGTACACGCCCTTCTGGCCTGACCTGCCGTGGCTCTGAACAGCAGCCCCAGCGCAGAGCCCGTAGGCCCACTCACTCCCAGTCCCACCAGTAGCTCTGGGTCTCTGCACAGAACAAACAGCCTCTCCGCCCCCACCGTTAACCAGGCACCCCCCCAAGGGAAACTGAGGCACACACTGCTATTCACACAAAATATTATGGACAATTCCCACTCCATCCCAGCACCCCCCCCGAGGCCAGACACCAGCCTTTGACTTGCACAGAACCTTTATTAGTGACATGCTAGTGCTTGCACAAGTGGTGCTAGGCCTGAGACCAGGGGGACCTGGGCCCCACAGGCACAGGGCGGTGCTGGCCCCCGAGGTGGCTGAGGTAGTTGGCCTGGGATGGGATGCAGAGGCAGGCTCCTGCTGGAGTGTGAGTCGTGGGGCCCTCCCCTGTGGTGCTGCTGGCTCGGACGGTGCCCCCTGGGCGTTAGGCGAGCGCCAGCCCCAGTCGCCCTCCAGCCCAAATAAATACCAAGGCTCCCTGAGTGCAGTCATGGCTGCCCCAGCCCGGGAGGGCCAGGGGCCAGTGGGACAATAACCAGGACTGGGCGGGGGGGCCCTGGCCTGCCCACCCCAGCACGGGCCCAGGAGAGAAGCTTCCCCCCCAGCACAGTGGGGCCTTTGTGGGGTGCTCTCAGGGGAGCCCCGGGGCTGGCAGGAAGGCCCACGCACTGTGACCCCCACCCCAGCCTCCCCCCTGCGGCTGCTGTGCAGGGGCCAGCACTCAGCCCCACAACACCCCCGTTTGGGCTGCTCCCCCGGCTCAGCTCCACCCCACGCGCTTCAGATGAGGTTAGTGGCCAGGCGCTGCTGCTGCTCCAGCTCTTGCACTGCGTCGGCACCATACTGGTCACCTGGGGAGAGGAGGGACCCACGTGAGTGGGGGACCCACACACCCCTGCCTGGCCGAGCGGGAGAGGGGCACAGGGCCTGTCCTCTGGAGGCCTGGTGCCCACGGTTGCGCCCCAGGGGTGTGTGCACTGCACTGTACGCTGCTCTCAGGCCCGGGCTGGGCCGGCTGGGCCTCCTGCTGCCTTCTGCAGGGCCCGTTTCTGGGGCAGGCACGAGCACTGCTCGGCCCGCCCCTCCCCGCCCCACCGGGGCCCCACCTGCTCTGACGCCCCACCCGGTACCTGTGCGGCAGCCGTGCAGCCAGATGCGGTGCCCGTCGTACTTGCACTGGCACCTCATGACGTTGTTGGAGAAATCGGACTCTGCCACCTCGTGCTTGGGGTTCACGACCACCTGGGGAGGTGACGAGAAGGGAGAGGCAGGGAATCCACAGTGGGGGGGCAAGGCCAGGAGTGCAGAGCTGGGTCATGGGTGGCTGCAAACAGGTGCCTGGGCTGGTGGGAGAGGGACGGGGACCCAGCCTCACACAATGGCAGCCAGTGCCCCAGCCCCCTCACCAGCCACGGGCACAGCCCAGACCCCCTGCGCAGGAGACGGGGCTTTGGCCTCTGGCACAGGCTGGTGGGTTCCCACCCTGGCCAGCTCCCAGGACAGAGCCAGGCCCCGGAGCAGGCCATGGGGTGGGGGGCAAGCACAGCCTCCTGGAGAGGCCCAGGCCCAGGCCCTGGCCCTGAGCAGGCCTTGGGGGAGTGTGTGTGTGTGTATGGGGGCTGCACAGCCTGTTGGAGACGCTCTGGCCCTGGGCAGGCCTTGGGGGGCTGGGGGGCAGGCTGCACAGCCTGCTGGAGACGCTCTGGCCCTGGGCAGGCCTTGGGGGGCGGGGGTGGCAGGCTGCACAGCCTGCTGGAGACGCTCTGGCCCTGGGCACTTGGCTCCTACCTGCAGGACGTAGCTGCCGGGCCCCACGTCACTGATGTCCACCCACTGGCAGTCGATGTCATGCCGGTAGGTGTCCCAGCACCCCGCACTCACGCCCTGCTCCCCGAAGTTGGCACATGCGAAGCGCCGTTGCAGCCCTGGGGAGAGAGATGGGGAGGGGACAGGATGACTTGGGCAGCCCCCCTCCCCCAGTCCCACCAGCACCCGCCTCCCTCCCGCTACACACCCTCACACACTGGAGAGCTCTTCCTTGGCGTGGGGCCGGGGGGGTTCCAGCTACGCCAGGCCCAGCCTGTCCCAGCAGGGGGTGCTGTGGGGAAGGGGCAGGGTGCTGGCTGGGGGGCTCCCAGCAGGGGGCGCTGCGGGGTGCAGAGCAGGGCACTGGCTGTAAGGGGGGACCCCAGCAGGGGTGCTGTGGGGTGCAGGCCAGGGTGCTGACTGTGGGGGGGCTCCCAGCAGGGGGCGCTGTGGGGGGGCGGGGCAGGGCGCTGGCTGGGGCTCCCAGCAGGGGATGCTGTAGGGAGCAGGGCAGGGCGCTGACTGTAGGGCAGGGCTCCCAGCAGGGGGCGCTGTGGGGGGGACAGGGTGCTGGCTAGGGGGGCTCCCAGCAGGGGGCGCATTGGGGGCAGAGTGATGGCTGGGGGGGATCGCAGAAGGGGGCGCTGTGGGGAGCGGGGCAGGGCGCTGGCTGGCTGGGGGGCGCTGGTGCTGAGGAGGCCCTGGAGGGGTTCCCGAGAGCCCAGCCCATACCTGGGGGGCAGTTGGTATCCTCGAGGCAGAAGCTGGCCTTGTGCCCCTCGGCCACCCTGGAGCCGTTGAGCGTCAGCAGGTCATAGTGGGTGAAGACCTCGATGCTGTGGTAGTGCCTGTGGGGGACGAGAGGGGGCAGGGAGCCAAGTGCACCAAGGGTGGGAGGGAAGAAGCAGTGCCCCCTTGACCTGCTTGGTGAGCGGGGGGGGGAGGCTGAAGGGTGCCCTGGGTGTTTCGGGGCAGCCCCCGGCCCCTGCAGTGAGGAGAGCCTTGGCAGTGCCAGACCCCTGGCTGGGGAGGGCAGGAAGGAGCTGCCGGGGGTGGGGGCTGGGGGCCGATGGCTGGCCCCAGAATTACAGCTCTGGATCCAAATAAAGCCGTAATGACAGTCCTTGCCCAGACGCTGCCAATTACACCGGGCGGGGCCGGCACTACAGATCCAGCTGGGGAGCAGGACACGCAGCCAGCCGGGGCCATGTGGGGCCCAGGCGTGGGGAGACCCAGCGGCACATGCAGGGCCCCTGCTCTGGGGCAGCGGCTCTCTGGGTACAGCCCAGAGCCCTGCTCCTGGCTCTGGTTCCTCTCCTCGTCTGCCAGGCCACAGGCTCCCAGGGCAGCCCTAGCTAGAAGCTGCTGCCCTGGGGAGAGCTGGCATTGCCTGGGGCCAGCTGCTGGGGGGCCACACCCCCAGAGCCCGGCTGTGCAGCCGTGCGGGGTGGCGCTCACCTGTGGCACTGGTGCCAGACCCAGGCGTGGCGGCCGGCCTGGGGCCGGAAGTCGGCTCGGCCCAGGTTGTGGATCCGGGAGGAGAAACGCAGCAGGCGCCGGTAGCCGTCGGGCCAGTTGGCGTGGTCGGCCGAGCGCGAGAGGCAGCGCTCCTCGTGGGCGCAGTACAGCATGGCGAGCGGCCGCTCCTCCAGGTAGCCCGTCTCCTGCACCAGCTGCGCGTCCAGCACCAGGTCCGGGGCCGCTGCAGGATCCGCAGGGTCAGGCTGGCCTGGCTTCCCTTGGGCCGGGCAGGGGCCCCAGCACTGGCAGCCCAGCTAGAGGCACCTGCTTCCCCTCCCACCCCGGCACCCCCGCAGGCAGCTGCGTGCGACTGAGGACTCGCCCGGCTCGGGTGGGTGAGGTCAGTGGGGCCGAGTGCCGAGGAAACCCCCAGTCCTGCCCCCGCCCACCCCCACAGGCTCCTCCCCCTGCTGCCCACACCCACCCCACAGGCTCCTCCCCTTGACTCCACAGGCTCCTCCCCCTGCTGCCCCGCCCCCCCCACAGGCTCCTCCCCCTGCTCCCCCCCCCCCCCCCGCAGGCAGGGCCCGTTACTCACTGTTGGTGCAGCTGACCCCGGCAGAGAAGCGCCCACCCCCGGCCGGGCAGTGCACGGGGCCGTGGCGCTGGCATTGCTGGATGCTGAGCTCGGTGCCCGTGCAGTGCAGGCCGCTCATCACCACCTCGCCTGCCTCTGGGCTGCCCTGCCAGTACCAGGTCTCCTGTGGGGAGAGAGAGATGCCCCAGTGCTCGGTGGGGACATGAGAGCCCCGGGCCAGGGCCCCCCTGTCCCGCCCCCCAACACCAGGGTCCCCCCATCCCCTCCCTTGATGCCAGGCCCCCCATCCTGCCCCTTGACATCAGGGCACAAGGCCCCTCCCCACCATCCCCCCCAGCAACATCCCCTGACACCAGGGCACAAGGCCCCCCCGTGCAGCCCCCCAAGCCAGGGCACGAGCACCCACCCCTCCCCGCTGTGGGACTCACCTGGAGGGCATGGCTGGCGAAGCCTAGCCCCAGCTGCCTACAGACCACCATGGCCTCGTTCAGCCCCCACCGTTCACCGCACACGGCGCCCCACTTCAGGGCGCCCCCCACCGGCACCAGCACTTCCACCACACCCTCCTCGGGGCTGCGGCCCCCCCGCCAGGCGCACCTGGGCAGAGCAGGGGTTAGCTGCCAGCTCCCCTGCTCCTTAGCTGGGAGATGCTCCTCCCCCCGCCCGGGGACAGCCACTGGAGACCCCCACCCCAGCTAGGGGCACCTGGGGACCCCCATGCCAGCTGCCAGCCCCACCTCATATGTCCTCCGTACCATTAGCAGCCTCCTTCAACCTATGGCATCCTCCTTGTGGTGCCCTGTGCCACCCTCTCCTCCTGCAGCGTCCCACTGTCCTCACTCCCCCAGACCCCCAAGCGCCCCCCAGAAGTGTCCCGTGGCACCCACTCCCCAAGACCTCCCAGCACTCCTGCCCCCAGGCCTCTCTGCCCCACTGTACCCCATGGCACCTACCCCACCCCAGGCTACCCGCTCCTCCATGACGCCACACTGCCCCCTCCTTAGCCATGCACCCCACACCTCTGCCCCCTAGCATGAGGGACAGCCCCCTAAGGCTGTGGGGGGGGGGCTCACCTGGCTCTGGTAGTCCATGTGGGGCACGTTGCACCGGACGGCAGCGTCGGCCTCATGCTGGCAGCCGCTCTGCGCCGCCTCCTGGAAGCTGCATTCGTGGAGCAAGTGCTCGTAGCCCGTGCACTGAACCTTGGTCATGTGGATGGGGCCCAGGCCTGGAGCCAAAGGCCAGCGTCAGCGCCGGGGCCAGGGCAGCCCGACTCACCCCGGCTAGCACGTGCTCGCCCAGGCCACCCCCGGCTGCTCCAGTGCAGCCCTGCCCTGGCGCCGCCCGAGGGGCTCCCTGCACCGGGCCTGTTGGGCCCTCCAGCCTGTCCTCCTGCAGGGCACCGGCCAGAGCCCCCCAGCCCGAGAGGCCTCAGGGGCTGAGCCATGGAGACATGGGGAATCCCCCCTCCCCGGGAGCTTGTCCTGGGGCTCCCCAGCTGCCTGGCTCCTTGGGGACTGGACTGGGCCTGGCTGCGCAGCCAGTTGCTGGTCCCTGGTATGCCAGGCCGGGTCGCCGAAGGCCTCACATGCCAGGATCCGGCCGCTCTCCCTCATCACTCCCAGACGCTGCACAGCCCGAAACTCTGGGCTTTCCCGCTGCTCCTGCAGCTCTGCTCCATTCCAGCACCCTTTGCCCCTGGGGCGCCCAGACCCTGACCCCCTGTGCCGAGGGACCCCCCCTGTGCCACCCTAGAGCTCACCCTCAGCTGCTCGTCTGCCCCAGCCACTGCTCCTGAGACACAGCACATGGGAGTGGGGCCCCAGCCCCCCACCACAGCCCCTGGGTCCTGCTCTCCTCCCTGCCCCCCGAGCACCGCGGCGCCCCACACGCTGGCTCCTTCCAGCCGCTCACCCTGGCCCAGCTGGGCCCCCGCCAGGGCCTGCCTGGCTGTCCCGTAGCCCAGCTGCCGACACACCACGCTGGCGGCGAGCAGGTCCCACTTCTCGTCGCACACGGTGCCCCACTGGCCGTGCTGCAGCACCTCCACCCGGCCCTCGCCCACCTGGGCACCAGCCCGGAGACGCACCTGGGGTCCCTGCAAAAGAGGGGGCCAACGTGGGTGTTCGTGCGCACACCCCCACACCCGGGAAAGGCTAGGGTCCGGCCTGTCCCGGGGCACGTCTCAGATCTGTGGCAGGCTCTGTCCTGTACCCCATTCCCTGTAGCCAGGGCCCCCCACAGCCACCTGCCCCGCTCCCCACAGCGCCCCCTGCTGGGACAGACAGGGGCTGGAGCAGACAGGAGCCCACCCACCCCACAGCGCTCCCTGCTGGGAGGGGGCAGAGGCTGGAGCAGACAGGAGCCCCCCCCACTCCACAGCGCCCCCTGCTGGGACAGGCAGGGGCTGGAGGAGACAGGAGCGCCCCCCCACTCCACAGCGCCCCCTGCTGGGAGGGGGCAGAGGCTGGAGCAGACAGGTGCCCCCCCCACCCCACAGCGCCACCTGTAGGACAGGCTGGGGCTGGAGCAGACAGGAGCCCCCCCCCCAGCGCCCCCTGTAGGACAGGCTGGGGCTGGAGCAGACAGGAGCCCCCCCCCCACTCCACAGCACCCCCTGCTGGGACAGGCAGGGGCTGGAGGAGACAGGAGCGCCCCCCACTCCACAGCGCCCCCTGCTGGGAGGGGGCAGAGGCTGGAGCAGACAGGAGCCCCCCCCCAGCGCCCCCTGTAGGACAGGCTGGGGCTGGAGCAGACAGGAGCCCCCCCCACAGTGCCCCCTGCTGGGACAGGCCAGGACTGCAGGCCGGGACTAGAGCTTCCCCCCCAGCCAGCTGCTGCCTCGCTCCCCCTCCGGAACCATTGCTCAGTCTGTGCTCCTGACATCAGTCCCAAGAGGAACTATTTTCCCGCCCACGCTGCTGCGCTGCCCATTCCTCGGGGCTGGGGGCTCTCACGGGGGCTCCCCCCGCCCCTCAGACCTGGGGCCGGGGCTCCAGCAGGACTCACCTCCGCCCGCAGGCCCTTGCGGAACGGCTTGGCCTTGGCTTTCTGGAACTCGGGGCCCGGGACGCAGCTGATGACGGCGTGCATGCCGTGGGCGCAGGTGGGCCGGCGCCGGGCAGCAGGGGACACCTGCACCGGGCAGTGGGAGAGGTGGGGCTCCGTGCCCAGGCAGCTGACCCGGTGGATCCAGAACGTGTTCTTCTGGCTGAGGCTCCTCAGGCTGCGAACCGGGGTCGGGGTCAGCTCATGTCAGTTCCCGCCCGCCCGACACTAACAGCGCCCGGCCCCAGCGCCACCCCATGAGACGGGCGCCCCCCTCCCGCCAGTGGCCTGTGGGCTGCCTGGCACCCAGTGGGGGTCAGCCCCACGGAGGGGAGCTCAGGCAGGGGCGGGTCCCTACCTGGACTTGGGATCATTCAACTTCAGGTTCCAGAGCTTCCTGCAGGGTTAGAAAGGGCAGGTCAGCAGTGCCATGGGCAGCCCCCCCGACCCCCGCAGGGTTCACCGTGCCCTCCAAACCCCCTACAGGGGTCACCATGCCCTCCACACACACCCCCACGGGTTGCCGTGCCCTCCACACACACCCCGCAGGGGTCGCTGTGCACCCACCCCCCATTGCCCCCCACAGGGGTCACCATGCCCTCCACACACACCCCCACAGCCCCCACGGGTCACCGTGCCCTCCACACACACCCCGCAGGGGTCGCTGTGCCCCCACCCTCCCATTGCCCCCCACAGGGGTCGCCGTGCCCTCCACACACACCCCGCAGGAGTCATTGTGCCTCCACCCTCCCATTGCCCCCCACAGGGGTCGTCGTGCCCTCTACCACCCCCGCAGAGTGACCATGCCCTCCACCCCCCCACACCCCTGCAGGGGTCGCTGTGCCCTCCACCCCCCAACCCCTCCGCAGGAGTTGCTGTGCCCTCCACCCCGCACCCCCTGCAGGGGTCGCCATGCCCTCCGCCCCCCCTCCCCAGACATCCTGCCCTGCAATTGGTTTCTACCCTTGGATCCAGGACTTAATGCCCCAGGGAGCCCCGTGACTCAGCCCCTTGCACCAATACACACACGTGTGCAACACTCAGCATTCTGTGACCTTTGACGCCTCCCACTCCATCTCATCTAAGCACCACAGACTGTTGCGAGGGGACGGCCCTGACACCCCCCAGCCAGCCACATGACCCTGTCTGCAAGCAGCTCCCCTGGCAGACACCCCCTCGCCCGGCAGGCCCGGACCTGCCTATCACACCAGCCCCCCCGGCACACTGGGCACAGGCACCCCCTTGCCCACTCAGCACACGCCCGCTGCACCCGGCACTACCTGTAGAATCTGGGGTTGAGCCACTTTTCCCGGGGGAAGCCCAGCATCCCGCACACCACGCGGCTGTTGTTCCTGGTCCAGCTGGCAGCGCACACCTGCCTCCAGCGCCCCTCGTGCTTCACCTCCACCACGCCCTCACTGACGGGCACGCTCAGCTTCGCCCAGGCCAGGACCGGCTTGAGCCGCACCTCCTCCAGCTTCCTTCCCTGCCCCAGGCCAGATACCGGATGAGATGGGCACAGGAAACGGGGGGAGCCCCTGGGGTCCAGGCTGTGACCAAGTGGGGGATTTTTTAATTTTTTTCTTGGTTTTGTTGTGGGTTGCATGCAGAGGGGGTGGCACTCAGTGTCCCCGGGTGTTACTGGTTTAACGAGGGGAGGGGAGAGGGGGTTTGTTGGGACACGGGACCGGAGAGGGAACTCGGGACCCCGTCCGATGGCCTGGAGGATGGAGACCCCAGCGACTGGTGACCCAGCTCAGGAGTCCCAGCCGGTTCTGGCCAGTGGGAGGACAATGGGCTGTGGGGAGAGGACCCCGGTGACCTGACCAGCCGGTTCCAGCCAGAGGAGGGCTGAGAGGAGAGGGGACCAGGCCATCCTGTTAACGACCCTGTTTCCCTGGAGAGAAGACAATGGACAGAGGGGGCTTGGGGCTGGGGATATTGGAGACCCAGCAGGGAAGCAGGGGGCTCTGGGCTGGAGAGGGGAAGCAGGCAGAGCCCCCCTGGCTGCAGGGGGACTGGGATGTGCTGGGCTGAGGGAGGCCAGGCTTGAGGCCCTGAGAGTTTTCTTTGCTGGGTTCAATGCTCAGTAAACCCTCCTGTGTTACGCTGGCTGAGAGTCACTCCAGTCTAGAGAACAGGGCAGGCGGGGGGGGGTCGAGGCCCAGGGGGTCCAGAGCAAGGGGACTCCCTGGGGGGGCCCACGGCAGAGACAGACGTGCTAAGGCTCAGAGAGGTGTGGCTCCAGGAGGTGGAGGGGCCTGGCTCCGAGAGAGAGTGGCCCCCCAGGAAGGGCTGTCGCACTAAAAGGGGCACCCCCCATGGACCATATGGGGCCACGAGTGGGCACAATCTGTGAGTCTGTGACAGGGACCCCAGCAGATGGCCTGGAGGATGGAGACCCCAGCAACTGATGACCTGGTGACCCAGAGACCCAGTTCAGGAGTCACAGCCGGTTCTGGCCAGTGGGGGACAATGAGCTGGGCAGAGAGGACCCCGGTGACCTGACAGACGTGCTAAGCCTCAGGCCTGGTCCACACTATGCTGTTAAACCGATTTTAACAGCGTTAAATCGATTTAACGCTGCACCCGTCCACACTACACTGCTCTTTATATCTATTTAAAGGGGTCTTTAAATCGATTTCTGTACTCCTACAAAACGAGAGGAGTAACGCTAAAATCGATATTACTATATCGATTTAGGGTTAGTGTGGACACAAATCGACGTTATTGGCCTCATTATTTTACAGTAGCTACCCACAGTGCACCACTCCAGAAATCGATGCTAGCCTCGGACCACGGACGCACACCACCGAATTAATGTGCCTAGTGTGGACGCGCACAATTGACTTTATAATATCTGTTTTATAAAATCGGTTTAAGCTAATTCGAATTTATCCTGTAGTGTAGACATACCCTCAGAGAGGTGTGGCTTCAGGAGGTGGAGGAGCCTGACCCCGAGAGAGAGTGGATGCCCGAGAAGGGCTGTCGCACTGGAAGGGGCACCCCCCACCAGGGGCAGCTCTAGGCATTTTGCTGCCCCAAGCACGGCAGGCAGGCTGCCTTCGGTGGCTTGCTTGCGGACCCTCAGCAGGCGTTCCTGCAGGAGGTCCTCTGAAGCCGCGGGACCAGCAGACCCTCCGCAGCCAAGCCACTGAAGGCACCCTGCCTGGTGCCCTTGAAGTGCCAGCAAAGTGCCCCCCGTGGCTTGCCGCCCCAGGCACGCTCTTGGCGTGCTGAGGCCTGGAGCCACCCCTGACCCCCCCCATGGACCACATGGGCCCAAGATTGGGCATGATCTGTGAGTCTGTGACAAGGGAAAAGACCACTCAGAGTTGGGGCTGACAACAGCTTTGTAGGACTGTGGGAAGCAGGGCAGGGCAGGGCAGCGCATGGCTGTGAGTCTGGAGGTGTGGGGGCAGGGTGCCCAGGGCTGCGGGTCAGGAGTGAGGAGCACCGGCAGAGCTGTGGGGAAAGGCCAAGAGAGGGATAGGAGGGAGCAGGGAGGGGGAGCTGAAGACTGGAGTAACAGGAAGGGGCCGTCATTAACCAGACCCTGCACTTGCTCCTATGCACGTGCATGTGCACACACACATGCACACACGCACACACACAGATACACCTGCACACTATCTCCGGTCAGTATCTCCAAAGAGCATTGTGACAGTACCATCAGAATGGGGATGTTTCTGCCCCCCCAGCTCCCCCAGCAGCAGTCAGGGAGGCCAGACCCCTCTCCAGCAGGGGGCACTGCAGTGAGCGGGGCAGGAGTGCTGGGGTGGGGTAGCTCCAGTCAGGTGCTAGTGATAAGCACAGGCCAGGCAGGGCAGAGGTGCCAGTCCCCCCATTTCAGCAGAGATCTGCCCCCCTGGGCTGTCTGCCCCCCAGCACCAGCTGGGGCTTCTGGAGGACGGACTTGGGCCTGTTACAGGGGTCAGAGTGGCTGAAACTCCTGGCCCTGCGGCAGCAGGAGCCCCAGGCGGGAAGTGCCCCCAGCCAGCCCAAGCATCCCCACGGTCCCCGCTCACCTGCAGGCCGGGGCCTGGGCCCAGGGTGCGAGGGCCCGGGGGGTGCTGGGCCGAGCACACGACGCCGGCGTCCTCTCCGTGGTTGCAGTCACTGACGCCCCAGCCGTTGGAGTCGCACTCGGCCAGGGAGCGCTCGGTGCCAGCGCAGCGCAGGTTATCCAGCCAGATGGGGCCTGGCGCAGCAGAGGCGGGTCAGTGATGGGCCTGGGCCAGGAGTTCTGCCCCCCCCGACCCTCACCATGGGCTCAGCAACAGGACCCCAGGCTGGCAGCCCCCTCCCCCCAAAGCATCAGGGGGGCTCCAGGGGGCTCGCTGACAATGGGATACTAAACGGGATGTCCCCAAATTACTAGCAGACACCCCACCCCCTGGGAGAGCTCAGGGGCTGTGCTTCTGACCATGTCACACACCCTCCACCCCGCTCCCACAGCGCCCCCTGCTGGGACAGGCTGGGCCTGGAGTTACCGGGAGCTCCCCCTCCGCCAGCTCCTGCCCCCTTTCCCACAGTGCCCCCTGCTGGGACAGGCTGAGCCTGGAGTCACTGGGAGCTCCCCCCTGCCAGCTCCTGCCCCCTCCCCACAGCGCCCCCTGCTGGGACAGGCTGAGCCTGGAGTCACTGGGAGCTCCCCCCTGCCAGCTCCTGCCCCCTCCCCACAGCGCCCCCTGCTGGGACAGGCTGGGCCTGGAGTTACCGGGAGCTCCACCTCCGCCAGCTCCTGCCCCCTTTCCCACAGCGCCCCCTGCTGGGACAGGCTGGGGCTGGAGTCACTGGGAGCTCCCCCCTGCCAGCTCCTGCTCCCCTCCCCACAGCGCCCCCTGCTGGGACAGGCTGAGCCTGGAGTCACCGGGAGCTCCCCCCTGCCAGCTCCTGCCCCCTTTCCCACAGCGCCCCCTGCTGGGACAGGCTGAGCCTGGAGTTACCGGGAGCTCCCCTCTGCCAGCTCCTGCCCCCCTCCCCACAGCGCCCCCTGCTGGGACAGGCTGAGCCTGGAGTCGCCTGGAGCTCCCCCCCGCCAGTTCCTGCCCCACTCCCCACAGCGCCCCCTGCTGGGACAGGCCGGGCCTGGAGTCACCGGGAGCTACCACCCCCCAGCTCCTACCCCCCTCCCCACAGCGCCCCCTGCTGGGACAGGCTGGGGCTGGAGTCTCCTGGAGCTGCCCCAGAGCCAGCACTGGGCCTTGGGGAGGGGAGAGTTCTGCAGCTGGGGGCTCTCACCCCATATCTCTGCCCCACCCCCAGGAGCCCACACTCCACTCTAGGGTAGCCAGCACCCTGCCCAGGCTGGGTCTGTGCCCGCACCCCTCATGAGCAGAGGGCCCTGCCTTACCCTCCCCTTGGCCATACTTGGCACTGTGGGCCCACGTCACGGCCGACTCAAAGCCCAGCTCCCTGCAGGCCACGCTGGCCACGTGGATGTCGAAGTCGTCGTCGCACACGGTCCCCCACTGCCCGTCGTAGAGCACCTCCAGCCGCCCCTCGCCGGCTTGGTTCCTGGACCCCGCCAGCCGCACCTGAATCTGCGGGGGCTGCTGCCAGCTGGGGGTCGCCAGGCACAGCAGGAGCGGGAGCAAGGTGGGGATGGGTCCGGCCAGCATCACTGATCCTCCACAAACGGACACCTAGAAACAGCCTGGCATGGCCGGGGTCAGGGCTGGGGTCGCCAGGGGCCACGGAACGAGCCCCCGGGCCCTTTGCCACTGACAGTGCAGGGCCCCATCCCACAGGGACAGGCTGGTTTGGGATGGGGCCTTTCCCCTCTAGGGGTGTCACCCTGCTCCCCACGGGGCGTGGACACACACAGCCCCCGGGTGCCAGAGAGTCACAGCCCGACACGAGCCGGGGCAGGCTGGGCCCCACGAGCGCGAAGCCCTGGCGGAGCAGTGCGAGGCCCTTCCCCTGAGCTGGGGGCACAGGGGGAGCAAGGGCCCCAGAAACCAGCAGCTCAGGTAGCTGCTGGCAAAGATCCAAGGAGTGGCGGATGGGAGGAGGCGCTGCCTGTGCCCAGCCCTGGCACTGCCACCCACTGAGCCACACAGCCAGTGCCCCAGCAGGTGTCAGGCCCGTCTCCCCCAGAGCCCCCTGCCCAACCCCAGCACCCCCTCCTCCAGGTGTGAGGGCAGGGTGCGCAGCCCCCAGGCTGCCGAGAGCCGCCGGCCCCAGAACCCAGGCTGCGGCATGACCCACAAGCCCCTGGTAATAGGGCAACAGGCGCCTGCATGCAGGGGCTGTGGTCCCCTGAACTGCTTCCAGCCCCCCATCCCACCTGACACCCCTACATTCTCCCACCAGCCCTGTGCCCCCCTTGGCCCCCACATCTGCCCACTGTGAACCCCCCAATGCCACCACAGCCCCTGCCTGCCCCCCAACGCCCCCACATCCCCCAGCCTGCCCCCCTCATCCACCCACCGTGCACCCCCAACACCCCATGTCCCCTCATCTGCCACGTGCTCCCCTTGGGCCCCACAGCCCCTGCCTGCCCGCCCTTCTCATCCACCCACCATGCACCCCCAACAGCCCCACAGCTGCCATGTGCCCCCCTTGGCCCCACATCTGCCCACTCTGTGCACCCCAACCCCCAGTCTGCCCCCCTCATCCACCCACCATGCACCCCAACAGCTCCACAGCCCCCAGCCTGCCCTCCATCCACCCCAATAGCCCCCAGCCTGCCCCCTCATCCACCCACCGTGCACCCCAACAGCCCCCAGCCTGCCCCCTCATCCACCCACCATGCACCCCAAACAGCACCCAGCCTACCCCCTCATCCACCCACCGTGCACCCCAACAGCCCCCAGCCTGCCCACCATCCACCGTGCACCCCAACAGCCCCACATCCGCCAGCCTGCCCCCTCATCCACCATGCACCCCCAACATCCCCCAGCCTGCCCCCCTCATCCACCCACCGTGCACCCCAATAGCCCCGCTCGCCCGGTGCGCAGCGCCCGGCACCAGGGCCCCGATCCCTCCGCTCCCCGCCACTCACCGCGCGGGCCGGGCAGGGCAGGGCCGAGGGGACGGACAAGCTGCTGGGCAGCTGCCCGCCCGGCCTTTTATCGCCGCAGCAGCCCCGGCCCCGCTCCGGCAGCCCCCGCCTGAGCCCGGCCCCGGGGAGGCTCCGCCAGCAGCCTCCGCACAGGCGGGCGCAGAGCCAGCGGCTCCGGCCACCCCGTGCGCTCCCCCGGGCCGCCCCTGCCTCCCTGCCCCGGGCCGCCACTGGCCCCCGCCGGGACCCTGATCCCCGCCTCCACCACACCGGGACCCCCGCTGGGCCCCCCGACCCCCGCCTCCACCACACCGGGACCCCCGCTGGGCCCCCCGACCCCCGCCTCCACCACACCGGGACCCCCGCTGGGCCCCCCGACCCCTGCCTCCCTGCCCCGGGCCACCATCGCCCCCCACCGGGACCCTGATCCCTGCCTGCTCGGGATCCCCACTGGGCCCCCCGACCCCCGCCTCCACCACACCGGGCCCCCCGCTGGGCCCCCCGACCCCCGCCTCCACCACACCGGGACCCCCGCTGGGCCCCCCGACCCCCGCCTCCACCACACCGGGACCCCCGCTGGGCCCCCCGACCCCCGCCTCCACCACACCGGGACCCCCGCTGGGCCCCCCGACCCCCGCCTCCACCACACCGGGACCCCCGCTGGGCCCCCCGACCCCTGCCTCCCTGCCCCGGGCCACCATCGCCCCCCACCGGGACCCTGATCCCTGCCTGCTCGGGATCCCCACTGGGCCCCCCGACCCCCGCCTCCACCACACCGGGCCCCCCGCTGGGCCCCCCGACCCCCGCCTCCACCACACCGGGACCCCCGCTGGGCCCCCCCACCCCCGCCTCCACCACACCGGGCCCCCCGCTGGGCCCCCCGACCCCCGCCTCCACCACACCGGGACCCCCGCTGGGCCCCCCGACCCCTGCCTCCCTGCCCCGGGCCACCATCGCCCCCCACCGGGACCCTGATCCCTGCCTGCTCGGGATCCCCACTGGGCCCCCCGACCCCCGCCTCCACCACACCGGGCCCCCCCGACCCCCGCCTCCACCACACCGGGACCCCCGCTGGGCCCCCCGACCCCCGCCTCCACCACACCGGGACCCCCGCTGGGCCCCCCGACCCCCGCCTCCACCACACTGGGACCCCCGCTGGGCCCCCCGACCCCTGCCTCCCTGCCCCGGGCCACCATCGCCCCCCACCGGGACCCTGATCCCTGCCTGCTCGGGATCCCCACTGGGCCCCCCGACCCCCGCCTCCACCACACCGGGACCCCCGCTGGGCCCCCCGACGCCCGCCTCCACCACACCGGGACCCCCGCTGGGCCCCCCGACCCCAGCCTTCATCACTCCGGGCCCCACGCTGGGCCCCCCGACCCCCGCCTCCACCACACCGGGACCCACGCTGGGCCCCCCCGACCCCCGCCTTCATCACACCGGGACCCCCGCTGGGCCCCCGACCCCCGCCTTCATCACACTGGGACCCCCGCTGGGCCCCCCGAGCCCCGCCTCCACCACACCGGGACCCCCGCTGGGCCCCCGACCCCCGCCTCCACCACACCGGGACCCCCGCTGGGCCCCCTGACCCCAGCCTTCATCACACTGGGTCCCCCGCTGGGCCCCCCGACCCCCGCCTCCACCACACCGGAACCCCCGCTGGGCCCCTCGACCCCCGCCTCCACCACACTGGGACCCCCGCTGGGCTCCCCGACCCCAGCCTTCATCACTCCGGGCCCCCCGCTGGGCCCCCCGACCCCTGCCTGCCTCCTCCTGGCCCCCCAACCCCTGCCAGGACCCTGATCCCTGCCTGCTCGGGACTCCCGCTGGGCCCCCTGACACCCCCCCACCACACCGGGACCCCCACTGGGCCCCCCGACCCCCGCCTCCACCACACTGGAACCCCCGCTGGACCGCCCGACCCCCGCCTTCATCACACTGGGCCCCCCGCTGGGCCCCCTGACCCCCGCCTCCACCACACCGGGACCCCCGCTGAGTCCCCCGACCCCCACCTCCATCACACCGGGCCCCCCGCTGGGCCCCCCGACCCCCGCCTCCACCACACCGGGACCCCTGCTGGGCCCCCTGACCCCCACCTGCCTTCTTCTGCCCCCCACCCGGGACCCTGATTCCTGCCTGCTTGGGACCCCGATGGACCCCCCGACCTCCACCTACCTCCTGCGTGCCCCTGACTCCCACCTCCACCCCACCGGGACCCTGATCCCCGCCTGCTTGGGACCCTTGATGGACCTCCCGAGCCCCGCCTGCCCCCTGTTGGGCCCCCCGCCCCCTGCCTGCCTCCCACCTGCCCCCCGACCCCCCCCCTCCACCCCACTGGGACCCTGATCCCTGCCTGCTCGGGACCCCTGACCCCCACCTGCCCCCCGGTTGGGCCCCCTGGCCCCCACCTCCACCCCACTGGGACCCCCGCTGGGCCCCCTGACCCCTGCTGCCTCCTCCTGGCCCCTCAACCCTCACCGGGACCCTGATTCCTGCCTGCTCAGGACCCCTGCCTGCCCCCCTGACACCCGCTGGGACCCCCGACACCCGCCTGCCTCCTCCTGGGCCCCCCACCCCTGCCAGGCCCCCTGATCCCCTCCTCCCCCTCGCCAGGCCAAGCAACTGCCTGCCCCCCCCTGGGCCCCCTGATCCCTTCCTGCCCCCTGCCAGGCACCCCACCCCTGCTGGGCCCTGCCAGGCCCCCTGATCCCTGCCTGCCCCCCACTAGGCCCCCTGATCCCCTCCTGCCCCCTGCTGGGCCTCCCACCCCTGCTGGGTCCCACCAGGCCCCCGATCCTTGCCTGCCCCCCACTGGGCCCTCAGCCCCCTGCCTGCCCATTTAACCCCTCCACCCAGGCCAGGCCTCCCTCTTCAAAACCTCCTGTCTCGGCTGACCCCCCCAGCCCCTTACCAGGGCTGAACTCCTGGGCCTCCCAACTGGGGGTTCATGGGCACGCCCAGAAAGGAGCAATTTGCCCAAGGTTAGAAACCCTCTGGGCCTGAAAGAGCCACATGCTGGGACCTGGGGCCCGGAGCCCAGAGCCCGGAGCCAGCCCGCTGGGAGAGCCCCATGTCACGCAGCCAGCTCTGGGCTGTGCGATCAGGTGGGGCCGGGCATAGAGTGAGCCCCACCCCAGGGACTCAGCAGGGCCCGGTTGTCTCCATGCACCAGCTAGTGGGGCCCAGGACTGTTGGGTCTGTGTTGGAGCTGCCTCAGGATTCTCCTCACTGCCCGGGGGCCAGCTGGCACTAGTGTCCGGGCCCCCTCCGCCAGCCCTGCTCTGTGCACCCAGGTGTGAGGAACTAGGAATGTTCTTAGTGGTCCCTCTGAATACTGTGGGGGGGCCTCAGCTCTGGCCAACCCTCTGTCACCCTCTGGCAACTAATGGCCAGGCCCTTCCCCCTGCAAGGGGATGTTAAAGGTGGGGGAGAACAAAGAGGTCAGGTGACCTACTGGCCCGGGAAAGGAGATTGGGCTGGAGGGGTTTTGGGAGTCTGGAGCTGGCTGGGGTCAAGGGTGAAGTGCAGACGTGGGGGTCTGGCTCACTGCCCCCCAGAATAGACCCGGCTGAGGGGTCCGGTTCTCTGTACCTACAAGCTCTGTTTTAGACCCTGTTCCTGTCATCGAATAAACCTCTGTTTTACTGGCTGGCTGAGAGTCACGTCTGACTGCAAAGTGGGGGTGCAGGACCCGGTGGCTTCCCCAGGACCCCGCTGGGGTGGACTCGCTGTGGGAAGCGCACGGAGGGGCAGAGGATGCTGAATGCTCCAAGGAGAGACCCAGGAGGTGAAGCCGTGTGAGCTTCTTGCCCTGAACAAGTCTGCTCCAAGGGAGAGGAGGCTCCCCAGAGTCCTGCCTGGCTTTGTGGGGAGCAGTTCCAGAGCATCGCCCGGTGACTCTGTGACACCAGGGTCACCACTCGAGACAGGGGATGGTGACCCGACCCTACCAGGGTGGAGGTGAGCAGGGCTCTGGCCTCAGGCTGTTACTCAGACCTTCAACCAGCCCTCTCCCCAGCTCTGTCCTGTGGTGCCCCTCAGCCCCAACCCACAGCCCCCTGCTATCCCAGCTCTGGGGGCCCCCCAGCTCTTCCCTGTGGTGCCCCTCAGCCCCAACCCACAGCCCCCTGCTATCCCAGTCCTGCGGCCTCCCCAGCTCTGCCCTACTGGTGCCCCTCAGCCCTGACTCGCAGCTCCCTGCTGTCCCAGCTCTGGGGTCCCCCCAGCTCTTCCCTGTGGTGCCTCTCAGCCCTGACCCGCAGCCCCCTGCTATCCCAGCTCTGGGGTCCCCCCAGCTCTTCCCTGTGGTGCCCCTCAGCCCTGACCCGCAGCCCCCTGCTATCCCAGTCCTGCGGCCTCCCCAGCTCTGCCCTACTGGTGCCCCTCAGCCCTGACTCGCAGCTCCCTGCTGTCCCAGCTCTGGGGTCCCCCCAGCTCTGCCCTGTGGTGCCCCTCAGCCCCAACCCACAGCCCCCTGCTATCCCAGCTCTGGGGGCCCCCCAGCTCTTCCCTGTGGTGCCCCTCAGCCCTGACCCGCAGCCCCCTGCTATCCCAGTCCTGCGGCCTCCCCAGCTCTGCCCTACTGGTGCCCCTCAGCCCTGACTCGCAGCTCCCTGCTGTCCCAGCTCTGGGGTCCCCCCAGCTCTGCCAGTGCCCCTCAAGCCTGATCCACAGCCACCTGCTACCCCTAGCCTGGGTCTCTCCTGACTGCTGTACCCCTGAATCTGTCCCCAGCTGCACTTGCTGCCACAACAGGAGTTGGGATGGCACCTCCCGTGCCCAAGGGCAGCTGCCCAAGCTCCCCCCCCACCTCCCCTAGGAGCTGCGGTGCCCTCACGCGGGACGGAGATAAACAGGAAGCTGTGCGCCCAGAGCAGTGCCTTGCAGGAATGTGCCAGTGGCCATGGGCTGTTTGTTTGGCATTTAAGGAGCAGCTTCCCATCGGGAGGAGCTAGGAAACAGGGCCCGGAATAGCTGGTGAGCTCATCACCACATCCCGGGTGTGTGTGTGTGTGGGAGCAGCAGCAGCAGCCCCCCCGGCCCCCCCCCAGTTCCGAGCCCTGGATCGGGAGCGAGCTGGCCCTGGGCTCCTGCTGATCCCCACAGAGATGAAAGACCAGCAAAGACTCCTGCACAGTCCACGGAGGGTCAGGGGCTCCCCAGGACTCCCCACACTGCCCTGCCCAGGGACCCCTGGCCCCGGTCAGTGTCACTGCTGGGGACAGGATGGAGGAGTGTGCGCTGGGTGCCCAGGGGCTGGCGCAGGTTGCTGGTTGGGGCAGAGGGCATTTGTGCCTTTGCTCTGGGCTGCACCCTGCAGCCCATTACAGGGCCAGGCAGCATGTGCAGGGCCCACGGGCAGAGCTGGCAGTGCCCAGCTGAGTGCCTGGCACGTGCTGTACAACTGGGCAGAGAGAGGCCAAGTGCCAGCTGCTCAGGGGATAATTTGCCCTGCACCCACTCGCACCTGGGCATGGGGCGCACACAGCCCCCAGTCTGGGGAGCTTGGTCCCCGCTTTGCCCAGCTGTGGGTAGTGACACAGGGTGAAGCAGGCACCAGCTGCACGAT
Source organism: Gopherus evgoodei (assembly GCF_007399415.2). Classification (NCBI taxonomy): domain Eukaryota; kingdom Metazoa; phylum Chordata; order Testudines; family Testudinidae; genus Gopherus; species Gopherus evgoodei. Next base: position 1,071,828 of record NC_044328.1, on the reverse strand, counting down.
GTGATGTGACAGTCAGACAAGGCCAGGCTGGGGCAGGAGAGCCACGGATGTCACCCAGAGCGGGAGTGGGTGGACCCAGAGCTGCCAGCAAAGGCATAGAGGGGAGATTTTGGCAAGGGCAGCTCAGTGGAGGAAAGGGTGTAAGACGGCTCTAGAGAAAGCTGCTGTACCTGGCTCTGGGAAGAGAATGGGGGCTAGTAGATTGGGGGGGGGCGCTGGGAGGCAGGACTCCTGGGTTCTCTCCCTGGCTCTGGGAGGGGAGAGGGGTTTAGTGTGTTGTGTGTGGGGGGGGGTGCAGAACTCCTGGGTTCTCTCCCTGGCTCTGGGAGGGGAGAGGGGTTTAGTGTGTTGCGGGGGTGGGGGTAGGACTCCTGGGTTCTCACCTAGCTGTGCCACTTGCTCGCTCTCTTGTATTTCTCTTGGCAGCCCCCTGTGTCCATGGCACGGAGCCCACGGCTGGCTGGGGTTTCCTCACTCCAGTGACGCTCCGGGACCTGGGCTGGCAGGTTCCAAGGGGGGGCTGTTACCGCGGGGGGCTGGCAGCCTGTGGGGAGAGCTACAGGAGCAGCACTGGACTCTAAAGGAAAACTCCCACCTCCCAGCGACTGCACCGCTGGCGTGACCCGGCGCGCGCGGGGACCATGCCCCTTGCTGGCTGGGGGAAGGGCCCAGGGGCAGTCCGTGCAGCCCCATGCACTGGGCCGGGCAGGAAGCACGGAAGGCGGCTCGGCGGGTGCAAGGGCTATTCTTAGCCAGTCAATATTGATTCAGCAGCTCAGGCGCAGCTCGGCCGGGAGCTGTTTTATTTTGGGCGTGGGGTGGGGCTGGGGGCTCAATCCAGCCTTGTCCCCTGAGCAAGGCGCTGAGCCCTGTAATCGGGGCGCTGGCTGGGGAGGGTCAGCTCCTGGGTTTGGACACATCCTGCTCATTGCCACAGGTGGGCAGGCTGGGGTGAGCCCAGGGCTAGACACAATCTCCCCAGGGCCTGCTGCAGGGGCTGGGGGTGGGGGGCAGCCAACAAGCAGGACTCTGCTCCAGGGACGTGGCTGGCACAGGGGGCACAGCAGGAGCCATGACCCCGAGCAGGCGGCTGGGACCCTCCAGTGAGGGGGCACTGCCACAAACGCTGCACCCGGCGGCCCTGAGCGTGGCTTCAGGGACCAGTGAACAGTAGCTCAAGTGCACAAGGGGACCTGCCCATGGGTGGGGGGGCAGGAGGGGGGAGGCTCAGTGGCAGGGGCCTGTCTGGGCCCCCCCACCTCATGGTCTGGGGACTTAGGGCTTAGAGCAGCCTGCAAGGAAAGTGCCCCCAGGGGCAGGGCAGGGGGGAAGATGGGGTGTGATCCACAATCAACCTGCACCATCCACAGCTGCCTTGCTCCTTGGCTGCCTCTGGGGTCCCAGGAGGGGAAGGCAGGGGCCGGGCACCAGGATCCAGGCTCTGTCGCCGTGAGCCTGTGTTCTGGCCCGTTAGCACCGGTGCCCCCCGCCCAGTGCCAGGCCAGCCGCACTCACACAGGGGCTGCTGCCCGGTGACCCCTGGCCTTGCGGACACCAGGAAGCTCTGATGAGGTGGGTGCTGCACAGATCCCCCGCCCCCGAGCCAGATGCGGAGCCCAGCATCTCCTAGCGTGCTCGGCCGTTTGCTGGGCCTTATTCTCACTGCGGCTGAGTGCCTGGCTCCTGCCAGCACTGGGGCTATGGGTGCCTCTGGGAGTGTGACTGTGGCTGGGCTGGCACTGGGCAGGGAGCACCAAGTGGGGGGCCCCGGGCAGGGGGCACTGGACAGCAGCCCCCAATGTGACTGTGGCTGGCCTGGCACGGGGCGGTGGGCACCGGGCAGCAGCCCCCCGTGTGACTGATGCTGGCCTGGCACTGGGCAGGGGGCATCGGGCAGCAGCCCCCCGCGTGACTGCGGCTGGCCTGGCACGGGGCGGTGGGCACCGGGCAGCAGCCCCCTGTGTGACTGATGCTGGCCTGGCACCGGGCGGGGTCACCGGGCAGCAGCCCCCCATGTGACTGCAGCTGGCCTGGCACCGGGCGGGGGGAACGAGACAGAAGCCCCCCCGTGTGACTGCAGCTGGCCTGGCACCGGGCGGGGGGCACGAGACAGAAGCCCCCCTGCGTGACTGCGGCTGGCCTGGCACCGGGCGGGGAACACCAGACAGCAGCCCCCCGTGTGACTGCGGCTGGCCTGGCACTGGGCGGGGGGCACCAGGCAGAAGCCCCCCCGTGTGACTGCAGCTGGCTTGGCACCAGGTGGCGGGCACCAGGCAGCAGCCCCCCTGTGTGACTGCGGCTGGCCTGGCACCAGGCGGGGGGCACCAGGCAGAAGCCCCCCGTGTGACTGCAGCTGGCCTGGCACTGGGCGGGGGGCACCAGGCAGAAGCCCCCCCGTGTGACTGCAGCTGGCTTGGCACCAGGTGGGGGGCACTGGGCAGCAGCCCCCCATGTGACTGCGGCTGGCCTGGCACTGGGCGGGGGGCACTGGGCGGGGGGCACCAGGCAGCAGCCCCCCATGTGACTGCGGCTGGCCAGGCACTGGGCGGGGTCACCAGGCAGCAGTCCCCCGTGTGACTGCGGCTGGCCTGGCACTGGGCAGGGGTCTCCGGGCAGCAGCCCCCCATGTGACTGCGGCTGGCCTGGCACCGGGCGGGAGGCACCGGGCAGCAGCACCCCATATGACTGCAGCAGGCCTGGCACCGGGTGGGGGGCACCGGGCAGCAGCCCCCCGTGTGACTGATGCTGGCCTGGCACTGGGCAGGGGGCATTGGGCAGCAGCCCCCCGTGTGACTGCGGCTGACCTGGCACCGGGCGGGGTCACCGGGCAGCAGCCCCCCGTGTGACTGCGGCTGGCCTGGCACTGGGAGGGGAGCACCGGGCAGCAGCCCCCCGTGTGACTGCAGCTGGCCTGGCACCGGGCGGGGGGCACCGGGCAGCAGCCCCCCATGTGACTGCGGCTGGCCTGGCACCGGGCGGGGGGCACCGGGCGGGGGGCACCGGGCAGCAGCCCCCTATGTGACTGCGGCTGGCCTGGCACCGGGCGGGGGGCACCGGGCGGGGGGCACCGGGCAGCAGCCCCCCATGTGACTGCGGCTGGCCTGGCACCGGGCGGGGGGCACCGGGTGGGGGGCACCGGGCAGCAGCCCCCATGTGACTGCGGCTGGCCTGGCACCGGGCGGGGGGCACCGGGCGGGGGGCACCGGGCAGCAGCCCCCCATGTGACTGCGGCTGGCCTGGCACCGGGCGGGGGGCACCGGGCAGCAGCCCCCTATGTGACTGTGGCTGGCCTGGCACCAGGAGGGGGGCACCGGGCGGGGGCACCGGGCAGCAGCCCCCCGTGTGACTGCGGCTGGCCTGGCACTGGGCAGGGGGCACCGGGCAGCAGCCCCCCGTGTGACTGCGGCTGGCCTGGCACTGGGCAGGGGGCACCGGGCAGCAGCCCCCCGTGTGACTGCGGCTGGCCTGGCACTGGGCAGGGGGCACCGGGCAGCAGTCCCCCATGTGACTGCGGCTGGCCTGGCACCGGGCGGGGGGCACTGGGTAGGGGGCACCGGGCAGCAGCCCCCCATGTGACTGCGGCTGGCCTGGCACTGGGCGGGGGGCACCGGGCAGCAGCCTCCCATGTGACTGCGGCTGGCCTGGCACCGGGCGGGGTCACCAGGCAGCAGTCCCCCGTGTGACTGCGGCTGGCCTGGCACTGGGCAGGGGGCACCGGGCAGCAGCCCCCCATGTGACTGCTGCTGGCCTGGCACCGGGCGGGGGGCACTGGGTAGGGGGCACCGGGCAGCAGCCCCCCATGTGACTGTGGCTGGCCTGGCACCGGGCGGGGGGCACCGGGCAGCAGCCCCCCATGTGACTGTGGCTGGCCTGGCACCGGGCGGGGGGCACCGGGCGGGGGGCACCGGGCAGCAGCCCCCCGTGTGACTGCGGCTGGCCTGGCACTGGGCAGGGGGCACCGGGCAGCAGCCCCCCCATGTGACTGCAGCTGGCCTGGCACCGGGCGGGGGGCACCGGGCGGGGGGCACCGGGCAGCAGCCCCCCGTGTGACTGCGGCTGGCCTGGCACTGGGCAGGGGGCACCGGGCAGCAGCCCCCCCATGTGACTGCAGCTGGCCTGGCACCGGGCGGGGGGCACCGGGCAGCAGCCCCCTCTGGTGCCATGGGACTCACTGAATTCGCCGGCGCTGGGCAGTGGCGAGGTGCTGCCGCCCCCTGGTGGAGCACATTGGACAAAGCCTCATCCTGCAGAAGAGGGTGTCCATACGGGACCTCTCTGGGGGCCACGGGGTGGGGCCACCCCCCGGCGGGCTCAGGCAGAGCAGCTGGCAGTGCCAGGGACAGATGGCACAGTGACAGTGCAGGGAGCCCACTGAGACGCACAGGCCACCCCGAGTACCGTGGGGCTGGGTCGGGCCCATGGGAGACCCACAGTCCAGGCGAGCTGCAGTGCTGGGTCAGGAGGAAGATTTGAAGCATCTGACATGCACACGCTCCCCACTTGGCCCTCAGCAAGGCCTGCACCCCACTCAGAAGGGAAAAGTCACCAGAGCAGGCCTCGGGGGGGGGGGGGGGGAGGAGACACCAGAGCAGGCCTCGGGGGGGGGGGGGATACACCAAAGCACGTCTCCTCTAGTGCCTTCTGCTGACGGTCCCATGACATTCTGCCTCGTCTCAGCGCTCAGCTGGCAGCTATGTTTGGTCCCACCGCTCCTGGGGCACCAATGTCCAGCAAAACCACCTTCTGGTCCCTCCGTCTGGTCTGCCCCCCTCCACCCCCAGTCTGGGCCCAGTGGTCGATATCCCCCACTCTTGCAGGGCTCCCTCCGGTCTATATCCCCCTCTCACAGGGCTTCCTCCGGTCCATACCCCCCCTCTCGCAGGGCTTCCACCAGTCCATACCCTCCTCTTGCAGGGCTCCCTCTGGTCCATATCCCCTTCTTGGGGCCTTCACGCCACCTTCCTTGGGACAGGTAGGGGAGCCCGGCCTGGCCTCTGCGCTAGTTCCAGTCCAGGATCACTCACCTGACTCCTCGCTGCCATCTCCCTGGGCATCCGCCTCACCTGGGGAGATGCTCTGGTCCCTTCGTGTGGCATCCCTCCCAGCAGCCCCTTGTGCTCCACACAGCCCCTCCCCAGCGTGGGGTTTTTTCACTCAGGCCTGGCCCACCCAGAGGCAAGTGGGGGGTGGGATAACTGAGTGCTCAGGCTCCTTGGAGCCCTTTGCCCCCCGTGCGGCATAGACACCCCATTGCAGGGACACGTATTGGAAGTAAGAGGGGATACAGCCGTAGACAGAAGAATTGGCATAAGGAGGAAGGGTAGTGTAGATAGCAGACTAACAGATGATGCTGGTGGCAGAATGTCTGTGCCTAACAGGGTAAAGAATGTCAGTGAAGCCAAACGGCAAAAATTAAGATGTCTGTACACTAACGCGAGGAGCCTAGGGAACAAAATGGAGGAACTGAAGCTACTGGTGCAGGAAGTGAAACTGGATATTATAGGGATAACAGAAATGTGGTGGAATAGTACTCATGACTGGAGTATGGGTATTGAAGGCTATGTGCTGTTTAGGAAAGACAGAAATAAAGGCAAAGGTGGTGGAGTAGCATTGTACATCAATGAGGAGGTTAACTGTAAAGATATAAGAAGTGATGGAATGGACAAGACAGAGTCTGTCTGGGCAAAAATCACACTGGGAAAGAAAGCTACTAGATCCTCCCCTGAGATAGTGCTTGGGGTGTGCTACAGACCGCCGGGATCTGATTCTGGATATGGATAGAGACCTCTTTAATGTTTTTAATGAAGTAAACACTAATGGGAAATGTGTGATCATGGGAGACTTTAACTTCCCAGACACAGACTGGAGGACAAGTGCTAGCAAGAATAATAGGGCTCAGATTTTTCTGGATGTGATAGCTGATGGATTCCTTCACCAAGTAGTTGAAGAACCGACAAGAGGGGATGCCATTTTAGATTTGGTTTTGGTGAGTAGTGAGGACCTCATAGAAGAAATGGTTGTAGGAGACAACCTTGGTTCGAGTGATCATGAGCTAATTCAGTTCAAACTAGATGGAAGAATAAACAAAAATAGATCTGGGACTAGGGTTTTTTATTTCAAAAGGGCTAACTTTAAAGAATTAAAAGGAAATTAGTTAGGGAAGCGGATTGGACTGAAGAACTTGTGGATCTAAATGCGGAGCAGGCCTGGAATTACTTTAAGTTGCAGCTGCAGAAACTGTCACAAGCCTGCATCCCAAGAAAGGGGAAAAAAAACATAGGCAGGAGTTGTAGACCGAGCTGGATGAGCAAGCATCTCAGAGAGGTGATTAAGAAAAAGCAGAAAGCCTACAAGGAGTGGAAGAAGGGTGGGATTAGCAAGGAAAGCTACCTTAGTGAGGTCAGAACATGTAGGGATAAAGTGAGAAAGGCTAAAAGCCAAGTAGAGTTGGACCTTGCAAAGGGAATTAAAACCAATAGTAAAAGGTTCTATAGCCATATAAATAAGAAGAAAACAAAGAAAGAAGTGGGACCGCTAAATACTAAGGATGGAATGGAGGTTAAGGATAACCTAGGCATGGCCCAATATCTAAATAAGTACTTTGCCTCAGTCTTTAATAAGGCTAATGAGGAGCTTAGGGGTAATGGAAGGATGACAAACGGGAATGAGGATATGGAGGTGGATATTACCACATCTGAGGTAGAAGCCAAACTTGAACTGCTTAATGGGACAAAATCGGAGGGCCCGGACCATCTTCATCGGAGAATATTAAAGGAACTGGCGCATGAAATTGCAAGCCTGTTAGCGAGAATTTTTAATGAATCGGTAAACTCAGGGGTTGTACTGTACGACTGGAGAATTGCTAACGTAGTTCCTATCTTTAGGAAAGGGAAAAAGAGTGATCCGAGTAACTATAGGCCTGACATCTGTAGTATGTAAGGTCTTGGAAAAAAATTTGAAGGAGAAAGTAGTTAAGGACATTGAGGTCAATGGTAATTGGGACAAAGTACAACATGGTTTTACTAAAGGTAGATTGTGCCAAACCAACCTGATCTCCTTCTTTGAGAAGGTGACAGATTATTTAGACAAAGGAAATGCAGAAGAGCTAATTTACCTCTATTTTAGTAAGGCATTTGACACGGTTCCACATGGGGAATTATTAGTCAAATTGGAAAAGATGGGGATCAATATGAAAATTGAAGGGTGGCTAAGGAACTGGTTAAAGGGGAGACTCCAACGGGTCATACTGAAAGGTGAACTGTCAGGCTGGAAGGAGGTTACTAGTGGAGTTCCTCACCGATCGGTTTTGGGACCAATCTTATTTAACCTTTTTATTACCGACCTTGGCACAAAAAGCAGGAATGTGCTAATAAAGTTTGCGGATGACACGAAGCTGGGGGGTATTGCTAACACGGAGAAGGACCGGAATATCATACAGGAAGATCTGGATGACCTTGTAAACTGGAGTAATAGTAATAGGATGAAATTTAATAGTGAAAAGTGCAAGGTCATGCATTTAGGGATTAATAATAAGAATTTTAGATATACATTGGGGACGCATCAGTTGGAAGCAACAGAGGAGGAGAAGGACCTTCGAGTATTGGTTGATCACAGGATGACTATGAGCCGCCAATGTGATATGGCCGTTAAAAAAGCTAATGCGGTTTTAGGATGCATCAGGCGAGGTATTTCCAGCAAAGATAAGGAGGTGTTAGTACCGTTATATAAGGCACTGGTGAGGCCTCATCTGGAATACTGTGTGCAGTTCTGGTCTCCCATGTTTAAGAAGGATGAATTCAAACTGGAACAGGTTCAGAGACGGGCTACTAGGATGATCCGAGGAATGGAAAACCTGTCATATGAAAGGAGACTCAGGGTATGTCTACATCTAAAATTTTGCAGCGCTGGTTGTTACAGCTGTATTAGTACAGCTGTATAGGGCCAGCGCTGCAGAGTGATCACACTTACAGCAACCAGCACTGCAAGTGGTGTTAGATGTGGCCACACTGCAGCGCTGTTGGGCGGCTTCAAGGGGGGTTAGGGGAACGCGAGAGCAAACCGCGGGGAAGCAGATCTCCTTCCCCGTGGTTTGCTCCAGTGTTCCCCGAACACCCCCCCCAAGCAGGTCTCCTTCCCCGCAGTTTGTTCTCGCGTTCCCCGAACCCCCGTGCAAGCAGGTTTCCTTCCCAGCGGGTTTGCTCCGGTGTTTTTTGAACCCCCGTGCAAGCAGATCTCCTTCCCCACGGTGTGCTGTCGCGTTCCCCGAACCCCCCTGCAAACCGCGGGGAAGGAGATCTGCTTGCACGGGGGTTAGGGGAACGCGAGAGCAAACCGCGGGGAAGGAGACCTGCTTCCCCGCGGTTTGCTCTCGCGTTCCCTGAAGCCCCCTGCAAACCGCGGGGAAAGAGACCTGCTTGATTACCAGAGAGGCTTCCTCTGGTATGCTGGGATACCTGTTTATTCCACGGAGGTCAAGAAAAACGCTGGTGAGTGTTTACACCTGATGACCAGCACTGGATCACCAGTGCTGGATCCTCTACACCCGAGTTTCAACGGGTGTACGGCCAGCGCTGCAAACAGGGAGTTGCAGCGCTGGTGATGCCCTGCAGATGTGTACACCTCCTAAGTTGCAGCGCTATAACCCCCTCACCAGTGCTGCAACTTTGTGGTGTAGACAAGGCCTCAAAGAGCTTGGCTTGTTTAGCCTAGCCAAAAGAAGGCTGAGGGGGGATATGCTTGCTCTTTATAAATATATCAGAGGGATTAATATTAGGGAGGGAGAGGAATTATTTAAGCTTAGTACCAATGTAGTTACAAGAACGAATGGATATAAACTGGACACTGGGAAGTTTGGTATCAGAGGGGTAGCCGTGTTAGTCTGGATCTGTAAAAGCAGCAAAGAATCCTGTGGCACCTTATAGACTAACAGACGTTTTGGAGCATGAGCTTTCGTGGGTGAATACCCACTTCTTCAGATGCATGTGGTGGAAATTTCCAGGGGCACGTATATATATGCTAGCAAGCAAGCTAGACATAACGAGGTCAGTTCATTCAGGGAGGATGAGGCCCTGTTCTAGCAGTTGAGGTGTTGAAACCAAGAGAGGAGGAACTGGTTTTGTAGTTGGCAAGCCATTCACAGTCTTTGTTCAATCCTGAGCTGATGGTGTCAAATTTGTAGATGAACTGAAGCTCAGCAGTTTCTCTTTGAAGTCTGGTCCTGAAGTTTTTTTGCTGCAGGATGGCCACCTTAAGGTCTGCTATAGTGTGGCCAGGGAGGTTGAAGTGCTCTCCTACAGGTTTTTGTATATTGCCATTCCTAATGTCTGATTTGTGTCCATTTATCTTTTTCCGTAGAGACTGTCCAGTTTGGCCGATGTACATAGCAGAGGGGCATTGCTGGCATATGATGGCATATATTACATTGGTGGATGTGCAGGTGAATGAACCAGTGATGGTGTGGCTGATCTGGTTAGGTCCTGTGATGGTGTTGCTGGTGTAGATATGTGGGCAGAGTTGGCATCGAGGTTTGTTGCATGGATTGGTTCCTGAGCTAGAGTTATTATGGTGCGGTATGCAGTTACTGGTGAGAATATGTTTCAGGTTGGCAGGTTGTCTGTGGGCAAGGACTGGCCTGCCACCCAAGGCCTGTGAAAGTGTGGGATCATTGTCCAGGATGGGTTGTAGATCCTTGATGATGCGTTGGAGGGGTTTTAGCTGGGGGCTGTATGTGATGGCCAGTGGAGTCCTGTTGGTTTCTTTCTTTCTGCAAGACAAACCCAAGAAAGAAACCAACAGGACTCCACTGGCCATCACATACAGCCCGCAGCTAAAACCCCTCCAACGCATCATCAAGGATCTACAACCCATCCTGGACAATGATCCCACACTTTCACAGGCCTTGAGTGGCAGGCTAGTCCTTGCCCACAGACAACCTGCCAACCTGAAGCCTATTCTCATCAGTAACTGCACACCACAACGTAATAACTCTAGCTCAGGAACCAGTCCATGCAACAAACCTCGATGCCAACTCTGCCCACATATCTACACCAGCGACACCATCACAGGACCTAACCAGATCAGCCACACCATCACTGGTTCATTCACCTGCACATCCACCAATGTAATATACGCCATCATATGCCAGCAATGCCCCTCTGCTATGTACATCGGCCAAACTGGACAGTCTCTACGGAAAAGGATAAATGGACACAAATCAGACATTAGGAATGGCAATATACAAAAACCTGTAGGAGAGCACTTCAACCTCCCTGGCCACACTATAGCAGACCTTAAGGTGACCATTCTGCCGCAAAAAAACTTCAGGACCAGACTTCAAAGAGAAACTGCTGAGCTTCAGTTCATCTGCAAATTTGACACCATCAGCTCAGGATTAAACAAAGACTGTGAATGGCTTGCCAATTACAGAACCAGTTTCTCCTCTCCTGGTTTTCACACCTCAACTGCTAGAACAGGGCCTCATCCTCCCTGATTGAACTGACCTCGTTATCTCTAGCTTGCTTGCTAGCATATATATACCTGCCCCTGGAAATTTCCACCACATGCATCTGAAGAAGTGGGTATTCACCCACGAAAGCTCATGCTCCAAAACGTCTGTTAATCTATAAGGTGCCACAGGATTCTTTGCTGCTTTTACTGGGAAGTTTAGACTTGAAATTAAACGAAGGTTTCTAACCATTAGAGGAGTGAAGTTCTGGAACAGCCTCCCAAGGGGAGTAGTGGGGGCAAAAGACATATCTGGCTTTAAGACTAAGCTTGATAAGTTTATGGAAGGGATGGTATGATGGGATAGCTTAATTTTGGCAATTGATCTTTGATTATCAGCAGATAAGTATGCCCAGTGGTCGGTGATGGGATGTTGGATGGGATGGGATCTGAGTTACTGCAGAGAATTATTTTCTGGGTGCTGGCTGGTGAGTCTTGCCCACATGCTCAGGGTTTAGCTGATCGCCATATTTGGGGTCAGGAAGGAATTTTGCTTCAGGGCAGATTGGCAGAGGCTCTGGAGGTTTTTCGCCTTCCTCTGCAGCGTGGGGCATGGGTCACTTGCTGGTGGATTCTCTGCAGCTTGAGGTCTTCAAACCACAATTTGAAGACTTCAATAACTCAGGCATAGGTTAGGGGTTTGTTATAGAAGTGGATGGGTAGGGTTCTGTGGCCTGCTTTGTGTAGGGGGTCAGGCTAGATGATCACATTGGTCCCTTCTGACCCTACAATCTATGAGTCTATGAGCTGGGGTCAGTCTGGCTGAGGATGGGGGGTGGGGGCAGACCCCCCCGCCCTGCGCCTGCTCATGGAATACAGCATCCAGTGCCGGGGGCCTCGTTTTAACCAGGATCCTGGGAAGCTGGCGCGGCTGCAGCGAAGCCTAGGGCTGAGCCCACTGCCTGACCGCGAGGGGTGTGACCTGCTCAGGCTGCAAGCTCAGCGAAGGGAGGTTGGGGGTGCAGGGATCACAGTGGGTAAGGACTTGGCCTGGCGGGGAGCAAACACAGGCACTGAAAAGCCGCTAGTGGGAAAGGCAGCGGGCCCTGGCGGGGCGGAGCAGGACTCAGGCCCTGGGTTCCTGCAGTGAAACCCCTGGGTCAAGCTGCCCATGGAGGCTCCTGTGAGCTCGCCAGCAGAGGGTACTGGGCTGGGGGCCAGGGCCAGGGCCAGGGCCGGCACCGGCACCGTCCCCTGCAGGCGCTCAGAGCGGGTGCACTCATGGGCCGTGCCGGACTTACACCACGGCCCACCACCTCACCCAGCCCTCGGGGGCGCTGTGCTCTCAGCAGCCCCCCACTGCCCAGCCCCCTTTCATCCCCACCCTCGCGTTCCCTGGGGATCCTCTGTGAGGTCAGCTGGAAGAGACGCTGGAGACGACTGCCAAGCTGAGCTGAGAGTGACCAGGTGTCCAGTTTTCGGCCTGCCCGCTCGGTCCAAAGGGGACCCTGGTGGCTCCAGTCAGCACTGCTGCCCAGGCCGTTGCCTGTCCGGCTGGGGTGCAGTGGGGCTGGCAGGCTTCCTGCTAAGCCTCTGCTCCATGCGGCTCCTGGGCGGCAGCTGGTGTAAGGACAAAAACAGCGGCCGGCCCATTTCCCCAGCTCTAGCAGTTACCGCCTGTGGCGAACTGGGAATGTTCTTAATGTTTGCTCTGAAAACTGTGTTGGTGCCTCAGTGTCCCCTATGCAATTCTTAATATCTAGGTGGTGGAATAAGGGTGTGTGATTGCTGCAGAGCAAAGGGCCAGTGCACCTAAATGCCTGACACTCTGTCTCCTAGCAACTGACGGCCTGGGCCCCCCCTCTGCAAAGGTGCCAGCTGAAGGTGTTGGAGACAAAGGGATCAGGTGACCTCCTGGCCCGGGAAAGGGGCTGAGCAGAGAGGAGGGGCTGGAGGGGGTGGTTGGTCTGGAGCTGGCTGGGGTCGAGGAGTGAAGTGCAGACATGGGGGTCTGGCTCACTGGGCCCCAGAATGGACCCAGCTGAGGGGTCCGGTTCGCTGTATCTACAAGCTCTGTTTTAGACCCTGTTCCTGTCATCGAATAAACCTCTGTGTTACTGGCTGGCTGAGAGTCACGTCTGACTGCAAAGTGGGGGTGCAGGACCCGGTGGCTTCCCCAGGACCCCGCTGGGGTGGACTCGCTGTGGGAAGCGCACGGAGGGGCAGAGGATGCTGAATGCTCCAAGGAGAGACCCAGGAGGTGAAGCCGTGTGAGCTTCTTGCCCTGAACAAGTCTGCTCCAAGGGAGAGGAGGCTCCCCAGAGTCCTGCCTGGCTTTGTGGGGAGCAGTTCCAGAGCATCGCCCAGGGATTTCATGACACCACCATGTAAGTCTGACCCAGGGCTGAGGTGGGGAACTTAGGGCCCGTGGGCCAGATATGACCCCCGTGGGTAAGTTCATCCAGTTGGAAAGGGGGGAGCCCTGAGTCTCAGCATCCCCCCTCCCCATGGGGCTGGAGCTGCTGTGCTGATCCCTCCTGCTGTAGGAGGGAAGCTCCCCTTTGCCACCACGGAGCTGGACCAAAAGCAGGGGAAGCCCTGAGCCTCAGACCCCACGCCCTCCCCCGGGTGAGTGACCCCGACTGATTTTTTTCTGTGGGTCAATGGCCCATGACAGAAAGTTCCCCACCCCCAAGCTCAGAGCCTACACTGCCCAGCCAGCACCCTCACTCCACCCCCCCATGCCACAACCCTCTGCCCCAGCCCTCATCCCTCTCCCGTACACCAAACCCCTCGGTCCCAGCCCGGAGCACCCTCCTGCACCGCAAATCCCTCAACCCCGGCCCCACCCCAGAGCCCTTACGCCCCCCACACTCCAATCCCCTGCTCCATCCTGGAGCCTCCTCCTGCACCCTGAACCTCTCATTTCTGGCCCCACCCAGAGCCCGTTCCCCCTACCTGACCCTGACCCCCTGCTTCAGCCCAGAGCCCGCTCACATACTCCAAACCCCTTGGCCCCCACCCCGGCAGCTCAGAGCCCCCTCCTGCATCCCAAACCCCTCATTCCTGGCTCCAGCCCAGAACCTGCACCCCCAGTCCAGACCTCTCACCCCCTCCCACATCCCAACCCCCTGGACCCATCCCAGAACCTTCATCCCCAGCCCAGAGCCCTCACCCCCTTCCGCATCCCAACCCCTGAGCCAGCCCAGAGCCCCTTCCTGCACCCCAACCCCCTCATCCCTGACCCCACACCTGGCTCTCTGCAAAAAGCAACCAACTCTCCCCGACACACACCTAGTTACCCATGCAGCACATAGGGGAAACTGAGGCACACACTCCCTCACACCCTGGCAGCTCCTAGCAGCCACAAGAGCCCTGGCTCCAGTTGGGGCTCCCAGAACTGCTGCTGTAGAGCAAGGGGACTGCTTGACACCCCCCCCAAACCCCCTCTTGCCAGGGCTCACCCAGGGGCTGGCAGGCTCAGCAACCAGCATTGTCCAAGAGAACTAGGTTGGGTTGGAACCATTCTGCCCTGCTTTGCTGGTGAGGCCTGGCTGGGTTGTAAGTGGTTTATTTTCTTCTCCTGGGTCAGGCCCCTGCACTGTGCCAAGAGCAGACGACATGGAAATGCAAACGCCTTTCTGAACGGCTGCGTTAGCCACGTTTCCATGCTGCTATTTCAGGGTGAACAATGAAATGCAGACGCTCCAGCCTGTGCTGCCAGCAGGGCACCGGATGTGCTAATAACCGATTAACGTGCCAGCACTGACTGGGCAGCAAGCTGTCTGGGTATTTATATAGCCCCAGGGTTTTAATAGGGACTCCATTCATTCAGTGGCAAACTTCTGCCATTTCCTTGTTCACGGGCTGCAGCTGCAGGCTCTGTGCAGGCCTGTGTTGGTTCAGATATGAAAGGGGTCGGGGGGGAGCAGAGGGGGCAAAGGCTGCAGGTGATACGTTATTTAGGTAAGTGGGGACCAGCAGGCACTGCCAGGCACGTTAGTGAGCCCCAAGCCAGCCAGGAGAACGGGCCACGTGCCGGCACTGAAATTCACTGTGCTGTGTGCCGAGCACTGCACGGTGCAGGGCAGCATTGCAGCCTGCACTCTGCGGGGGTTCAGGTACCTGTCCCTGCTCAGCGAGGGCCCGCAGGGCACCAGAGCCCTGCAATGCTGAGCTCAGCTCAGCTCAGCGAGGCGGCTGTGACGTTGGCATGGGGTAGCCAACAGAGAATAGAGGGATTGGGGATGAGAGCGCCAGCCCCACTCAGTGCTTGCTGCTCCAGCCCCTGGCCCCCGGCTAGCCTGACGCTGCAGCCTGGTCGGAGTCCAGCCCGTCCCTGTCAGCCGAGCAGACAGCCCAGTAAAACCTGTTGCTGGGACACCAGCCCCTCCCGCCAGGTGGTCACACTTCGCTCTGCAGTGGCTGGTCGGGGTTCGGCTGAGAGCTCGGAGAGCCTGACAGCTAGTGGCAGCTCCGCCACAGGCTCTGCGCGTGGTCTCGGGCCAGTCCGCTGATGTCTGTGCTGGTTTCTCTCTCCCACTGCGTAGGGGGCTTGCGAGAGGAAGCCAGACCCCTGATGCAGCAGAGCCAGTCCCCCTGCTCAGGTCCCTCCTGCTCTGAGTACTGTAGCCAAGCAAGCAGGGCCCCAGCGCATGACCCTGGGCACCAGCCCCAACCCATCACCTGGAGGTGGATAACTAGGTTCCTCCCAGTGACTGTGCTGGTCCATAACGCAGGAGCAGCCTCCTCTGGCGACCGTGGGCAGGACTGGGCCACCCCTCTCCGCCAGGAGCATGCAGGAGGGGCGGGCAACAAGGTCCCCAGGGCCTGGAGAACCTCTCCCCTAGCGGGGGGGGGGGGGGTGTTAGCAGAGAACAGAGCCAGAAGGGGATGTGCCCAAGGCTCTTGCCCAGTGAGGGGAGCTCGGGGGCCTCTGTTCTCCTGGCCTCCCAGGCTGCTTTAGCAACCCAGGGTCAGGACGTGGGTTTTGAGGCAGCTCCAGGTGTCCCTGAACTCTGAATAGGCCCTTGTGCCCAGGAGACAGCCCCAGTACACCAGCAGGAGTCACTCCGGTACCGCCCTGGGCCACGAGACAGCTGCCTCTGCAGGCGAATTGGGCAGCCCCTCGATGCTGGCTCCAGCAGCAGCCAGGGGCTTTCGCTGACCAGCAGAAGGGAGAGGAGGGCAGCACTGATGTTGGGCCCGGTGCCCTCGGGCTCTGTCACGAGCACAGGTGGCCACGGCTGCAGTTCAATGTCTCAGCTGACGGTTAATTAGTTACTGTGCATGGGGCCCTGCTCCGCCAAGGGCTGGCGAAGTGTGAGTATCCGCGCAGGGGCTGGGCAGCGGCACAGAGACATGGCACCGGGCCGCCCCCGGAGCTGGAGCATGTGACCGACCCCTCGGTGGCTATATTGCCATGACGCCCAGGCTGTTGCACTGAGAAGGGGCTTTGTGTGACTGTGGCTCGCAGGAACTTGTGCTCACAAGGTGCGAGAGAGAGTGTGTGTGCGCGTGTGTGCGTGTGCGCGCGCGTGTGTGCATGCGCGCACGCCCGTCCGTCCTTCTGTCCGTCCTGCGGGGACTGCGCTCCCAACGTGTCACTGAGTCGGCCCCGCGGCCTGTGCTGCTCTCACCTGTCGTCTTCTCTGGGCCAGGGAGCAAGCGGCTCCCGGGGCAGCATCAGTCAGTCCTGGGAGCCCCCAGCCCATCACCGGCAGCCACGAGCTGGTTTCAGAGCCCAGCGACCGCAGCTGTGGGAAAGGCCAGTGTGCCGAAGTGGGAATGTTCTGGCCGTGTTCTGTGAATGCTGAGTGGGGAGCATTGACCTGGGAAGGTTGCAGGGGAGTTGGGCTGGGACTGGCTGCCTTGGGTAAGGGAGGAGACCTGAGCATGTAACCCGAGAACCCAGGAGGGGGTTGGAGGCCAGGTGACACCTCTGCCCAGGACACTGAACAAAGGACACACAGGCTGGGGGAGGAGCCGAGGGGAGGCTGAGTGAGAGGCTGGAGGGAGTTTCAGTTTTGGAAACTGGCTGGGAAATGGAGAGGGGCCTCAACGGGGCTTGGGCTTCCCAAAGGGGCTGAGGCCTCCCTGGGGCCCCAGATGGAGCTAACTAAAGGGGGTCCTGTTGTCTGTACCGGCAAGATCTGTCCTGGACTGTGTTCCTGTTGTCTAAATAAACCTTCTGTGTTACTGGCTGGCTAAGAGTCACGTCCGACTGCGAAGTGGGGGTGCAGGACCCTGTGGCTTCCCCAGGACCCTGCTGGGTGGGCTCGCTGTGGGAAGCGCACGGAGGGGCAGAGGATGCTGAATGCTCCAAGGTCAGACCCAGGAGGTGAAGCCGTGTGAGCTTCTTGCCCTGAACAAGTCTGCTCCAAGGGAGAGGAGGCTCCCCAAAGTCCTGGCTGGCTTTGTGGGGAGCAGCTCCAGAGCATCGCCCGGGGACTCCGTGACAATCAGCCAGTGCAGGGCCCGGCCAGAAACCCAGGGAACCACTGCGTTAGTCAGAGACAGCGCTTGGACTGCAGCGATGCTGGGGGGGGGGGGGCGGAGGAGGGCACCCCACCAGTGGGCAACAAAACTGATTAGGGGGCTGGAGCACATGGTATGAGGAGAGGCTGAGGGAACTGGGATTTAGTCTACAGAAGAGAAGAGTGAGGTGGGATTTGATAGCTGCTTTCAACTACCTGGCACAGCACAGCACAGCAGGACACAATGCGGTGCAGACGGTTTGGCATGGCACAATGCAGCACTGCCCAACATGACATGACACCTGTTGAGATTTTTATTCTGCCGCTGACTGAGGGGTTGTGTAACATGGTCTAGTCTTCAGCTTAGCTCAGGGCAAGGCTGCGTGACTCTGGCTGGCCTGTGCCTGGGGTTCTGGGAGAGCAGGCAAGGGCTGAGTCTGCCCTGGGCCTTGTCTACATTAGAACGGATTGGCCAGTGTCCCTCTTGAGGCAGAGCTAGACCTGCCTCTGTGAGCAGCTCTGGGATGGGGCTTGGTTCTCGGGGCTCTGGGCTCCAGGGACAGGGAGTGGCCATACTTGGGGCACATAGTGAGGGGTGGGGAGGATGGGACAGGATCAGACAGGGCCCTGCAGCCCTCCACCCCCCCGTTACTATACCTAAGCCGGGTAAGAGTGATGGGGTAACCACTCAGTGTGGGGGGCGGGGCAGGGCGTGCTCTCACAGCACCCTGCTGGGGGGTGTTTGGGAAGTGAGCGGTGGGGGGATGGTGAGAGGCACACGTGTGGCCAGGTCACGACAGCCACCATCCCTTTCCCCGGGCTAGGCCAGTGTGTCGCTTGAAGTCCTCCAGGGCCACGCTAGCTGCATTGCGGCCCGCAGCGCCCATCACTCCCCCACCTGCAAAGGAAACACATGCATGGGGGGGGCAGCAGTAGGTGTGTCCGTCAGTCCCTGCCCAGGCGCTCTGGGCCTAGCAGGGCAGAGCTGCCATGGGGAGCACAGGCGGGAGCCTAGCCCCACATGCTGGCAGCACTGCAAACAAGCAATGGCCACGTTTCCAGCTGGAGAAGACACCCCACCAGCCATGGCAGCTTCATGGCAGCAGGGAAAAACCTGGGGCTGCGGCCCAGGATCCAGGCAGCCCTCTCACCCTTACCCCACCTCGAGGGTGCAGCCTCGCTCTGGCCTCTGGACAGACTTCTCCCTTCTGCTGCGCTGGGCCCACCCCTGGGCTGGACTTGCGCCAGCCAGGGGCGGCTCCAGGCACCAGCGCAGCGAGTGCATGCCTGGAACAGCAAGCTGGGGGGGTGGGGTGCTGGCAGTCGCGAGGGCGGCAGTCAGGCAGCCTTCAGTGGCGTTTCTGGTGGTGGTCTGCCAGTCCCGCGGCTTTGGTGGCAATCCAGTGGCGGGTGCCAAAGGCGTGTGACCGGCAGATCACCTGCAGAACCGCTGCCGAATTCGTGTGCCCGGTGGACCTCCTGCAGAAGCGCTGCCGAAGGCACCATGACTGCTGTGCTTGGGGCGGCAAAAAACAGAGCCACCCCCAATACCAGCCCTGCCCAGCTGCTTCCAACCGGCCCTGGGCAGGCCGTCTGTTGGATCCCAGCGCTAGGACAGCTGCTCATCACAGGTGCCCCACTGGGCGTCCCGTGGCCTCAGGCTGTGACCCAAGGGGCGTCCGTGCCCTCTGCTTCTCCTGCTCAGACCCTGGGCAGAGCCGGCGACCAGGTCAGCACAGTGCCCTGGCATCACACCTGTGCAGCCCCCGATGCAGGGAGGGCTGGATCCAGTGTGAGCCTCTGCCCGGCGCTCTCCCCCACTGTAGCCGCGAAGGGAGGGTCCCAGCTCACGTACCGGGGTGTGCACCACTGCCACAGAGGTACAGGCCTGGGACCGGGGACCTGTAGCCAGAGTACGAGGGCACTGGGCGGGCAAAATACAGCTGGTCCAGAGACATCGCGCCATGGAATATATTCTGCAAACAACAGGGTGAGTTAGGCCCTGGAATAGTCTCCCCTTCCTGCTGCTCAGAGCTGGACAACCGGGCTGCATGGCTCCAGCTTCCCTCACTAGCTTTGGGCCAGGCTGGCTGGCAGGTCCCAGACAGGCCAGGTGGGCAGCTGCGAGGCAGGCTGGGCTGGGCTGTGACGGTCTGGGGCACCAGGTGGGCAGACGCCAGGCAGGCTGGGCTGGGGGGGCCCTGGGGGTGCTGGGTGAGCAGACGCCAGGCAGGCTGGGCTGGGGGGGGCTCTGGGGGCCCCGTGTGGGCAGACGCCAGGCGGGCTGAGTTGGAGGGGTGCCGAGTGGGCAGACACCAGGCAGGCTGGGCTAGGGGGGCTCTGGGCAGGCAGACGCCAGGCAGGCTGGGCTGGGGGGACTCTGGGTGGGCAGACACCAGGCAGGCTGGGCTGGGGGGGCCCTGGGGGTGCCGGGTGAGCAGACGCCAGGCAGGCTGGGCTGGGGGGGGCTCTGGGGGCCCCATGTGGGCAGACGCCAGGCGGGCTGAGTTGGGGGGGGTGCCGAGTGGGCAGACACCAGGCAGGCTGGGCTAGGGGGGCTCTGGGTGGGCAGACGCCAGGCAGGCTGGGCTGGGGGGACTCTGGGGGCTCCGGGTGGGCAGACGTCAGGCAGGCTGGGCTGGAGGAGCACCGAGTGGGTAGACACCAGGCAGGCTGGACTAGGGGGGCTCCGGGTGGGAAAACGCCAGGTGGGCTGAGCTGGGGGGGTGCCGAGTGGGCAGATGCCAGGCAGGCTGGGTTGGGGGGGCTCTGGGGGCTCCGGGTGGGCAGACGTCAGGCAGGCTGGGCTAGGGGAGCGCCGAGTGGGTAGACGCCAGGCAGGCTGGGCTGGGGGGGCTCTGGGGGCTCCGGGTGGGCAGACGCCAGGCAGGCTGGGCTGGGGGGGGTGCCGAGTGGGTAGACACCAGGCAGGCTGGACTAGGGGGGCTCCGGGTGGGCAGATGCCAGGCAGGCTGGGCTGGGGGGGCTCTGGGGGCTCCGGGTGGGCAGACGCCAGGCAGGCTGGGCTGGGGGAGGAGGGCTCTGTGAATCTCATGATCTACTCACCCCTCCAGGCAGCCCAAATATCTTCTCCAAAGCCGGTGGCGTCAGGATGTCTCTTCCGACGACGGACGCCTTGAAGCCTGGCGCGTAGGCCTCGACCCAGTCGAACACTAGAGAGCGAGCAAGAACGTGGCTCGGCCGGCATGTCTAATGTCACCAGCTGGGCTCGGGGCCCAGCCCCTGGCTGCAGCTCCCTGCAGGGCACTGGGGAGCAGGGCTGGATGGCCCCCGCCGGTCGGGTTACCAACTTTCTAATTGCACAAAACCCAACACCCCTGCCCTGCAACCCCCCCCGTCGCTCGCTCTCCCCCACCCTCACTCACTTTCACTGGGATGGGCAGCGGGTTGGGGTATGGGAGGGCTCAAGCAGGGGGTGTAGGCTCCAGGGTGGGGCCAGAAATGAGGGGTTCAGGGTGCGGGAGGGGGTGAGGACTCTGGTGCAGGAGGGGATGTGTGTGGGGGTCAGGGCTGGGGCAGGGGGTTGGGGGTGCAGGAGGGCTCCGTTGGGGGTGTGGGCTCTGGGCTGGGTTTGCAGGAGAGGGCTCAGGGCTGGGGCAGGGGGTTGGGGTATGGGAGAGGGCTCAGGGCTGGGGCAGGGGGTTGGGGGTGCAGGAGGGCTCTGTTGGGGATGTGGGCTCTGGGCTGGGTTTGCAGGAGGGGGCTTAGGGCTAGGGCAGGGGGTTGGGGTATGGGAGAGGGCTCAGGGCTGGGGCAGGGGGTTGGGGGTGCAGGAGGGCTCCGTTGGGGATGTGGGCTCTGGGCTGGGTTTGCAGGAGGGGGCTCAGGGCTGGGGCAGGGGGTTGGGGTGCAGGATACGGGCTCCAGCCAGGTGTTGCTTACCTCAGGAGGCTCTCAGGTGGCCGTGCAGTGGGGCTAAGGCAGGCTCCCTTCCTGCCCTGGCTCCATGCTGCTCCCAGAAGCGGCTGGCATGTCCCTGTGGCCCCTAGGCACAGGGGTGGTCAGGTGGCTCTGTGCAGTGCATGCTGCCCATGCCTACAGGCACCACACCCCCGCAGCTCCCACTGGTCACGGTTCCCAGCCAAGGGGAGCTAGGGAGCCGGCGCGTGGGGCCTCCGTGGTCACGCTTCTGCCTAGGGACATGTTGCTGCGTCCGGGAGCTGTGTGGAGCTGGGCAGGGAGCCTGCCTTAGCCCCGCTGTACTGCGGACTGGACTTTTAACAGCCTGATCAGTGGTGCTGATCAGAGCCACCAGGGTCCCTTTCTGACTGGGCGTTCCGGTCAAAAACCGGACTCCGGGGAACCCTACACGGAGGGGGGGTGGTTCTCCGCTCCACTCAGAAGGCAGGGCTGACGCTTCTGGGCACTGGACGCCTCCCTGGGATCGGGCGCACAGGGAGCAGCAGTGGGCAAGGGGCTGTGGATGGGAAGCTAACGAGTGCTGCGAGCTGCTGGCTTTACCCCGGTCGGCGTATGCATTCTGCTCCTGCTCGTCCCATGGCCGCCCGCCAGCCAGCGTGTAGGGGGTGTACTGCGTGAAGAGAGAGACCACGTGGCAGCCCGGGGGAGCCAGCGTGGGGTCCAGAGCCGAGGGGATGCACAGCTCAATCATGGGCCTGGGAAGAGTGAGAGAGTCAAAGCCCTCGGACTGGGCACCCCGGGAAGGAATCCAGCCCAAGCCCTGCCCAGCACCCTGGCATGCTGCCGATGCAACCCCCCCACTGCCTCAGTCCCTGCCCACTGGCTCCTCCAGCAGGGATTAGCCCCACATCACCCAGCCTCAGGCTCTCCAGTGGGGACCTCCCCTACGTTCCTCCCAGAAATCCTGGTGTCTCTCGTATCCTTCCCTTCCCAAGAGGCCCCGTTGCCCTGTTGAGTGCGGGCTGCTGCCCCGGAGCCATGGTAGCGTCACCCCAAGCAGAGCAGCATGAGGGGCACCCAGACCCTGAGGCACCGAGGAGTCTGGGCTATCTCCCACTGCCCTCTCCCACGTCAGCAGCCCAGCAGGGCCCAGCTCTGCCAGCGACCAGCCAGCTCCCTCCAGCCCTACCTGGTGGAAGGCTCCCCACGGCTGGCCTCCTGGAAGGCACGGTGGAGGATGCACGTGTCCTCGCAGTTCAGGTGGATAGAGCACTGGTGATGGGGCAGTGGGCGGCCATCACCGGCGTTGGGTGCAGCCAGGAAGCTGGGTAGCCGATCCACAGCCACTGAGGATGTCGGAGAGGGAGTGAATCCGGGGGACAGAAGGGACATGGAGCCTCCCGTGCTCCTGACACCCCAAGGGGCCAGGGCAGATCACTGAGCCCGGGGGACGGGGAGCACGGCAGAAAATGGAGGCCATGGTGCAGGCAAAGGCCAGTTTCCCCTCTGGACTCATGCTGCAGCAGGGACTCTCACGGAGACCCATGACGGCTCTTTTCTCCCACGGGAGCGCAGATCATGAGAGCAGCATCTCACAGGCCCCACCAGTGTCAACCCCTAGGGGACCTGGGTGGGGCAGGGAGCGGGACGTCCCCCACTGACACTTACCGTTGATCTTGGTGACGGGGGAGCGCGTGTCGAGCTGCGCCACGTGCTGGAGGAACTCCTCTGGCAGCTGCTCCTGGAGCGGGGAGAGCCCGGCTCAGACACCAGGGGCTGGAAACAAGCCTGGGAACTGGCTGGAAGTGCAGGCAGTGCTGGGCTGCATCTGGGCAGGGCTGGAGCTACCCAGGACCCCTGAAGGGCACAGCCCAGCCCCATGGGGCTGGCCCCCAACTGTCATAGACCCCACTGATGGGGGAGGGGGAGCAAACTCATGCCCCGAGACACCTTCCCCCTTGCTCCCCACCCCGCTCCACCTCTGCTGCCCTGTGCTGCTCCACCCTGGCCTCCACCCACCGTGTTGTGTTTGCCGTAAGGTTGGGGGCTCCCAGGCCGGCACCGGGGAGGCCCCTTAGTCATTGGGGGTGGATAGGGAGTGGCCTCCTCCAGCTGCCCCACAGGGGCTGGGGTGTGTCGCACTCATCGTGGGGGGAGGGGCTCGTTACCATGCGGAACGCGACCCCTCTCCCAGCTGTACCAGCCTGTCCGCACACAGGTGCTGCCATTGCCAGGGAACACGCTGGGTAGCGCGTCTCCCTGGCACTTCCCTGGGCAGGGCACTGTACAAGAACCACACACGTCATGGGAGCATCTCGCCAGGCAACTTCCTCCCCTCCAGCCCATCTCCCCTGGCGTCTCGTGTCCCCCCCAGGCCCATCTCCCCGGCGCAACCCACCCCACCCCCCTGTGCCATCTTCCCCAGGGCACCCTCCTCCCCATTTCCACCGGCGCGTCGTGTCCCACCCCCCCGTCCCATCTCCCCCGGCACGTCCCCTCCTGCCCCCCCATCCCATCTCCCCCAGGGCACCTTCCCCCCCATTTCCCCAGTGCGTCTCACCGGGGGAACGAGCTGCAGGAACGTGTGCTGAGCAGACGCGTTGGACAGAACCAGTTTGCTCTTCACCTCAGTCCCGTCTTGCAAGACGACACCCTGTGCCTCCCCACGGGGGCCTAGCAGCATGCGGGCAACCGGCTGGTGAGGGGGGAGATGGGAGATCAGCCTGGAGCATGCTGGGTGCACCGAGCAGAGCGTGGCTGCAGGGAGGGTGCGGCCATCCAGAGGCTGAGTGACCCTTTCCCATGTGGATGCTGCTGGGCCTGCCCAGCCCCCCCTCCCGGTGGGGTTTATGCCCCTCAGCACAGTCTCTAGTCACTGTCTCATGGCAGCTAACAGGCAGGACGGAGGGGAGGATTCAGGGCTCTGTGGTCCCTATGGGCCAGGGAGCACCCCAGTGCTTGGGAGCTGTGTTCTCCGCCCCCTCCCCAGGAAGCTGGGCACCTTCTCGGTGAAGAGGTCAGCCCCGTGGGCAGCGGCTGCGCTGGCGATGGCCTGGGACACCCCTCCCATGCCACCTGCCACGTAGCCCCAGGCCCCCTTCCGCCCCTCCAGCTCGCCCATCACATGGTGTAGCAGCACATACCTAGGAGAGAGGTCAAAGGTTAACAGCTGGGCCAGGGCAGCCGCCTGCAACGGTGCCGGGGTATGGGCAGGACAGACACCGGCCAGGGCGGGCACAGTCCGACTGCACGTGGTCAGCAGGGCATGGCCAGGGCACCCCCACCCCCCGTGGCAACACCCTGGGAGTAACGCCGAGCCAGCCCGGACAGCCAGGGGGCTCAGGCTAGGCTAGTGAGTACACGCAGAGGGTGCCAAGCTCCCCCAGACCCACGGGCACAACCGGACACTGAGGTTACACAGGGGAGCTGCCCCAAGGCTGCCCATCCCCCTCTCACACCCACATGCCGCCAACCTCCCCCAGTTGGAGACCTCGAGCCCAGCGCCGGTCCCACCTGGCTGCAGGGCTGGGCCAAGAGAGCTGCCAGGCCGCCGAGGCATCCAGGCCTGACAGCGCCAGCCCAGGCAAACCCCACCGACCTGCCCGAGCAGGGGCTCCCTGGGCCTGGTGTGTGCCGGGTGGGGACGCGGTCCAGGCACGAGGGGGAACATGGCAGCAAGCACAGGGCAGGAGTGGGAGGAAGCGAGCGCTGGGGTGCGACACCCCGGCAGGAACAGGAGGGCCCTGTCATAAACAGATAGCTAAGGGTTAATGTTCTTTTACCTGTAAAGGGTTAACATAGGGAACCAAACACCTGACCAGAGGACCAATCAGGAAACAAGATTTTTTCAAATCTGGGTGGAGGGAAGTTTTGGGGTGTGAGTCCTTTGTTCTTGGTCTGTTCTTTTCTCGGCTCTGAGAGTGATTTTTCTATCTCCAGGCTTTCTAATCTTCTGTTTCCAAGTTGTAAGTACAATGATAGTAAGACAATAGGTTTATATTGTTTGTTTTTTTTTTGTATTTACATGTGTGTAGTTGCTGGAGTGTTTTGGAATTGTATTCTTTTTGGATAAGGCTGTTTATTCATTTACTTTTAAGCAATTGACCCTGTATATTGTCACCTTAATTACAGAGACCATTTTATGTCCTTTTTCTTTCTTTTTATATAAAGCTTTCTTTTTAAGACCTGTTGGAGTTTTCTTTAGTGGGGACTCCAGGGAATTGAGTCTGCAGCTCACCAAGGAATTGGTGGGAGGAAGAAGTCAGGGGGAAAATCTCTTTGTGTTAGCTTTACTAAGCCTGACTTTGCATACCCTCTGGGTGAGTGGGGAAGAGAGATTAGCTCTCTCGGTACTTGTGTTTCCAGGACTGGAAACAGGGCGGGGAAAATCCCTTTGTTTAGATTCACGGAGCTTGCTTCTGTATATCTCTCCAGGAACCCAGGAAGGGAACACCTGGAGGGGAGGAGGGGGAAGGGAAATGGTTTATTCCCCTTTGTTGTGATACTCAAGGAATCTGAGTCTTGGGGTCCCCCAGGGAAGGTTTTGGAGAGACCACAGTGAGCTAGGCACTGTATAATTCCT
Organism: Gopherus evgoodei; assembly: GCF_007399415.2. Lineage (NCBI taxonomy): Eukaryota > Metazoa > Chordata > Testudines > Testudinidae > Gopherus > Gopherus evgoodei. The sequence goes on along the minus strand of NC_044328.1, from coordinate 1,046,445 downwards.
AGCTGATGGCAGCAATTACCAGATCCAAGCTGGTAACTAAGCTTGGAGGTTTTCATGCTAACACCCACATTTTGGACGCTAAGGTCCAGATCTGGGAAAAAATGTTATGACAGGCCCTGGGGAGCTGTGAATTCTTCAGCCCCAGCCCCACACCCTACCCACTGCCAGGCGTGTGCGGACTGGCCATGGTGCCGATCACTGCATCCGTCGCCAGGGTTGCTTTTAAGGGCTCCGACTCGAACCAGAGATCCAAGATCTGGAGAGAGAGAAAAACGAAAACAGCGTTTAATGAAGAGAGCCCAGCACAGGGGGCCTGGAACCTATAGGGGGCAGGCGGGTGCCCCCCCCCCGCCCAGCACAGGGGGCCTGGGTCCCATGGGGGGGCAGGCGGGTCCCCCTGGCCCAGCAGAGGGGGCCTGGGTCCCATGGAGCTGCGAGCACAGCTCAGCCCCACAGGCCCCTCCCAGGCCCAGCCCCGTGCGTGGTTTGCTCAGCCCCTGCCCCCTCAGGGTGGGCATCTCCCGTCCCCCAGCGTCGTTACTCACCCTGGTGACTGGGGCTGTGAGCACTTGGTAATACTGGGGCAGCTGCTTCCCCAGCGCCAGGCCTGAGGGAAAGAACCGGGCATCAGATGTGGCACCATCTCTCCGGGCCCCGCGCGCCCCGCAGGTGCCCTTCCCGCTTAGGCAGACGGCAGGACGCGAGGACAGACTGGGCCCAGCGTGGGCTCCGTACGCGCCAAGCCCTGGGCACGATGGGCACTTGACTCCCACTGGAGCCAGGGATTTAGCTGCAAGGGGAAAGGCTCAGGCCTCTGCCAGCCCCAGGGCAGTGCCCGGGGCAGCTCCTCCCCCTCTGCTCTGCCTGAGCCCTCTAACGCCAGCACCGTGCCCCACTGGCTGGGCGTGGACCTGTGGCCGGAGCCTCCTGCGCTGCTGCCCCAGACGTACCCGCCCGCAGCAGGGGCTGCAGGCCTCGCAGGGCGCGGAGCCGCTGGAGCAGGGGGCCCTGGCTCCAGGCAGCGGGGTCCACCGGTGCGGCATCCAGCAGTGGGTCAAGGGCCGACACCAAGCGTCTCAGGAACGCCTCGTACTTTGGATAGGCCTGAAGCGGAGACAGAGGCAGGAGCCAGTGGATGCCAGCCCTGAGAAGAGACGCTGCTGTTACCCGGCCGCGCCCCTCCAGACTCCTCGCTGAGCACGTGCCCTCAGCCTGCAGGACATGCGCCTCCCACTCCTCCCCCCGGTCCACGGTGAGAGCCAGGCAAGACACAGCCTCCTGCATGCTCAGCCACCCAGCCCTTGTCAGAGGGGTGGCAGGGGACAGCCTGCTCCAGAGCACCATCCCTGCAGGCCGGCCGAAGGAGACACCTTCTCAGCAGCACCGTATGGCTGCAGCCCTCCCACCTGCGCTTTGATCAGCAGGGACATTTCACAATGCTGATGTTAATGGAGTCTGGGCTCTGAATCCTGCCACAAACAGCAATTGGCTCAGGCTCACTGCAAACCCAGGCCAGGTCCTCAGTGACACAGACATGCCCAGGCAAGTACATCACAGCTGGGTCTGACCCACTGAAGGGGGGCACGGGTGGGGTCTTCCCAAAGCTGTGGGAAATGTGGAAGCTGCTGGAGGGAAAGCCCATCCCCAAACCCAGATGGGTCTCAGTTACTCAACAGTGAGAACCAGCTGCATCCTTTGACCCAGCCCTGCCCCGTGTTTCCAGCCACAGGCCTGAGCACGGACAAAGCAAAGAACCCCAAGAAAAGCCTCTGACGAGGGGACCTCAGGGCGGAGCTGAAGCTAATGAACCACCCGTGTTATGGAAATTCTCCAAGGGCACAGCTGAGCTGCTGCGCTTCGGTGTAGACACTATGGCACTAATGGGAGGGGTCATAAGAACGGCCGTACCAGGTCAGACCAAAGGTCCATCCAGCCTAGTGTCCTGTCTACCGACAGTGGCCAATGCCAGGTGCCCCAGAGGGAGTGAACCTAACAGGCAATGATCAAGTGATCTCACTCCTGCCATCCATCTCCGCCCTCTGACCGACAGAGGCTAGGGACACCATTCCTTACCCAGCCTGGCTAATAGCCATTAATGGACTTAACCACCTGTGATGGAGTAGGGACTGTGTGTGGGGGATGGGAGAGCAGGGGGTAATTTTAGGTGAGGGACAGGTGCTCAGCCTGTAACCTGAGCTAGGCAGGGGGGAGGGGTGTCAGCACCTTTGCCTGGGAAGCTGGACAAAGGAAGGGGCCGGCTGGAGGGAGTAGGGAGAGCTGAGTTTCAGTTTTGGGCTGGGTGGTTGGAATTCAGGGAATCCCAAGCTGGGGACTAAGCTTCCTGAACCCCAGAAGGACTTGATTGAGGGGTCCTGGTTTTGCCTACAAGCTCTGCTGCAGCCTGCGTTCCTGTTGTCCAATAAACCTTCTGTTTTACTGGCTGGCTGAGAGGCACTGTGAGTCCCAGGAAGAGGGGGCAGGGCCGAACTCCCCCATACTCCGTGACACCACCATGAATTTATCTAGTCCGCTGCCTGGGAGCTGGGCTGGCAGAACTCTTCCATCGGCTGAGAGCTGTCTGCGTGGGTTAGCTCGGCACTTGGGGGGGGGTGTGGATTTTTCATGCTCCCAGCTGACTGAATGGATTCGGTGCACATTGCGGGTGCCCAGACGACAAGGGGCTGGGTGTTCCAGCGTGACAAGGTGGGGTGTAAATTATTAGCCCACCGAGGGAGTGAGTGTGGCTCGTGGTAGCCGGGAGTGGAGCGCGCGCGCGTTGCTTGTAGCTTTGGGAGAACGCCCCTTGCTGGGCACAGCCACAGCTCCCTCATGCCGGGGGCAGGTGGCAGCAATGCACCCGGACACCTGGGTAACCCTGAAATGTGTCACTCTCACATTAAACACTTGTGCTGGCACAGCCAGGTCAGTCGGGGGGACGAGGTGCGATTGTACCACACGGCTGGGCTGGGAAACACCCCCAGCGTAGACCTGGTTAGCCTGGGAAAACCACACTTTCCCCGGCATAGCTTGTGACACTTGGAGGGGCTGGTACATGCTGCGTCCACAGTAGGTGCTTTGCCAGGACATGCACCAGCCCAGTGGTCCTAGGGTGGACTTGGCCTGGGGCTGCAGCTATGCATTGTGCAGAGACACTGACCACCCTCCGCCCCCTGCCCGAGCGTTCGAGCCGGGACGTGCCCATGAGCCGGCAGGCTGGGGAGGGCAAGGAGCCAACTCCTTGCTTTGTCTGGGACTCGGCGAGTGGGCCAGGAGGCTGCAGGGAGCACTCCCAGGCCAGACCCGCTGGAGAGTCCAGCCCCTCATGGCTGCCTGCCTGCGATTTGGGCCATTTAGGGCCAGTCACACTGGGATTGGCAGGACTTTGACCCCATTGAAGGCCCTCCTGCTGCCCTCGGTACCTGAGCATCCTTGGAGGAGAACTGAGCGATCTGCCGCTGGGTCTCCGCCATGTCGTAGCCCAACAGGAGTGAGTGCTGGGCTTGTCCATCCTCCAGCATGGGGGTGAAGGAGTAGGGGTCGCGGGCGTACTCCCTCAGACCATGCCTCTGCAAGAGAGCGCGGACAGTGCCAGGCAGTGCAGCCCCTCTGGCCCCCTCACCAGCCCATAGGGGACAGGCCCGGGGAGCTGTTCTGAACTGGAGGCTGTCAGGCTCCAGGACTGGGCGCCCACAGCTCAGAGGGGGCAGCGAGCTGGGCCTGGCCAGTGATGCTAGGGCCTCACACCCACCAACGCTGCCAGTGGGGGGCAGGAGGCAGCATCGGGGACTGGCTGAGCCCCGCCGGACTGGCCTCGGTACCTGCAGCTCCAGCTCTGTGGAGATCTGTGGCCGCAGCAGGCTGAGCAGGTAGGACGCTCTGGAGAACTTAAAGCCTGAAAGAGAAGGGAGTGTCAGCTACCAGCCCAGCCCGGGCAGCCGGGGCATCTCGCTGGGCGGGGCTGGGCTTACCTGGAACAATCTCCTCTGTGACCGCGGCACCTCCCAGCAGGTGACGCCTCTCCAGCACGGCTGTCCGCACGCCCGACTTCTGCAGGTAGGCAGCCTGCCACGAGCACAAGAGTCACCTGGCCCCACGTGCCCCCCACCAAACCCCTCCAGGATGCCCCCAAGCCCCCCCCAGAACATCTCCCCTCAAGCTTCCCCCCATGACACCCCCAAGGCCCCACCCCCCAACAAACCCATCCAGGACACATGCACTCCAGAGTGCTCTTGGGAGCATCCTCCTCACACCATAGGATTCCTCCCATGCAATTGGGATTCCCCACCCCCACCCCCCGAGATAGGGCCCCGAGGCAGGTGCCTTGGCAGTCAATACTCACTGCAACCAGCCCATTGTGCCCTGCAACGAGAGATGGGAGGAGGGTAAGAGGAGCCAAGGCCTGGGGCACCAATGGGTCCTGCCACTACTCACCATCTCCCTGGCAGCCAGGGCTGAATGGTGCCATCTGTGCTGCTCTCACCACAGTGCCCCGTGCCCACAGGGCAGCATCACTCGTGTGGGTGCCGGGGGTGAGGGGCTGGGCCAGTGCTGGCAACTGCCCTAGGCATGGGAAACATCCTTGGGGACCTTAATGAATGTGGGGGCTGGGAGATACAGGACCCCCACACCAAGCCCACCCAGCCTGCTCCCTTCACCCTGCAGCACTGGCACCTCCCCCAGCACAGCACCCCAGACACACTGAAAGCCCCACCCTGGTCCCGTTCTAGCAGCACTGCACCCCCTCCCACCAAAAGCACCCCACTGAGGCACAGGGGCAGCACTGACCCCAAGAAGACAGTGGGCCCCCGTTCCAGCCTCCCGGTCCTTCCTCTCCCCAGGCGCAGGACCCCCCTGCACCCTTTCCATGGCTATATGCTGGCGGCTTTGCCATTCCCCTGGTTGGCCAGCATGGCTGAGGCCTGTTAACTCGGCTCGCTCAATGGCCAGGAAGCAGATCCGTGACAAGACCCTGCACCAGCCCCTGCCCCTCACACTGGGCAGAGTGAGCTCCCTCCACCCTGGCTGGTGTAGGGTGCCAGCCCCACGCCCCAGCACTCAGGCACCATTTCAGATTGGAGTGCAGAGCAACTTTATCTGGGACTCCAGGGGCTACACTTCAGACACAAGTAGATTTCAAAAATAACTACTCACCACCAGACCCTGCAGGCTAACGATTGTACACCTCGTGGTACTGCAACACACCACCACTTTATCACACTAACACAACGATTGTTTCACAGGACCCCACAACTGAAGTGCTTTTCATGGCAGCAGTTTTTGTATTTGTTTTCCAACACACGCGGCTTAGAATTCCAGTCAACAAACCCCAGGTTTATATTAAGGAGGTCAAAATACATTGTTCAAAATCTTCTATCAGTGGGATTAAACTAAAAATGAGATACAATGGAGCTAGGGTGACCAGACAGCCAGTATGAAAAATCAGGACGGGGGTGGGGGTAATAGGAGCCTATATAAGACCCCCAAACCAGGACTGTCCCTATAAAATCGGGACACCTGGGCGCCCTAGCTGGACTAGATTTGGGCCTCAGTTACCCAACTCCGAAGTCAGCCCACTGGTTGAAACCCATGCGATTACTCCTGATTTACAGCTGTGCTACAGAGCAGAATTTGCCCCTTGTCCGGTGCAGTGTCTGTTGGAAAGGGTGCCAGGGTAGCTGTGGATGGGGAGCCGCTGCTGAGACCGCACCCCAAGTGTTCACAATAGTGAAGGACTCAGTCAGAATAACGGACTGTAAGTGTGAACGTGCACCTAGTACGAGCACTAGTGCTCACCAGCTGTGTCTTTGTAAAACTTCTGCAAAGCCTGGAGCACACCTTGCCTACCAGTGACATGAGCCCTTTGGGTAGGACTCACTGTAACCAATCATCAGTACGGAGCTCAGCCACCGCAGAACCCTTTGGGGTGGGGTGGGGTGAAAGCCACGTGCCAAGGCGGTGCCTAGATTAAAGTAGAACTGGGGGGGGTGTGAGGTGGCTAGATCCACACAGCCCATGCGCGTGCCTAGGGAGCGAAGGGGGTGCTCTGGGGGCAGCTCTCGTAGCACTGGAGCTGACCCCAGAAGCGGAGACGCTTGAAAAAGACCCCCCCCAATAACAGAACGACACCACCACCCCCAGCTTGCTGCTGGGCATCGTTCCCCCTCAAGGAACTCCTGCCTTTCAGCGCTGCAGGGCCCTGGCCTGGCACAGCACGTGAGCAGCAAGGCAGCCCCACACGGCCTCACCTGCTGACCTCAGCCAGGGCCCACAGAGCCACCGGGCAGGTGAGGGCTGCGAGCCCTTTGGGGACCATGACTGGCTGCTTGGAGGATAAAGGAGCCACAGGATCCAAGAACCAGCCATTCCCGCCCCCCCGCCCCCCGAAAGTTCGGCCTGAGGTAGGGCCAGCCCAGGCAGCTCTGTGGGGAGCCCCAGGGGCTCTGGCCAGCACAGCAAAGCAGCTGCTGGCTGATTGACAGTGTGCACACACACACACAGAGCTCTGCACGCCTGTCTTAAAGGGCCAGCACTCCTGCACACCCAGGCTCGTCCCCGGGGGGAGCTGGAGCCTGCTGAGGGCGGGGGGCAGTGCCCTCCTAAAGATGCCCCTTCACCCAGGGTTCAGTAATAGCAGCCCCCAGCCCCAGCATTACCTCCCCCTATCACCACGGCGTCGTACTCCCGCTGCAGCTGGCCCCTGGCCCCGGCGTGAGCCAGCCTCCGGCCCTGCACGCTGCTGCCGGCCCAGGCCCTGCCCAGCCCGTGTCTGGCTGCCATGGCTGTGCTGGGCATCGGCTGCTGCCAGGCCAGGCCTGGCCTTCGCTGCTGAGTCAGCACTTTCCTGGGGGAGCGGCCCCAGAGCAGGGGCGGGACGGGGGCAGAGCCTGGAGCTGAGCCAGCCCGACGTGCTCACGGAGGGGCTGAACGGGTCAGGGAAAAGCTCCTGGCTGCGGAAGGGGCAGGGCCCAGGCAGACACACGCTGGCCCCTCTCAGCTGCCCCTGCCCCAGTTCTCCTCCCCCCGTTCGACACAGCGACTCCCCACAGCACCTCCCCCCCCCCAGCCCCCATGTCACCAGCCCACCCACTTGCTGGAGCAACAGGTGCCCTGCCAATGCTCCCTGCCCCAAGGCACCACACAGCCCACTGTGGGGCAAAACCTCCCCCTGGGCACAGGCTGGGGAGAGCGGCCCCACACGAGAGGCCCAGCAAGGCATCTCTGCCAGGGACACCCTGCACATGTGGCTGGGAGCAGCTGCACCTTGGCATAGCAAGGCCGCGCCCACCAGCCCCTGGGGCGGGGATAAAGGGAGGCCCTACGGCTGGAGCCGGGAGAGGAGACCCCTGGGGCAGCCTGGACTAACCCCCTTTGCTAACAGAGCTGCAGATCCTAGTCCTAGGGGCTGGGGAGCCAGAGGGGAGGGGCCCTTGGTTTGCAGGCCTAGGTGAGAAGCCTGGCAAGTGCCTGCTCGAGATCTGGCTGGGCCCTGCCCACACGGCGGCAAGGACCCGGTCCTGGTGGGAGCACCATGAACCCTCCTTAGCATCAGGCTGGGGAATGCACGGCTAGCAGGCGTGTCTCCGTGTGCAAACATGTCTCTCCATGTACTCGCATGGTCCACAGGCAAGGCCCAATCAGCGGCTAAGCCCCTGACAAAGACGGAGGAATCAGGGAGTGCCCCACAATGACCTAGCGCGCCAGCTTTAATGCCAGTCTGGAGTGTGGCACGTACAGATACAGACACGCTATCCTGGCCACACACGTCCAACAGCCCCCATCTCAGGCAGCTCCGGGGGCAAGTCAGGAAGAGCCCCCCAGCCATTGGAGGGTGGGTTTCAGCAGGCAGGGAGCTGACGGCAGGATGCTGGCTGGCGCTGGTCTCCCAGCCGGGCCCAGGGGGCTGCAGGGCTGAGCGAGGTGGGTGCTGCGAGGGGCCCATTGCAGCCAGCCCAGACTCAGAGCGAGGAGGCGGCCCTGGGGGGATGCTCGCTACCAGCCTGCACGGCTCAGAGCAGGGGGATGCGGGATGGCTCCCAGAGCCGCCGGGCCAGGTCGCAGGCCTGCTGGATCACACGCTCGGCAGGGATCACGCCCAGGTGCAGCGTCAGCAGCTCGTAGCACTTCACCCCCTCAACCGGGTGGTTCTTGCTGTAGTAGCGCAGCAGCTTCCTGCATAGGAGGAGACAGCGGTCAGGCAGGAAAGCCCCTGTAGGGCCCTGGTCCAGGCCCCAGGGGCAGTGAAGCCTGGGCCTTAGACCCACCCCAGATCAGACGTTGTGCAGCGCACACGTCCCGTAGCCCAGCCACACCTTTCCAAGGACAGGCCCAGAGGGGAAAAACACAAGAACAGCCACAGCGGCCAGACCAAAGAGCCATCTAGCCCAGCATCCTGTCTGCCGACAGTGGCCAATGCCAGGTGCTCCAGAGCTATACCCATCTCATAGAATTGGAAGGGACCTTGAAAGGTCATCGAGTCCAGTCCCCTGCCTTCACAGCAGGACCAAGTACTCTCCCTGACAGGGTGTTTTTTGTGCCCCAGATCCCTGGGAACGAACAGAACAGGTGATCATCCAGTGATCCATCCTGTCGCATATTCCCAGCTTCTAGCAAACAGAGGTGAGGGACACCATCCCTGCCCAGCCTGGCTAATAGCCATTGATGAACCTGTCCTCCATGAACTTATCTAGTTCTTTTTTGAACCCTGTTATAGTCTTGGCCTTCACAACATCCCCTGGCAAGGAGTTCCACGGGTTGACTATGCGTTGTGTAATGAGGAGTAAGTAACACTCCCGTATTTACTTTCTCCACACCAGTCATGATTTTATAGACTTCGATCATCTCTCTCCTGTCATCTCTTTTCCAAGCTAAAGAAGTTCCAGTCCTTTTAATCTCCCCTCACACAGAAGCTGTTCCATACCCTTCATCATTTTTGCTGCCCTTCTCTGCACCTTTCCCAGTTTCCATGCATCTTTTTTGAGATGGGGTGACCAAATCTGCACATAGTATTCCCCACACTCTGACAGCCTGGCCTGGGAGCCTGGAGATCTGGATTTGATGCTAGGCTTAGCGGGAGGCTCGTGTAATCTCAACCCCCAGCTGAGACATGGGGACATGGAGAAACCCTGTCCTGGGATGTGTGGTTACAGCTGCTTTACTTAGCGAGGCCAGGCATCGAGCACCGAGACAGGGTGCCACAGGGCTCAGAGCCCGCATACTGCCAGCTCCCAGCCCCACCTGCCGGCTATGGCCCATCGCAGGCAAGGGGCAGCCCAGAGCTCTCCCCATCCGCTGCTGCCTAGCCAGTGGCCAGGAGAGGACTTGGGGGCAGGAGCTGGCTGGGTCCAGCACCCACCTGTAGTAATCCCCTGCCAGCATCCCAATGGGAGCAGAGTCGTCGGAGAGAACAGGAACCTCGATCACCTCCAGCTTGCAGCCCTGCGTGGCAAAGGGACAGCTGTGAGGGGCTGGGGGCTGGCTGGCTGCGTGGCCTGGAGCTTGTGTGAAAGGGCAGGGCTGACCAAGCGCTTTGGGGAGCCCGGATGCTGGGCTGGGGGCTAGTCACAGGTCCTGGGGGCTCAGGCACGGTCACGGGGTGATCTGCCAGGCCATGGGGATTGCGTGACAGGGCCTCTCTCTTTCTTGGAAGTGCTGCCAGGGGAGGCAGGTCAGAGGCCAAGCGCCCCCGACGCACCAGCTCATTCTCGAACCAGAGGAAGTAGGAGCAGTAATAGTCGCCGTCCCGCAGCGTGAGGGTCGTGTAGCCCTTCTGCAGGTACCGCCGCGCCAGCCCGATCAGAGACCAGACCTGGGGGGAGAGGAGGCAGTTGCAGCCAGCACAGAGATCCTCCCACCCCACGGCTCTGCTCCCCTCTCCTCCCCCTCGGAGCCCTGGGGCACTGCTCTGGCCAGAGCCAGAGCTGCTCCTACCGAGTGTCCTGCTTCACCAGCGCCAAACTCCCCCATCCCACCTGGCTCCCACCATCCCAGCCCTATAGCTGGGACCGCACTCCACCCGACTGGGCCCCTACGACTGAGCAGACCGGCCCAGCCATGGGCCCCTTCTAAGCCCCCAACCCCCAAAACCAGGGGATCAGCGTCAGAGCCCAGGGCTGGTACCTTCTTCTTGATGAAGGCAGCCAGGAGACCCTTGCCCAGCTCCGAGGTGGAGTCCTCGGCCACATTGAGGGAAGGTGCCACCATCTGCCCGGCGGTGCGGTCCACATAGATGAAGTGCACCAGGCCTGGGAAGTCCTCCAGGTATGTGGCGGCAGGTTAAGGGCAACCAGCGACTGCAGGGAATGCGCGGGTGGTGCCCAGACGCAGGGAACCCCCCCTGCCCATGGGTGCCCTGCTGAACCTGCCCTGGCCAATCGGGAGCTCCCACGAGCCCCCGAGATGGCTCCTGCTCCCTTGTCGCCCCCCTTGGTGATGGGAACCCAGGTGACGATGGCCTCCTGCCCACAGTCCCAGCAGCACCTCCTGTATCTCCCCCAAGGCATCTGGGGGTGCAGAGGGGGGCTCTGTTCACAACCCCATGGCATGGCCTACTTGGGTCCACTCCAGTGCCCCTGGGATATCTCAGAGACCCTTGCCCTGTGGGACCCAATGTGGCTCGTTCAGGCCCTTTTGAGCTCAGTGCCAGCTGCTGGCTCGTCTCCCCAGTGCTGGGCAGAGTCCAGGCCTGCTGTTGGAGAGATGGGGAGAGCCCCCCGCCCAGCTGTGCCAGCTCAGCCAAGCCAACTGCCCCCAAGCCTGCCTGGGCAGGAGAAGCCGACCCCCAGCCCTTGCTGCACCGCGGGGATGGTCGGCGCCTGCTGCCCCCCGGTGCCCCTGCCCGCGCGGGGCTGTCTGGGCGGATGTGACACCATGGTGATGTTCCGCTTGCTCTTCACCAGCAGGAAGTCCCTCCAGTCCAGCAGCTTCTCCCTGCGGAGGAAGGGCCTGGCCTCAGCATAGAGCCCCTCTGCCTGGCCAGGCCCTGGGGCTCCCTGAGCCCAGCGGCGGGCACCGCGCTGACACGGGGATGCCGGCCATGGCTGGCTCGTACCCTGCACTGGAGGGGATGGGGCACGCGCCTCCCCAGGGGGCCTGGCAGAAGAGCTGCCTGCCCAGCTGTGCCCTGGGGTTCAAACCTCCCTGCCGGTTACAGGGACACGCACCGGCTAAACCTGCCAAGGTCTGCGGCGTCCTCTCCATGCAGGGCCCAGGCCCGGGGGCTGGTTTCCAGCCACTTCCCCACGAGGCCAGTTGAAGTCCCAGCCTCCACGCCGCCCCCCCCATCCCATCTCTCCCCTCCCCCGGCAACTCCCTCCCCCCAGCCAAGCCCGCCCCCCCACTCACCGCACCAGCTTCTGGGCCCAGTCCTGCAGGCCCTGGGCCAGGCCCTCGGTGGGCAGCGAGGTCAGGAAGAGCTGGCGATAGACGGAGCAGAGCTGCTGCCTAACACTGCCAAGTGCCTGCAGGAGCCTGGAGGGAGACAGCCCCTGAGAGACACCCCCACCTGGCCCCAGCCGCCCCTTCCCCCATCACTCCCCCAGCCCCAGCCACTCCTCCCTCCCCCCCCCCTCAAATCACCCGCCCAATCCCAGCCACCCCTCCCTCTCCCCCTCCAATCACCCGCCCAGCCCCAGCCACCCTCCCCAATCGCCTGCCCAGACCCAGCAGCCCCATACCCCGGTTTTCTCCCCACATCCCCATACTCACTCCCTGGAGCTCCCGGACTCATGTCTGGAGAACGCTTTGCTCTTGAACTCCAGCCAGGCGTTGTGTAACTAGGATGGACAGACAGGGCAGACGTGAGGCGTGCAGGCCGTGCCAGGGTCCCCGACCGCCCCGCAGCTCCGCGCTGGACTCCCACCTGCACGTCCTGCCTGCCCAGCTTCCTGACAAACTTGTCCATCCTCTGGCGCAGCTCAGCCAGGACTGGGTGGGAGCGGGTGGGTGGCCCCACTTCATGCCCCTCCCTCAGCTTCTTCTCCAGCATCAGGAACCCATCCAATAGCTGGTACAGGGAGCAGGCGACGTGGGTGCTCGGGCTCTGAGTGAGTGTGAAAGTGGGAATTGGTTTGTATGACTTTTATGAGTCCGGCATGCCTCAGTTTCCCCTGCGCTGTTCCCCCGTGGGTAGGACAGGACTGTTTGCTCTCAGGACAGGCGGAGACAAGGGTGGTGTCGTCTGGCTGGCCTGTCCTGGCCTGTCCCCAGATCAGTGGAGATTTGAGACACCGATGGCAAATCCAGTACCCAGGACGCTGACACCCAGCGCCCCAGGGGACAGAGATCTCCACGCCTCTGCGCAGGGAGACTGAGCCATCCCACCACCAGCTGGAGATCAAAGGGCTGGGAGACAGGTGGGGGGCTCAGAGGGGGCTGCTGGAAGGAGTCAGATCAAGGAGGCCCCAGCCTGACAGAGCTGGAACCCAGGGACTCCCTACAGCCTGGCCGGGCTCCCCAGAATGGGCCGTGCTGGAACCTTCAGTTCTCTGGGCGACCCATCAGCCGGCCGGCCTGGGCCATGGCCAGTTACTGAACAAACCCAACTGTCTGGCGGTGCTGGGAGAGTCGCTGTGAACACTGGGGCAACCTTCAGGGGCTAATGCCCAAGCCTCCCTAGGGGACTGTCCCAGCTGGACCCGCTGCCTGGAGCTATGGAGGGTAGGAGGGGGGCTGCAGGGCTGGGGTCCAGGCCAAGGAAGTGGGGAAGCAGCAGGGCTCACCCAGGAGGGAGCGTGAGACACCTGAGGCTCTCCCAGATACTGCTGCACAGCTGGGGCCGCAGCACCGGCCCAGTGGGCCTGTGGCAAGAGGTCAGTCTGAGGCAGGCCATGCTGGGCAGCATGCTCCATGCCCCAGTGCCAGCTCACCTTGGTCAGGAGCACCAGCGAGATGCCAGGCCAGAGCGGCAGGCAGTACATGGTGTGGGGCACCATGGGGCAGTAGCCCTCCCGCAGGTTCGCATCCAGGAAGATCCTTCTGGGGTTGGAGGCACTGGGCATTGGGGGCACCAGGGTCTGGAGCGAGTCTTCTGCCACCTGGGGAGAGAGAGCAGCTGGCTCGGCACCCTGCATCGAGGGATGGACCCGAAGGCTTTACAACAGGCTGGATTGCCACATGCCACGTCTGACGCAGCGAGGGCAGAGCTGGTGGCACCACCCCCGGGAAGCTGCAGTCAGGTGTGGGCAGGCGGGAGGACTCCCAGGCAGAAGGGAGTGGGCGACAGGTGGCACAAAGGGGGAAAACAGGCTCAATCTTGGAACGAACTCAAAGGGGGATCCATCAACAAGGGGGATGGATTCGACTGGGGGCTCAGACCGTCCCCAGACCTTCCCTAGGAGCTTGTCACGCAGGGAATTCAAGTCTGGACAGTGCCCTGGGGCAGGTGCTGCCTGGCCTGGCCCAGGCCCACTCCAAGTTCGGGCTCCCTGGCCACAGGGGCGGGACAGGGACGGGGTGGGGTTTGCAGTGATGGCAAGTCTGACAGGTCCAGCCTGTGGTGAGGGGCAGGAAGATACCTGGGGGGTGGGGAAGGAGCGAGGGGGGTGGGAAGAGCTCTAGGGGAGAAGGGGCTGCAGGAGCCTGCAGAGACCCCTCCTTTGGCCAGGCCAGGAGGCGTGTGTGCTGGGGACAAGGGCAGGCTGGCAGGGCAGGACCGCAGAGCGGGACGTGGGCACCATGGGCTCTCACAGGGTCATGCTCAGGGCGGGAATCCCCAGCGGGCCCATCCCCAACTCACCTGGACATCAGCAGCATCTGCCTCCCCGGAGCCTGGCGGCTCTGAACCCTCCGACCAGCTGGCGCCTCCTGTAGGCAACAGAGCAGAGGAGCCAGCTGCCCCCAACACTGCATGCAGCCAAGCCACCTTGCGGGGTTCCTGCCCTGGCCTCTGGGGTGCTGGGGGGGGGCTCAACCACCACACAGACACCCCACCCTGGGCCCAGGCCTCCCCCAACATGCCCCGGCCCCAGCACTCCTGGCACAGCCCCCTCGTGTGCCCCCATGCTGGACCTGCAGCCTTTAGGAATACAGTCAGACTCTCTCGTCTGCCCAGGGACTCACCTGTGCTCTGCCTGCTGGGCGAGGGCTGGGGGGTGAAATACTCCTCGGGAATGGAGATCTCGTCCGCATCCTGCGAGCAAGAAGGGAGCCAGCTCAGGGGGCAGCGGGACCCTCCCCCCAATGACAGGGCGGGTCAGGATGGGGCCCCAAGGAGCAGAAGGGTGAGGCTGGGCTGGTTCCTCAGCCAGGGCACAGTCAGGCTCCATGTAGCTGGATTCTATCAAACACCCCTTGTGACGAAGTGGGGGATTTTCTTGTTTTTCCATGTTTTCCAGGGGGCTGCATGCAAAGGGGGTGGGACTCAGCATTACTGGTTTAACGAGGGGAGGGGAGAGGGGGTTTGTTGGTACACGGGACCGGAGAGGGAACTTGGGACCCCGGCCGATGGCCTGGAGGATGGAGACCCCAGCGACTGGTGACCCAGCTCAGGAGTCCCAGCCGGTTCTGGCCAGTGGGAGGACAATGGGCTGGGGAGAGAGGACCCCGGTGACCTGACCAGCCGGTTCCAGCCAGAGGAGGGCTGAGGAAAGGAGGCCCAGGTGCCCCTGTTTCCCTGGAGAGAAGAATGGACAGAGTGGGCTTGGGGCCGGGGTTATCAGATGCCCAGCTGGATGCTTGGGGCTGGATAGGGGGAGCAGGCACAGCCCACCGGGCTGCAGGTGAGACTGGGATGTGCTGTTATTGAGAGAGGCCAGGCCTGAGGCCCTGAGAGTTTCCTGTGCTGGGTCCAGATGCTCAATAACCACTCCTGTTTTATGCTGGCTGAGAGTCACTCCGGGCTAGAGAATAAGTTTGCATCAACCCCTTTGGGGATGGAGGCCCTGGGGGTCCAGAGCGAGGGGACTCTCTGAGGGGGCCCACGGGGAGAGACAGACATGCTAAGGCTCAGAGAGGTGCGGCTCCAGGAGGTGGAGGGGCTTAACCCCGAGAGAGTGGACACCCGAGAAGGGCAGTTGCACTGAAAGGGGCCCCCACATGGGGCCCAGAGTGGGCAGGACTTGTGAGTCTGTGACACCCCTTAGGGCAGGGTTTCCACACCGCTGTCCCGTGGTAGGAGGCTGATTTGTTTTGTGTACCCCCAGGTGTCACCTCTCTTAAAAACTGCCTAGTTACAAACCCAGCCGTAGAAGTACAAGTGTCCCAGCACACTAGTACTGCACAGTGGCTGACTGTCTCCTTTTTATCACAATCTTCCAATAAATCCACTGGAATATAAATACTGTACCTGCCTTTCAGTGTCTAGTATGTGGAGCAGTATGAAGAAGTCATGGGCTGTATGAAACTTTAGTGTGTACTGCCCCCGTAGTGCTTTTTATGTAGCCTGCTGTAAAACTAGGCAAATCTCTAGCTGAGTCGATGTACCCCCAGGAAGACCTCTGTGTACCCCAGGGGTATGCGCACCTGGCTGAGAACCGCTGCCTTAGTGGAGAGTCGCACTCAGCAGGTCCTGCCCCCACCCCTCCAGGTACCAGCAACACCCCTGCACTGCACTGCACTCCAGTCACAGCGAGCGCTTTGGGGCTCTGCCCGTACGTGCAGCTCCTGGGCTGTGATCCCCGCCTGTGTGTGTGTAAGGTGGACATGAGCCCAAGCAGCTCCTGGCACCACAGGACCTTGATCCCGGGCAGGGGGCGAGGGGAAGACATGAGCCCATGCAGCTTCCAGCACCACAGGGCTTGATCCTGGATGTTGGTGGGTGGAAAACAGCTCTAGGGACCCTGTCCCTGCTGGGGCTCCAAGTGACCACAATACCCCCAACCTCTGTGCCAACCCCTGGGCACCAGGCCCAGCCGGCCCCACATACCGGCTCCTCTGTCTTGCTCCCGGGGGTGCTATGTGGGCCTGGGCTCTTCACTGGGATGCTCTCGTTGCTCTTCGGTCTCTGGGGAGTCAGCCCCCCCTCTGCCAGCTGCAGGGAGAGCAGGAGAGCTGCTTAGAGGGGTCCAGCCCTCATCGCAGAGGAGCAGCCCTCTCCCGACAGTCCCACCAGCCCCAGGCTGCTCCCGAGACCCATCCCCGAGCCAGGCAGGCCCAGGGCAGGTACCTGAGGGCTCAGGTCCTCATCTGCGCTGGGGCTGGGACACAGGTCCTGCACCAGGAGGATGAGGGTGAGCAGGTCGGCTGGGCGGATGGTGCTGGCGCTCCGGCTGCGGAGAGAGGAGTCCAGTGAGCGGGGAGGGGGCGATAGAGCTGCTGTTCCAGGAAGGGTCATGGGGAGGGGAGGGGGGCATCTCACCTGGAGTAGAAGGCCAGCAGCTTGGTGTGCACCAGCAGGAAGGCATGCACCATCTCCTCACCCCCGCGCTGCTTGCTGGCGTTGATGTGCTGCACCACCTGGCGCTCCAGGAACTCAATGCACTGCTCACACAGCTGGGGGTGGATCAGCCGCTCCACAGCCTGCAGGCAGGGTCACAGGGAGACAGACCCAGCACTGAGCTGGGACAGGGCAAGGGGACCCAGCGGCCTGGTGGGGAAGCTCCTGGCCACGTCAGCCAGGGAATGGGAGGAAACCCAAAGAGATCCTGCACTCACGCCTCCGGGCACCCCCTTGGCTCCACCAAGGCCCCCCTCAGGGCAATTCACCCCAATCACACCCAGCGCCCACAGCCTGCTAGCCCCCTTCTCCAGGCTAGGCTCCCTGCCGCCCCATACCTCCACGGCAAAGCTCTGCTCGGCCTCCCGCAGGCTGCTGTAGGTCTGGAGCAGGCCCTGGAACAGGGCCCACACGCGGCTGCGCTGCTCCGAGTCCGCCGGCCGCAACCTGGGAGCACAGCCACAGAGTGAGCCGATTCCTGTCTGGGGGAGACGGGCCTGTCCCAGAGACTGCCCCATGGGCCCCTGCTTGGGCCAGGTGTCCTCCCTGGGACTGAGACACACTGCTGCCAGCCGCTCCCCAGGCTCCAGTCGCTCTTCCAGGCCCTGAGCAGCCCTCGGAGACAGGCGGTCCCTCATCTGGGCTAGCAACACTCCAAGCGCAAGGGATGTGACCCAGCATGGTGCACGCTGGGACGTGGCCTCCCTTCCAGTCCCATAGCTTGCAGCACAGCTACAGGCTCCACATTCGCCCAGATCCCTGCACCTCCCAAGCACAGCATCGGAGCCCCACAGCCCCAGGGATCGGCTGCAGTGCTAGCTTACCAGTCAGACACTGGCTGCAGCGCTGACGTGTGCGTCTGGGTGAGAGGGTCTGCCCAGCCCCCCCAGGCAACGCCAAATGCCCTCCTGGCCCAGCCAGCCACTCACTCCTTGCAGACAAGGTGCGAGTCCAGCGTCACCAGGCCGAAGTGGGCCTCGGTCAGTCTCCTCAGCACGTAGAGCTTCCGGCGCAGGTCGTCCTCGCTCTCCGAGCCGTCACCGTTCACTGCGATGTACAGGCACTCACCGAACTGCAGCGTGCCGGCAGGGCCAGGCAGGAAACAGCAAATCCCCACCCCTGTAAGACCTCCTCATCCCGGCTGGGCCTGGGGCAAAGCTCCCCCGCGGCTGGCCTCGTCAGCAGAGAGTGGGGCTCCCCGCATGTCTGCTTGGGAGCGTCCCTCGCCGGGAGCAGAGCCCAGGGACCCTGCCCGGAGGGGCCCTCCCCCATGCACACAGTGATCCAGCGCAGGGCTCTGCCCAGGGGCCAGGATGGATGGCAGCTGTGCCCCGACTGGGACTACCCCCCCAGTCCCAGCAAACAGCCACACGCTCCCCTTGCCAGGGGAGGGTCCCTGGGCACCGTTACCATGTGCAGCACGTAGAGGTGGCCTCCATCCTCAGCCGAGAAGCAGGTATACGTGTCCGAGAGTCGCTCCAGCAGCGTCACGCAGGAGATGATCATGGGGGCAAAGAGCGTGTTGATGCTGTCTCCAAAGGCAGGCGGCTGCAAGGCAGGGACAGAGATGGGCAGGCCATGAGCCAGTCCCGCTCCAGCTGCTCCTCCTCCACCCTGCCCCCCCGCGCATCCCCAGCACAGGGCCCTCAGCCCAGCCCCTCCCTCCAGCCCAGGGGGCTTGCTGCACCCCGAGTGAGACCTCTCACCTCGCACCCCCCTTGCTCCGACTGGCTGAAGCGCCGGTGCAGGCTCTCTGTGAACTCCTTGTCGGCCCAGCAGAACAGCAGCTCAGCCCCGTCACTGGCGATCAGCACGCACTTCATCTGGGGGGAGGGAAACCCGGGTTAGCGCCAGGGCCCCCAGGCCAGAAGCCCACCCGCCCCATGCCCAGCTGTGCACCGGAGCCTCCTCTCCACGCCCGGCTTGGGGGCACACCCCAGAGCCACTTGCAGCCAGGCACCCAGCAGCACGTGGCCGCCCGCCTGCCCGGGGATGCCCTGCCCCAGGGCGCTGGGTGTGAGACAGGCCTAGGGCAGCGCTGGCTGCCGCGGGACGGGGGCTCAGGAGGCTGCCCCCAGCTCAGCGCCCAGGTCCCTCCGTTTGGCTCAAGGCCTCTCCCCCGCTGCTGGACCGGCCGCTCCCCCTGGGCTGCCGTGGGGGGGGGGGGCAAAGAGGCTCCCCGCACAGCCACAGGGACGGGCTGCCCCCCCTCGGGCCAGTCCCTTCCCGTGCCTCAGTTTCCCCATGACCGTGCCCATAAAGCTAAGGTGGGGGGGTCAGTCCCCTGCGGGCGCGCCCAGCCTCCCCCGGCCGGTGGGTACAGGGGGCGGGACACCCCGCGGAGCCGGGCACGGCCGGGGCTGACCTCGGGGGCTGGGGCCAGCCCTGCCTCAGTTTCCCCACCCACCACACCGACACCCCGGCGGGCCGTGCTGGGCGGGGCGGGGCGGGGAGGGGCGGGTCCTGCCTGGCCCGGGCCCCCACCCGCCGGTACCGTGTCCGCGCGCTTCCGCCTCCCCCTCCGCCACCGGGCATGTCACGTGACCCCGCCCCGCTCATGTGACCGGCCCGGCCCCGCCCCCAGCCCAGAGCCTCCCGCCGCCTCCCGCACAGCGCCCCCTGCTGGGAGAGGCCGGGGCCGCGCTGGCACTGCGCCCCCCCCACCCAGAGCCCCGCTGCTGTCCGGGCAGCGCCTGGCACGTGCTGCCTGCGGGGGGCGCAGCGCCGGGGGGGCACAAGGCAGATGGTTTCCCCTTGAGCCCCCGCCGGAGAGAGGCCCTGGCCCCGCATGGCAGGAGCTGGGCACCCCCTTCTGCTCTGCCCCCCCCCAGCACAACATGCCCCAAATTCTCTGCAGCCTCCGGGAAAGCGGATGGGACTAGCCCAGCCCAGCCCCAGGCGGGGGCTGCTACAGGGCAATAGGGCCCTGGCTCTGCCCTCTGCCGAGCGGAGTCCAGCATGGCCCCCTGGGCGTGCGGGGCCTGACGGGGCAGCTGCCCCCCACCCTGTGCTCTGCTGCCCTCCAGCAGCCGCCTTGCTCAGGGGTTTGAGCTGGGGGTGAGGCCAATTCCCAGCTGTGAGGGGCCTTGCGTGTGTGCAGCTTCAGAGCTGTCCTGGGGGGTTCCTGGCAGACTGAGCGGGGCTGGCCCGGCTTCTTGCTCATACTCCGCAGATGCTGGAGTCTGGCGGGACACCCCAGTTCCTGGGCAAGGAGAGGAACATAAGAACGGCCAGACCGGGTCAGACCAAAGGTCCATCCAGCCCAGTATCTGTCTACCAACAGTGGCCAATGCCAGGTGCCCCAGAGGGAGTGAAGCTAACAGGCAATGATCAAGTGATCTCTCTCCTGCCATCCATCTCCATCCTCGGATGAACAGAGGCTAGGGACACCATTCTTTACCCATCCTGGCTAATAGCCATTTATGGACTTAGCCACCATGAATTTATCCAGTTCCATTTTAAACGCTGTTATAGTCGTAGCCTTCACAACCTCCTCAGGCAAGGAGTTCCACAAGTTGACTGTGCACTGTGTGAAGAAGAACTTCCTTTTATTTGTTTTAAACCTGCTACCTATTAATTTCATTTGGTGACCCCTAGTTCTTGTATTATGGGAATAAGTAAATAACTTTTCCTTATCCATTTTCTCCACATCACTCATGATTTTATATACCTCTATCATATCCCCCCTTAGTCTCCTCTTTTCCAAGCTGAAGAGGCCTAGCCTCTTTAATCTTTCCTCATATGGGACCCTCTCCAAACCCCTAATCATTTTAGCTGCCCTTTTCTGAACCTTTTCTAGTGCTAGAATATCTTTTTTGAGGTGAGGAGACCACCACAAGCGACCTGGTGGCTCCCAACTCCGCTGGCTACATCCTCCTAGCCGCATCCTGCACCTCCGCGTTGCCTGCTCGCACGGGCCTGGCGGCTGCTGCATTGGGGTCAGGCCCAGGCTTTCACTGTCTGCGGCCAGCAGGACCCCGGGCGCCCTGGTGGTCTGAGGGGATGGCTCCAGGCTGCCCGTTTCCTCCCCTCCCTACGCGGGCTGGAAGAGGAGGGCGAAGCTGCAGATGCAGCGCAGCTGGCCTGGTCACTATCTGGGAGGGTGCAGGCAGCTCCTGGGGCATGTGGGAAGATGCTGCCTCAGTGGGTCCGTTTACACTGCCTAGTATCTCGGCCTGTACATCCTGGGGGGCGCTAGCCCCTCTCCCTGTGTGCATTGCTGCGGCTACGCTCTTTGGGGTGCTCTGGCTTATCACGGGCATGGCTCTTGGCGCTGGTAACCGCCCCCGCTCGGAGCGCAGCCAGGCCCTACAAGCCAGGCCAGGGCACTGGGCAAAGACAGCGCAGCTGCCACCCAGAGCTGGGGACAGAGACATGGAGCCACCCGCTTCGCCTGAGATGAGATCACCAGAGAGCTGGACAGGGGTGTCTGTCTTGGGAGGCAGCCCCAGAACTCGGCACGTGCTGGGGCCAGGGGCCAGGAGCAGTGAGTGCCGGGCCCACCCCGAGGGGAGATGGGGTTAGCACCAGCGCGGGGTGTTTCTGACTCAGCGCTTGGTCTCAGGGTTTTAAATCACGGAGCTGCCAGGCCCGTGTGATGCCTCCATAGGGAGCCAGCCAGTGTCTTCGCGGGCACAAGCCATTCGCCAAGAGGCGTGGCGCCGGAGAGCATGGCGTGCAGGGCAGGCTCCGGACCGGAAGGGGGGATGCTGCACTGCTCTGCGTGACAGGCTGCCCTAGGCGCGTCCGCTGCCAGCCCCTGCAGCTAGGGGAAGGGGGCACAGGGGATGCAGTGCTGGACCTGCCCCCTCAATTCACAGCAACCTGCCTGTTACTAGGGCCGCAGTGTGAGCCCCACAGGATCTATTCCTGCTGCCCTGGCCTGTCCCCACCCCTCCCGCCAGCCAGGTGAGATCCCAAGCAAGCCCCGGGGGGCTGGAGGTACTAGAAGTGGGGTGTCTGCATGTCTGCCTCATGTTTCCTGGCAGGTCAGCATCTAGCTATCCTGGCCATCAGCCGGCCGCCACCTAAGCCAACAGCCCCCAGCCCTGCCGCTCGCCCCCTCCCGGGGCTTGGGGGCTGGCTGAGAGTGAGCCTAGACGAAGCAGGCTACGGGTTTGTCCCTGCCCCAGCTGTAGCACTGACCTACGGGTCAGCGTAGGTACCCCACCGCTGCGAGAGGCGGTAGCTGTGTCGATGGGAGACGCCCGTCCGTCCGTGCTGTCTACACGGGCAGTGACTGCCGTGCTCGGGCATGGACTGTCTGCACCCCATAGCTACGCCGACCTGGCTCCAGCGTGCCAAGCCGGAGTTGTGGCGTACAGAGGGGAATCCAGGATGCAGCAGGGCAAGGAGCTAGATGTCAGGGCCGCACAGCTTGGGGTGTGAGATACCCAGAGCCCCAGGTGCCATGGGAGGGGGGAGAGGCGCTGGGGAAGCCCAGAGACATGGTGATGAGGGTGTGACAGGCCGGAAAGCCCCGTAACGTGGCTGCACAGGGAGTGGGCACGTCTGCATTGGCGGTTACAGGCGACTGGAATGGAGGCCGCTACGCACAGAGCTCTTGAGCGAGGGGTGGGGGTGCAGGGGCGGCTCCAGGCATTCTGCTGCCCCAAGCACAGCAGGCAGGCGGCCTGCGGGAGGTCCCCGGTCCCGCCAATTCAGCGGCTGCCTGCGGGAGGTCCCCGGTCCCGCCAATTCAGCGGCAGCCTGCGGGAGGTCCCCGGTCCGCCAATTCAGCGGCTGCCTGCGGGAGGTCCGCCGAAGCCGCAGGACCAGAGAACCCTCCGCGGGCATGCAGCCAAAGGCAGCCTGCCTGCCGCCCTCACGGTGACCGGCAGAGCGCCCCCCCCGGCTTTCCGCCCTCGCGGCGACCGGCAGAGCGCCCCCCCCCCCTTTCCGCCCCAAGCATGCGCTTAGCGTCCTGGTGCCTGGAGCCCCTGTGGGGGTGGGGAGTGGGCACTGTGGGGTGCTCTGCAGGTGGGCATGGAGAATTCCCAGCTCCTGTTCAGGGTGGGAGGTAGCTCAGGACTCCTGGCTGGAGTGAGTCCCACCCTGGCCAGGCATCCTGCTGCTGGAAGGCCTCCAGGCTGCCTCCCTCTTCCTCCCCCAGCCACGTACAATCCTGGCCCTTAATTCAGAGCCAGCGGGGGCCCAGAAGTCAAGTGGGGACTGCTGGGTGCAGGGGAGAATAGGCAGAGCATTGGCTGCAGGCAGGGCTGCCCCGGCTCCTCTGCACCTACTGCCCTTGTGTTTCAACCCAGGCTTTCTGTGCCTCTCCTGCCTCCGGGCAGCGTGGTTCTGGCATCGGTGCCGACAGCCACGCTGGCTGCTTGGAGGGCAGAGTCACAGTGTCACTTTGGCAGAGACCCCTTCTGGCCTTAGAGAGGGGATGTTCCCATCGAAACGGGGCTGGGGGCTCAGCCCCGGCTTGGCACCCGGTTTGGGATCCGCTAGGCACAGCTTGCAGCCTGTCAGGGCTGGGCTGAGCTTTTTCACATCCCAGCAGCAGCCGGATAACAAGGGGTTGGGGCCCAGCTGTGGCAGAAGCGGCCCCCAGCTGTTGTGTTGCACACGCATGCTCCAGCTGGTTGCTCACATGCTCTCCAGATGCTCTGGCTCTCACACTCCAGCTGTCCTGCTGCAGACCGGGATGCTGAAATGCCCAGGAAAGCCTGGCCAGCAAGCATGGGATTTCCGCATTGTTACCAGCCTCTGGCAAAGGCCGCACACCCTCCCCAGTCTCCAGGACTCCTTGGGGGCTGGGAGTAACCTGGCTCGTGCCGTGATCCTCGGTGTAAGGCACCAGCTCTCACAAAGGCAGCTGGGTGGTGAGACGGACGGCAGTACCTGGGACTCCCTGGTCAGGCTGTTCCAGAACCTGAGGAGTTCACACCTGATACCTGGTGGGTGAGATCTAAGCGCAGAACTCAGCCACGGGAGGTCTGTGCCTGGCTCCTGACAGGCGCCTGCAGCTGGTACCCGCGCTCTGGAGTTGCTGCAGGACGGCCTGACTTGACTTCCCTTCTCTGTGGGTGACACCAAGCTCTCCCTCTCCCCAGTTCACTGGCCCCTCTACCTCCCTCCATCTGGAGCCCCAGCTCCTGGCTGTGCCGGTGGCACTGGCTTGGCCAGGGCAGTTGCTCTCCTGCCCGCAGGACTTCACTGAACTGCCCTTTGTCCCTGCCCTGTGAGCCCCTTTGCCAGAATTCACACTCCCTCCAGCCGGGATCTGGATCCAGGCCTTCGTCGCCCCATCGCCCCAGCCAGACCCTGCTTCACGGGCTCCCTCACAGTCACACCCCACTGCCATGTCTGGTACCACCTGTGGCTCTGGGCACAGCACTCTGCGAAGGAGCCCGGTGCTGACTCCTCAAACTCTGAGCTCCCCACCCCACATGTGCAAAACGGCTTAGCCAGGTCATAGCCAAGCAGGTGGTCGGCACTGAATGGGCTGTGCCCTCACAGCGCTGGGTTAGTGACCAGCTGCCAGTGTGTCGCCCCTGCCAGGGGTGTAGTCTGGCCTGTAACGCAGACTCTGCCGTGTCCTACCTGTGCCCGTGTCACTGGGCGAGTTACGCCTCCTTCCTCCCAGCTTTCTGGGCATCTCTGAGGGCATGTGCTGCTGGCGCTGCTCTGGGAGCCAGGCCCTGCTGAGGCTCAGAACACACTGAGGAGCACATGCACAAACAGGTGACAATGGCTGTGATGCCAACACACTTGGGCCTGGTGTCCCTGAGTCATGGAGCAGCAGCACCTGCTCTGTCGTGTAGCCACATCCTACGGCTGGGGACTCGGCCACGGCTCCAGGCCTGGGACAGACCGAAGGTGCTTGCAGTCCTGGAGCAGAGGCTCTGAAACGCCTCCCTCTGCCAGGGAGCATGGTGCA
This sequence comes from Gopherus evgoodei, assembly GCF_007399415.2. Lineage (NCBI taxonomy): Eukaryota > Metazoa > Chordata > Testudines > Testudinidae > Gopherus > Gopherus evgoodei. The sequence continues at coordinate 1,022,188 of NC_044328.1, read as the reverse complement.
GTGGGCCTGGCCCTCGCTGCTGCGGAGAGACGAGGCCAGGCATGGTTGGACAGCCCACCTTTATTATTCAACATCTCCCAAACAATCTCAACCAGCTCCTGGAGCCCGGCTCTCCACACACCCCAATAAAATCTCTTCTGGAAGGAAATATTCACACCTCTAACAATGCCCCCCAAGCTCCTGGGGAGCAGTGACCCTGCCTGTACCACCTCAGCCCACTTCTCCTGTCAGCTGGGGAGTGGGATGCCCCACCCCACTTCCCTCCCACCAGCTTCCAGACTAGCAGAGCTCAAAGTTTCTCTTCTTCAGAAAATATAATTTAAATATTAACATTTACAGCGAAGGCTCCCGTGGGCCCAGCTCGCAGCGCCCCAGCCAGTGCCGGGGGTAGAACTCCTGGCTAACGCCCCTGTACAGGGCTCGGCTGAGCCTCTATGGGCTTCCTTAGCCTGGCCAAAGTGACTCCTCACAGCCCCCCAGCATGTCCCATGCCGCCCATTTCACAGCGTGGCTCCGCAGCTCAGCTGGCACCCCAGGAGGGGCTGGTAGAAGCTATTCCCTCACCCACCTCACCTGTCTCGTGGCCAGGAGGCAGCAGGGGGAGTTACTCCCATGCACGTTCTGGGTTGCTCAGTGGGCTGATACCCAGGATCCCTCTGGCCCTCAGTCTCTCAGTGGGGTGGGCACAGGGTGCTGACTCTCTGGATCTGAGGGAAGACGCAGCGGCAGGCAAAGGCTACCCCCGGAGATCGGTGCGTGCCCAGCCCATCACTAGAGTGAACTGTGAAATCCCTTGGGGGGAGGGCCCCGCAGCCCCGCACTGCACTGAGCCTGGCCCACTTGTCTCCCCAGTCCCAGGCTCACCCCGTTATGGACAGTGGCATGGCAGTGGGGGGAGAAGGGCAGCCGGGAGGCTGGCAGGGTGGAGCTGCCATGGGCAGTCGCACGGCAGTGTGGGGAGAGAAGGGCGGCTGGGTTCTGGCAGGCTGGTTCTGGAGAGGCACCTTCTGTCCAGCAAAGTGCCCAAGAGCAAAGCACCCTGGGGAGCGCAGAGCCGGGATGATGCCCACAGTTCCCCGCAGCCTTGGTTAGCGCAGGGAAGGGGAGGCTCTGAGGGGCTGGGCTGGCTCTAGCCAGCTGGGTTAGCTGTCCCCTTTGCAGCGCTTGTGCCTCTGCTCCCTGTCCCAGGATAAGAACACAACCCTTGAGCTCCCTGCCTCTGCCCTTCCCCCAGAGCAAGGAGCCAGCCGCCTTAATCAGTAAGAAACCGGCCTGGTGCAGCGCTATCCCTTGCAATCCGATCCCTCGGAGCCGGGCCGTCCGTGCGCACAGGCCGAATTCAGCAGCCGGATTTTCACTAGTCCTGTGGAAGAAATGCTGATGGTGTGAAGAGGGCGTGTAGCCCCCAGCTCCCAGGCACCATCGCCCCTGTCTCTGTCACTGCACCAAGTTCCCAGCTTTTCCAGGAGGAGCCAGTTGTCTCACCAATGAGTCATGTTCTCCCCCACAGGAACAGCAATCCTGGGGCCAAGCTAGCTTGTGGTGCTGGGGCCAAGCTGCCAGCCTGGCCAGGTATTGCTGAGGGGACGGTTTGCCAGGCCTTTGGGCCATGCTGAAGGAGTCGCTCAGGACTCCTCCGCTCTGAGTGGCTATTCTCCAAGGGGAACAGGACCTGCCAGTGATGATGCACATCCCTCCGGGTGCAGAGTCCCCAGGAGAGGGGGGCCCAGTCTGCAATGGGCAGGTCACAGCCCCACCCACTGGCAGCAGGTTCTGTGCAGGAAGCGAGAGGACAAGGGAGGGTTAAAACAGGTCCAGCAGGTCTCGTCTTGGCCAGTGGCTTTCGAGCAGAGCTATCGGTACCGGCAGGCCAGGGCGTTAACGTTCTTCACCACATAGAAGCTCATGGTCAGTGGTGGGACGACCAGGGTGCGGCCAGCACGAAGAGGGCGAGGTTTCAGCTCAGGAAGTGTCCCATCATCTGCCATGGCCAGCGGCTGCCCGTTGAGCTGCACGGACCTGCAGGAGAAGCACACTCAGGTCAGCGTCTCCACATCAGCCTGGGAGCCCAGCACAAGGCAGCCAGCAGACACGGCGTGTGCCTGGAGCCCGGTGGGCTGTGCATGCTGCAAGCATCTGCTAGCAGGCAGGAGACACAGCTCTGCAAAGGCAGGTGATGGCCATGGAAGGAGGCAAAGGAAAGAGCGGGTGGTGCTGGGAGCCTCCGCAGGGGTTGATGCATGGGGACAATGAGCTGATCTCCCAGGGGTCTGAGCTCCCCCAGCTTCAGCAGGAATTGATGGGGGCTGCAGGTGTTCCGCACCCCAGAACTGGTCACTTATCTGGGTGCCTCCCTTGGGGCTACTGCAGTGGTGGGCAACCTGCGGCCTGTCAGGGTAATGCACTGGCGGGCCGCAAGACAGTTTGTTTATATCGACCGTCCACAGGCACGGCTGCCCGTAGCTCCCAGTGGCCCCAGTTTGCTACTCCCGGCCTATGAGAGCTGCGGGAAGCAGGAGCTGGCACGTCCCAGGTGTCAGCTGGATGCTCACGTGTCCCAGCTGGTGGTGGTGCACCACAGACTGGCCTCAGCCCTGGTGCTGCTGGCTGCCTGGCCCCGTGCTGGCGTTCAGGGCAGAGCCCTGCATGTCTGCACTCACCGGGCGTGAAGCCCATCCGTGCCATGCGGCTGCAGCAGGTACTGGTGAACAAGCTTATCTCGCAGCGTCCCCACAAGCTTGATTTTCTTCCGGGAGCGATGCAGATTGATGATGTAGAGGGTGATGGATCCTCGGACATAACTGTGGCTGAAAGTGAAAGTGACAATGAGGGTGGGGTTATCTGCATGTTGACTAGGAAACCACATTGTTTCTAGGCAGCTTTAGAAACCAGGGTGTAGCTACCAGAAGACCAGTTAAGCAGGGGGTCTGTGCTGTGGGCTGTGCTAGGAACCGGCTTTCTGCAAAGCCCAGGAGGTGAGGACACCAGCACTGCAGTAACTGGGGGGCCGTCACCATAACAAGGCAGGGATGGCATGAGCCCTCCAAAGGGAGACAGACTGTGTGCAGCAGAGGCAGACACTGGATCTCCAGAGGGGGACTCTAGCCCCATTCCCCCCAGGTCTGTATGGACGTCTGTGCCCTGTCTCCACTCCCCTGGGCCTAGCGAGGGTCCAGGATGAACACGTGCATCATGCCATGGCAGGGGCAGGCCCAGGGCCTTGATTTACCCTCTAACGAGCTCAGGGCAGCGGCACACGTGGCTCCATGGCTGCAGTTGTCTGCCCACATTAAGCAACAGGCACTGTGCCACTTCCCTGGGGATGCAGGTCAGAGTGGGGCAGGGAGGAGGTGTTCCCAGGCAGACACGTGGATTCACCTCCCTTGTGGTGTGCGATGGGGCAGGGCACAAGGGATGTGCTGTGGGAAGCCCCTGCCCCAGCTCCCGGGTGCGTGGTGGGGTGCAAAGGGGGATGCTGAGAGCAAGGTGAGTGCTCTCTATGCTCGGGCACTGCACTGGACATGTCCCGAACAGAGACAAGACACTGGTGCTCTGTCTCGCCCAGCACGCAGCCCAGACAGGGGCCGGAGAGCAGGCTGCACCTGTCAGTTACTAGACAAGGTTTCCTTCGGGGTGGGGGGATGTTGAAAGCATCTGGAATATGTAACCAAACGGCCTCCCCTCGGCCACAATAGGAACTTGTGTCCGTGGAGATGGCAGCGCCCCCACCCCTCGGTGGGACCCTTTGAAAGAGCTTATCACTGATCCAGCCACCCTGTCACTGTCAGCTGGAGGGCAGCGTAACCCGACCCTCTGAGGCCTGGGTGAAATCCACTCCCTTGATCTCCCCTGTTGGGCTCCTGCCCAACCTCCCAGTCTCACGCACTCTGCTTGGGACCCGCTGCCATCACAGAAGCCTCCTGTTCACTCACTGCCATGGCACGGTGGGGGCAGCCCCATTCCCAAAGCCCCTTCCGAGGGGGGCCAGCCCCCACCCTGCACACCCCCTCTGCTCCCCCAGCAGCCCCGGGCAGCGAGCGCCAAGCCCATCTCTTGCGAGATTCCAGAATATTCCTGGTGCGCAGCCCGGGGCTCCCCACGGAGTCGTGCAAGGAGCAGCCTGGCCTGGCGAGGGACTGACCTGTGGGAGCTGCTGCAGTGAGCATAGATGCGGAGCTTGTCCCGAATAACTCTGCCGGGGCGCGGCTCCCGCTGGAGCCCTGCCACGTGGACGGCCAGCACCCTGGGCCCCACCAGGCGCTTGTACAGGAGCGAAAGCCAGTAATCCTGCGGAGCGGGAAGAATTGACACGTCACCCCCTCTGCCTCCCAGCGGGCGGGGAGCAGAGCCCCCGTGCGACCCTCCTCTCAGCGGTTCCCACCCTTGCTGAGCTTGGACAATCTGGGCTGCAGCCCCACACCTGGGGCTGCCTCGGGCTGCCTGCTGCGGGCAGGGCCGGCTTTAGGCCTATTCCACCAATTCCCCCGAATCCCTCCCCTGGCTGGAGGCGCCTTTTTCATTTTTACTCACCTGGTGGCACTCAGGGTCTTCAGTGGCACTTCGGCGGCGGGTTCTTCACTGCTGCTGAAGGCCTGGGGCAAGTGAAGGAAGGAATCCGCCGAAGTGCCGCCGAAGACGCGGAGCGCTGCCTGGTGAGTACAAGCCCCACGTGGTTTTTTTACTTTTTTTTTTTAAAGTCATCCCTGCCGGGGCCCCGTCAAAACTGTTCAAATTGGGCCCCGCACTTCCTAAAGCCGGCCCTGGCGGCGGGGACCTTTCAGTCCGGCAGTGCTGCTGCTCCCTAGACGCCGGGAAGCACAAGAGCCTGGGTTTGGAATGGTAAAGGAACTTGGGCACCCGCTGTTGGGAACAGGGCCTGTGGGGTAGGGCTGGGCCTGTCGGTGACTCCCCTGAAAATCCGCCCACATGCAGCCATGGTATAAACCCTCTGAAAACCCTTAGCCTGCACATGCTCAGCAGAGATGCCCAGGTTGCCAACTTTCCGATGGCACAAAACCCAACACCCCTGCCCCACCCCTTCCCAGAGACCCCACTCCTTCTCTGAGGCGCCCCCGCCCTCACTCACTTTCACCAGGCTGGGCAGGGGGTTGGGGTGTGGGAGGAGGTGAGGGCTCTGGCTGAGGGTGTGCACTCTGGGGTGGGGCCCGGGTGAGGGGTTTGGGGTGTGGGAGGGGGCTAATGGCTGGGGCAGGGGATTGGGGGGGTGCAGACTCCGGGAGGGAGTTTGGGTGCGGGAGGGGACTCCGGGCTGGAGCAGGGAGTTTGGGTACGGGAGGGGGTGTGGGGTCCCGGCAGCCCCTAGGTGCATGGGCACCCGGGGAGGCTCAGCTCACTGCCCTTGCGCCTGCAGGTGCCATCCTCGCAGCTCCCATTCCCAGCCAATGAGAGCTGTGGAGCCGGCACTCAGGGCGGGGCCAGCGCATGGAGCTTCCCTGGCTGCTCATGTGCCTAGAGGCTGCAAGGACCCCGCAGCTGCTTCCGGGAGCCACATAGAGCTAGGGCAGGCAGGGAGCCTGCCTTAGCCCCGGGCCCCCATTGCACCACTGACCAGACTTTTAACGGTCTGACAAATACATCACTGGAAACTTTCTGCCTCCTTGTGTGTTAGTGTTGTTAAAAGAGACATTAGCATTAGAGGAATATGGTTAGTATTCAGACATTATGAAATGCTTGTAGGATGCTGCATGTTTTAATCTTCTCTAGCCTAGCTAGGTACCAGTTTAAGGCAATATTTAAGTGTTTGCTCTGTAACTATAAAAGCGTTTACTAAAATGGTAAACCCCCAGTCAGGAGAGACGTGTCACCAAGTGTGAAATGCCAATTTACCACTGTGACGAACTGGGAAAGTTCTTAATGTTTTCTCTGAGTACTGTATTGGTGCCTCAGTGTCCCCATGGCAGTTCTTAAGTATCTGGCAGAGCCAAGGGCCAGTGCACCTAAATGCCTGGCACTCTGTCTCCCAGCAACTGATGGCCTGGGCCCCTCCCCTGCAAAGGTGCCAGCTGAAGGTGTTGGAAACAAAGGGATCAGGTGACCTCCTGGCCCGGGAAAGGGGCTGAGGAGAGAGGAGGGGCTGGGAGGGTTTGTTAGTCTGGAGCTGGCTGGGGTCAAGGGTGGAGGGCAGACCTGGGGGTCTGGCTCACTGCCCCCCAGAATGGACCCAGCCGAGGGGTCCGGTTCGCTGTATCTACAAGCTCTGTTTTAGACCCTGTTCCTGTCATCGAATAAACCTCTGTTTTACTGGCTGGCTGAGAGTCACGTCTGACTGCAAAGTGGGGGTGCAGGACCCGGTGGCTTCCCCAGGACCCCGCTGGGGTGGACTCGCTGTGGGAAGCGCACGGAGGGGCAGAGGATGCTGAATGCTCCAAGGAGAGACCCAGGAGGTGAAGCCGTGTGAGCTTCTTGCCCTGAACAAGTCTGCTCCAAGGGAGAGGAGGCTCCCAAAGTCCTGACTGGCTTGGTGGGGAGCAGTTCCAGAGCATCGCCCGGTGACTCCGTGACAACCACAAGAGGTGACATCTTCTTCTCAACAAGAGAAGGCGCAAGAGACACCAGACAAGCCAGTGTGGAACCCCAGTGGACAAAAGACTTTGCTGATTGTGTCTGGCAGACCCATGAAGAGGGCACATGCACAAAGCCTTGTCCCATCACAGCTTGAACGCCAGGGAAAGGGCCTGAAAATCCCTGCCAAGGAGGAATTGTCATCTCTGTGCTGCTTGGAATTCAGAGATGTGATATTTCTAAGCATAAGCAAGGGATCCCCAAGCTGCCTGGCTCGGCTAAGCCCTAAAGGACATATAGCGCTTGCATATGATAGCACCATCTATTACCTTTTGGACCCTAAGACTATATGTCATTGGTGGGGGGGAGAGGAGGAAGAGGGTGTTTACCTGTTTTAACCTTATCAATAATTCTCATTTCTTTGTCCTAGTTAATAAATCTTTAGTTAGCATTACAGGATTGGCTACAAGCATTGTCTTTGGTTTGAGATCTGAGTACAACTGACCTGGGGTTAGTGACGTGTCCTTGGGACTGGCAGTAACCGGATACTGTTGTGATTTTTGGTGTAAAGTGACAGTCTATCACATAGTCTAGCCTGTCTGGGTGGCAAGTAGACTGGAGAGCCCAAGGGACTGTCTGTGACTCCACGGTCAGACTGGTATAGTGCTTTAGGAGTTCCCACTTGTCACTGGGTTGGTGACAGCTAATTACAGACCATACGAGCAGTTTGGGGTTTGCGTCCTGCTCCTTGTCAGTCTGCCCTGAGGTTGGCTACTCTAGACAGTGGAAAGAGAATGAGGAGTCCTTGTGGCACCTTAGAGACTAACACATTTATTTGGGCATAATCTTTCGTGGGCTAAAACCCACTTCATCGGATGCATGCAGTGGAAAATACAGTAGGAAGATCTATATACACAGAGAACATGAAAAAATGGGTGTTGCCATACTAACTATAACAAGAGTAATCAGTTAAGGTGAGCTATTATCAGCAGGAGAAAAAAAACTTTTTGTAGTGCTAATTAGGATGGCCTATTTCCAACAGGTGACAAGAAGGTGTGAATAACAGTAGGGGGGAAATTAGCATGGGGAAATAGTTTTACTTTGTGTATACAGCAAACAGGGAAAGATTAAGAATGAGCTGCAAAGTAAAACTATTTCCCCATGCAATTTTTTCCCCCTACTGTTACTTACACCTTCTTGTCACCTGTTGGAAATGGGCCATCCTGATTAGCACTACAAAAAGTTTTTTTCTCCTCCTGATAATAGCCCATTAATTAATTAGTCTCATTAGAGTTGGTATGGCAACACCCATTTTTTCATGTTCTCTGTGTATATATATCTTCCTACTGTATTTTCCACTGCATGCACCTGATGAAGTGGGTTCTAGCCCATGAAAGCTTATGCCCAAATAAATGTATTAGTCTCTAAGGTGCCACAAGGACTCCTGTTCTTTCTGCTGATACACGGCTACCCCTCTGAAATCTAGACAGTGTGACACCGACACTCCGTTCCTAGAGGTCTGGCCTTGCCTGCAGCGGTATTCATGTGAATGTCGTTTGTGGAGTCCCTTACCCAGCGATCCAGGCCAGTCTGTAGAACTGACCTGTCCCATCACTATTTACCACTCCACCAGTTCTGAGAATTTTACCAGCAACGGTTTTACATTTTCTTCCTGATCATTGACAAAGATATTGAATGGCATTGGGCCAAGGACATCCCTGTGGGACCCACCAGGAACACCCCCAGTGGATGACGCTTCTCACCTACAATTATTTTCTGAGATCTCTCATTTCCTCAGAGTTTAACCCAGGCTACACTGGTTTTGCAGAGTGCTCGATATGGGGTTTAAATCAGAATGTCATGCAGGGCGAAGCCCAGTGCTGTACAGAGATCTCAGGCCTTGCCTGGACAGGGCAGTAAAGTGCTCAGGGTGTGTGTGTGTGTATGTGTGTGTGTGTGTGTGTGATTTGTAAAGTGCTCTAACTGCACGGTGCAGACCCTGCTGGTGTGCTCTGAAAGGTAACCTAGTTTGTTAATGTGACCTAGGTACTTTTTAGAGCATGCCAGCAGGGTCTCCGAGGGGGAGGGGCCCTTCAGCTGTGAGGACGGAGCCAGTGACAGATGTAAGGTTAGAATAAGCCGACAGACAGGAATCGGCTCAGGTATTGGTCCCAGAGGAGTGGAAGGGGCTTTCTTGCTGTAACTACTTTGCAGGGCCATTAACCCGTGCTGGCCCCAAGGCCCCTGCTGGAGCTGCAGGCAGCAAGCACCTGAACAAAAGAAGCAGCTGAGTGCTCCAGCAGCTCCCCTGGCTAGGAAACCTGATTTATGGGCAGGAAGGGCAGCTGTCTCACGTGATGTGATTTGTAGACGGAAAGCCGCCCATATCTACCTAGTGCCTTGGGGCCAACGTGGCCCAAGAGCTTTCCATTAGACAAGAAAAACCCAGAGGGTCCCATTTTATCTCTCTTCACCCTTTAATTCATTGCAGGAGCTTTTAGAAACTTAAGCTGTTGGAAGTGGGGCTGGTTAATCAGCCCTTCAGACAGACCTATTAACCAGATCCTCCTGTCTCCAGCCTGGTTACAGAGGGGGAGGGAGTGTAACCCCCTGACCTTTCCTACAAGGAGCGAAGCTGCTTGGCAGCACGGCTGGGTTTGTTAAATTGTGCACTAACCACATGTAGCTATGACCAGAATGCTAGCAACAGGCCCAGCCCTTCAGCTGCTCGGGCTGTAACCAGCAGAGGCAGCTGAACATCACATGAAAGCTCTGTGCAACCCCACTGGTGCACAGTCAGCTGGTTTGTCTCCATGCCCGCTGCCCAGGGCAGAACAGCACACACGTCTGCAAAGGGAACAGTCCAGCAGCAGCGACAGCCAGCGGGTTTGCTTCAGGATGTGACACACGTGGGGATCTTCGTGAGCCACATGGCAAACGGGTCCCACTGCAGCATGCTTGTAGGGACAGGAGAGGGCCCTTTTCCGGAGGGATCTTACTCCCACCAGCCGAATTTGTCACTAGCTCCCTCTAGCCTTCCTTCTCCAGAAACAAACCAACGGGAGCCCAAGACACATTTATACTTTGGGCTTCAGTGTCCTTCTCCCGTAACTTGCTGCTCATGGCTATTCCCCAGGCAGTCAGCGGCTCTGCGTGAGCTCCTTGGTTACTCTGTGTTCACGTTCCCTAGATTTCGACTCCCTTAGAAGCATGGAAATGATGAAAACCCTTCCATATCATAGTGCAGGTGAGTACAGTCCAGACCAGAAGGGACCATTGTGATCATCCAGTGACTCCTGCACAGCACAGGCCCCAAATCGTCCCTAGAGCTGAGCTTTTAGAACATCCCATCGTGACACAAACATGGAGACTCCACCCCCACCCGTGGCTGCGCTACTCGCATCATTGCACAAGCCATCGCCCTGCCCGGAGCCACGACACCTCTGCACAAACCACTCCCAATGACACAGGCTCCTGTTGCTTCCCTAGGTCCCTGCTCACTTGTATCAGGATACTAGCAATAACCAGGATGGAGGGATGCCACAGTGGGGTTTGGGAGCAGTTCTTGGTATCTACATGGGGCCCACACAAGCCTCCGAGTTCCAGCACCATGTCTCTTTAGCAGCAACATCCTTGTCAGGCTCCCCCATCAGTCTAGATACCCAGCCACCGAGTGGGGACAACTGCGCCGGCGTCAGGCTGAACCTTGGCCAGCAACGCTCTGCAGAAAGAAAGTCAGTGAGTGCTGCTGCGAGGCTGGTTCCTGCTCCAGGAAGTGCAGAACGACTGAAGAAAACACTGCAAAGGCACAGGCTGGCTGGGGCTGGTGCTGCCTCCTCTCCCTCGTGCTGGCAAATGGGCCAGGCTCAGCCCGGGGTTTGCAATGAGCCTGACACACAAGTCCCCTGGCAGGTCTCTGCCTGTGAGGAGACAAACTGCATCCTTTCTGCAGCAGCCGTGGGGATGGCTGTGATTACGCTGAGCTCCGTTCAGCCTCTGGGAAGCATGTGCTGCGGGCCTTCATTGCTGGTCACGCAGCCACCTCCCCTCCGCACTAGCACAGGGTCTTTCCTAAGCAGGACAGGTGCCACCTCGGAGAGGGCACTGAGGGGAACCCAGCAAATGGGCATCAGCTGAGCACGCAGCCGAGGGGCTGAAATCTCTGAGCTGACTGAGGGGATCCTCTCCTGCCCCACAGAACATACGTGCTGCTGCAGAAGGGAGGCACCCCACTGCACCCCCAGAAGAGCCCATCATGGGCAAGTCCCAGACTCTGCCATGTTCCTGCTCCCAGCCCACTTCGGACTAAGTAACTGTGTGGCTGTGTCTCAGTTAGCACAAGGGTAGCCATTCCCCTGGCCAGGGGGCTGCCCATTCCTTTGTGCCACAACCGTGGACTTGTCCTTGACCCTCTGCTCTGCTCCTCCTACATTTCCAAAGTCGGCAGATCTGCCTGGGGGGCCTCTGCAGCACTGCCCCACCAGCAGGGCTCCCCATGCTGAAATCCTCCCTCCCTCTGGCCAAGGCAGGTCCCCCGCATGGCGTCTCCAAGTCACTGAACCACAGCAGTTAGACGCTCCCAGTCCGTCTGCAGGCCGGGCAGGCCTGCTCCCTGCAGCACCTTTACAATGCTGTGTCTAGTCTGCTTTAAAAGGCCCAAAGGACAGGGCTTTGCCCTCCCCCCAGTCTCCAGGGCATCTATTTCACCGCCAATGAAACGCAGGCAACTTCCAGAGTTGGTCCGCATTCCCGCTCGCCATTCCAGCCCGTTCCGCCTGGTCGCCCTGGCTCGCACTAAGCAACCCCCACCCCTGCATGGTGCTTACTTCCCATAGCCGAAGCTCTCCAGAACATCCTGCCTGCCGTGACCTCCTCTGGACCCTTCCTCAGCCAGGACTGCATGCTGCATACCTACGAGAGTTCAGAATCACCCCGCCCAGACATGCTCCCACCGCCCTCACCTCCCCACCCCACAGCACTGCTCTCATCCCCTCCCACAATCACACACTTTGCCTTGCTGGCTTCTCTCTGATACAGACTGAGCTGAAACAGCTCTCCTGTGCCTGGTCTCTGAGCACGTCCCCCTCTGCCGCAAGCCAAGAACCAGTCACTTTCTCCTAGCCCTGAACATGGAACTTGGCGAGAAGAAGAGAAGCAGCATTAGCCCTAAAGCTGCTCTGCTTGTTTCCCGGCCAGCCAGTTGAATAGGCCACAGACGAACACTTCCCCTCAACACACCCACTCACACGCTCCCTCCACGTGGAGTGACAAACACCAGCTCCCTGGCTAATGGGAGAGAGCCACAGCCGGAAGTTTAAGTGTGCAGAAATCCCGTACAAACGAAGGGGAGAGGCAGATGTCAACACCTCTGGAAATCAGAGCCCAAGCGGGCAGTCAAATGGAATCAGAGGCCATTTTTTACAACATGCCTTTTGAATCTGCTGGGGCAGGGCCGGGGCCTGGCTGGAGGGAAGCTTGCAGGATCCCAGTCTGTGACCTGGTTGAGTGAGCACAACACAGCTTGGGCCCCTCTGCTCTGGCTCTGGTTTCAGGGACTCACGCTGCTCTTCCTCATCACCCTGTCTGCCTGCGTAGAGCCCGTGGCACTCAGTGCCGAGCTCAGCAGGCAGACTGTGCTTGCTGGTGGGAGGGGGCAGGGACACCCCGGACTCAGGGACCCCACCCAGAGTTCCCAGTGCTGAGGGATGGGGTGTTGTCATAAACAGATAGCTAAGGGTTAATGTCCCTTTTACCTGTAACGGGTTAACAAACAGGGACCCAAACACCTGACCAGGGGACCAATCAGGAGACAAGATACTTTCAAATCTCGGTGGAGGGAAGCCTTTGTTTGTGTTTTTTGGGTTTGGCTTTGCTCTCTCTGGACTCTGAGAGTGACCACACGTACCTACAGGCTCTCTAATCTTCTATTCCCATTTTGTGAGTATAAAGGTAGAAAGGTGGTATAGTCTTTTTATTTGTTTTTTCTTTATTTGCAAATGTGTATTTGGCTGAAAGTATTTTAAATTGTATTTCTGCTGGAGGAGGCTGTTTCTCCAATTTCTATAAGCTGACAGATCCTGTAACTTTTACCATCTAAATTACAGAAATAACTTTTACCTTTTTTCTTTCCTTTTATTAAAAGTTTTGCTTTAAGACCTGTCTGATTTTTTCCCCTCGTTGAGGCTCAAGGGAACTGAGTCTGTACTCACCAGGGAATTGGTGGGGAGAAGGGAAAGGTGAATTTCCTCTTTGTTTTAGATTCATGGAGTTTGAATCTGTATTGCCTCTGGGTGAAGGGAAAAGAGGAGGGAGGAGGGGAAGGTATCATTCTTCTCCGTGTGGTGATTCAAGGAGTTTGAATCACGGTGATCTCCTAGTGGACCCGGGGTGGAAAGGAGCTGGGAGGAAGGGAGGAGGGGGAAGGGAAATGGTTTATTCTCCTTTGTTGTGAGACTCAAGGAATTTGGGTCTTTGGGGTCCCCAGGGAAGGTTTTGGGGAGGGAGACCAGGCACTCTACTCTAAGTCCTGATTGGTGGCAGCACTACAGGATCCAAGCTGGTAATTAAGCTTAGGGGAATTCATGCTAGTCCCCATATTATGGACGCTAAGGTTCAGAATTGGGAATTATACTATGACAGGTGTGAAGGAAGCTCAGAGATGGAGTGGGTGGAGAACTGCAGCAGTGACAGCTCTGTTTCAGCCCTGGCCTGCTGGCCATGCCAGTGCAGTTCTCACAGGAAAGACTATTCCTAGCCAGGTCTGGAGAGTCCCGAGACACAGCACTTGTTCTGTGAGCTGGGCTGAGTCGCTGGTGAGGCTGAGCTGTGCAGGCAGGCACTGGAGCTGGGAGCCCACTAACAGACAGCCTCTCGGAGCAGTCAGCCGGGCTGTGCCTCCCTGGGTCCCACCAGCTGAATTCCCTCTCTGCTGACCCCACTGTTTTCTGGATGAAGGCCGGACCGTCGCCATCAGGGTGACGGAGGAGGTGAGATCTACCCTGGGCCACGGAAAGACCTGACGGCACAGCAGGAGACATTAAATGCAACGCAGCAGGTTTGGTGCCTGGCTCTGGCTTTTTCCAAGCAGGCCAGCGGCTGCTTCCTGGGGCGTGGAGCAGATGGAGAAGTAGCCTCAAACCTCTCCTCTCATCGCCTCTCTCTGACAGAGCCCAGGCCATGGCGGCCGCAGGGAGGGAGCGGAGCTGCTGAGTCAGAAGGGACAGAAACCAAGAGGGATCCCTTTGGAGTTCTCGGAACGCTTCTCTTTTCACTTCCCACTCGGGTGGGACCAAGCGCCCTCCAGCCACCACCTGCCTTCAAAGCCATGGCACTGGGGGCTGCAGCTGAAGCAGGAATTCCATGGCACCTACCCCAGAGAGGAGACGCAGAATAACATCTGTGACTGAGCAGGCCAGATGTTGAAGTGCTGCTGCTGGCAGGACAGGGCTGGAAAGGTCACAGCACGCCTAATGGGGGATAAGGAGAAAACAGATGGGGAAATAGATCCATTGCCCACTTCTAATGGAGTGGGGATGGTAGGGGGAGCACACCAGCTGCCCTGCCCCCATCACTGGGAGGCAGCCGTTTAACTCCACACTGACTGGTTCTGAAGTTTATAAGAGAGAGAGGCCTGGAAAGGCCAGAAGCTCCCAGCCCCACATCTTCCCCATTAGCTATGTGCTCTGCCCATAGGGCAGGCCGCGTGCTGCTCTCAGTCCCATGGGTGCAGCCCCACTCCTTGCTAACATGTTCAGACCAGTGTCGTGGTGGCGACGTAGCTCTGGGATTTCCTGCACTTCTAGGCCAAGGCACGTCAGTCCCGCAGCTCTGCCTGCCACATGCCCGTTTGCTACCTGGAGGACCATCCTGACGCGCCATGGTACGCTGATGGCGTGGGACTAGCTGGGGCCAATGTTGGCAGTACCAGACTGACAGCACTGGAGTCGATGGCACAGCATGGGACTGGGGCTGCCTCAGTGCTGGAGTGCAGGTAGGGCCCAGCTCCACCTGGCGGACCTCGGAATCACGGCGCGGCTGGCAGAGGAGGACGACTCTCCCCGAGCTCGGCGCTGCCTGTCCCCCATTTTAGGAGACCTCTCTTGGACGAGCTGAGGAAGGAGTATGAGCTGTTCCTCTGGGGAAGGCCGAGGAATCTAAGGGCACTACTAGCTAACTCAAAATCATATCCCCTTCACAGGGACCCAGGAAGAGAAATCCAAGCCGGGCAGAGGCCCTGAGCTTGGCCCGTGCTAGTGCTGCTGGACGGCTCCCAGAACTGGGGGCTCCCTCTCCGCTGGGCAGGAAAGCCTGGCCTGGCTCTCTGTGGTTTCTGGGCTGCAGCCTGCTCAGCAGGCAGAGCCCTCGAGTGGCCTAGCAGGGTCCTGGGGGGCCAATATCTGGGGGGCTGGGAGAGTTTCCTGTTTGAGTCACTGTCACGGAAGAGCCCCAGGGAGGCCCCCTTCAGGGAGCCAGAGCCCCCAGGCCTCGCTCTGTCGCTGGGGAAGCCCCTCGGCTTCACTCCCTCCTTGGAACGAGCCTTCAGCACCCCTGGCTCAGGCCGTGAGCCCCCTTGAGCAGGTCCGCCTGAGAGGGACTTGGGGGTGCAATGCACCCCCTCTCCAGCACCTGCCGGGACCCAGCCGGCGCAGTTACAGCAGGGGGTTAGGAGGGTCTGGAACACAGCCAGGCAGGCCTTGGGGAGCACCCAGAGCAGGACCTTACAGCCCAGAGCCCTCCAGTCCCTCTTTTGTTCTATTCAGGAGAGTCTCACACTTAACATCCTCCTCTGTCCTTTTTGGTCTTGTCCCTGGGCAAACATTGTCCTCTAGCTCCTCCTCAGCCCTTTGTTCCCCTGCTGGTCACACCTGGCTGGCTTCTTGAAGAGGCCTGGGTCATCCATGGTCATTAGTTGTTAGGTAACAAATGTCTGGGCAATTGGAGTGGCCACTGTCTTCTGGGACTGTCCATGGACATTGGAGGAGGGGCGGGGGGAAGGCCCCAGACAGTCAGTGTCCAGCACACCTGGATCTGCAGAGGGTAAAAGACCTTTTCCTGCTACCTAGGTAACAATGGAGCATATAGGGGAAACTGAGGCAGACACACTATTAACACAAATCATTACAGAAAACTCCCACTCAGTCACAGTCACAGTGGAGGCACTGGCCCCCTGGGTGAGAATCCAGCGAGTTGTGGCTACAGCAGTCAAGACAAACCCAAGCAAGGACCTCGGCATCCCGATGCCTGTTGAGCCCGACCTGCCCCGAAGCCGGGGTTAGTGTTGTGCAGAAGTAGCAGCAAAAGAAGCACAGCTACCCAGGGAGTCAGGGGAGGCCACTTCTGTAAAAGCAAGGGAGCATCTTACCCACCAGCTGGGAGTGGGCCAGAGGCAGTTCCTAGTCTCCTGTGCCCCCCGCAGAGCTGGCACCACCTGCTGGTGAGGAAATTCAGCACCCGAGTGCGAGGCGCAGGGAATCCTGCACCACATCATGTGCGGGAGGGAGGCTCAGCCTGTGGCGGTGGGCCAGGCCTGGTGCAGCTTGGGCAGCCAGTGGCACGCTGGGAGCCATCCCTGAGTCTTTCCCCCAGACCACATGGCGGGTGCCCTTGAGACGGGACAGAGCGTCGTATCTCTGCTCCTGTTCCCAGTCCAGCTCCCACAGCGAGGGGCTGTGCTTCTGCTCACACGCTGCCCAGGCACAGTCCTCAGCGAGCCCCTCATCTCCCCTCAGACAGCACCTGCTGGGAGCAGCATGGGGGGAGGGCTTCAGGCACTGTCCGGAAAGGACCCCTTCTGGGCTGTAGTTCATACAGATTGGACACTCCCGAACAGGGCCAGCTCCAGGCACCAGCTAAAGAAGCAGGTGCTTGGGGTGGCCAATCCCAAGGGGTGGCACTCCGGCTGCTATTGGGGCGGCACGTCCAGGTCTTCGGTGGCAATTCAGTGGCGGGTCCCTCGGTCCCTCTCGGAGCAAAGAACCTGCCGCCGAATTGCCGCCGAAGAGTGGAGTGGCGCGATCGTGCTGCCACGGCTTTTTTTCTTTTTGCCACTTGGGGCAGCAGAAAACCTGGAGCCGGCCCTGCTCCCGAACAGGGCTTCATTTGTAATGAAAGGGGCCGGGGTTCAAGCCATTTTTTAACTTCATAACTGATGCAGCAGGCTCAGAGGTGCCAGGTCTCAGCCCTGCTGGGCCCAGAGGTGCCGGGTCTCAGCCGTGCTGGGCCCAGAGGTGCCAGGTCTCAGCCCTGGCACAAATTAAGCCCTACTCCCAATAACCCCCGTCTATTTCAGAGCTGGGCGGTGTGCGATAGACGTGGCTTACGCACACGTCAGTGTCTGCTGTGGATTGTGAGGGGATACAGCAGCCTGCTTGTGAGGAGGGGGCACTGATGGAGCAGCCAGCTGTGCATGCGGGGGGGGGGGAGTGTTCTGCGGGAGGCAGGTGGGGGTAGGGGGGCAGGTGGGGAGGAGATCGCCCCCTGGAGGAGATGGCCCAGCCTGTCTGGGCGTGCAGAGGGAGTCTGGAAGATGCTCTGTTATCTGTAAATTTGCTGGCGCTTTGACAGGTCGGGGCTGCTGTAAATCACCCAGCTTGGACTCCTGTGGTTCTTGCAGAGCTCCAGCCAGATTAAAGCATTGCTATCTCAGGAGGGGGCAGCGTCTGGCAGCGCACTCAGGATGTGAAGCACAGCAAGGGGACCGGCTTTCAGCAATATCACCGAGACAGCTCTATGTCAAACAGCAGGTTCCCTACCGGTCCATGTTGCTTAAAGAGACACTGCCTGTGCTCCTCAAATCCCATTCGGTAGCACGTACAGCACTGAGTCTGGCCTTGCTGCACACTCTCCTGGGCTTTCCTGGGCTGCTGGGTGTCACTGGGGCAGGACTGGGCATCACTAGCTGATGAGTTAGGGCGAGAGACTGTGGTGCAATGGCAGGTTATTGCTCGAGTTTGTTCCAGGCTGGAGTGCGTCTCATCCCATGGCAGGAGCAGCACTGCTCTAGCTCCCATGTCCCCAGCCTTCAGGCCTGGGGGCCAGCACTGCGAGCAGCAGCACCGCTTTGACGCGCTTGATGAAGTCCAGAGGCGTTTCATGGCGCAGTTACAGTAGGGGGGAAAGGTCCTTTAACCTATTGTGACAGCCAGGGCCGGCGCTTGCATTTAGGCGGCTTAGGCAATCGCCTAGGCGCCAGCATTATTAGGCAGTGGCATTGTGCCGGAGGGGGCGGCAGGCGGCTCCAGTGGAGCTGCCGTAGTGGTGCCTGCGGACGGTCGGCTGCTTGTGCTGCTACGGTGGACCTTCCGCAGGCACGACTGCGGCAGCTCCACTGGAGCCGCGGCAGCAGCCGACCGTCCGTAGTGGAGCCGGGGGACCAGCGCGCGGGGCAGCGAAATGGCCGTGCGCCTAGGGCGCTCAAACCCCTAGCACCGGTCCTGGTGACAGCAAGCAAAGAGGAGCCACCCTGAGCGAAGGAGGCAGCTCTACATCTCTCTCGGAGGTCCTGGTAGTCAGTGCAGGCCCCTGTCATAAACAGATAGCTAAGGGTTAATGTTCTTTTACCTGTAAAGGGTTAACACAGGGAACCAAACACCTGACCAGAGGACCAATCAGGAAACAAGACTTTTTCAAATCTGGGTGGAGGGAAGTTTTGGGTGTGAGTTCTTTGTTCTTTGTCTTGGTTGGTGACCTCTCTGGCTCTGAGAGTGATTTTTCTATCTCCAGGCTTTCTAATCTTCTGTTTCCAAGTTGTAAGTACAAGGATAGTAAGACAATAGGTTTATATTGTTTTCTTTTGTATTTACATGTGTGTAGTAGCTGGAGTGTTTTGAATTGTATTCTTTTTGGATAAGGCTGTTTATTCATTTTTCTTTTAAGCAATTGACCCTGTATATTGTCAACTTGATACAGAGCCTATTTTTAATGTCCTTTTTTCTTTCTTTTTATATAAAGCTTTCTTTTTAAGACCTGTTGGAGTTTTTCTTTAGTGGGGACTCCAGGCAATTGAGTCTGCAGCTCACCAGGGAATTGGTGGGAGGAAGAAGTCAGGGGGAAAATCTCTTTGTGTTAGATTTACTAAGCCTGACTTTGCATACCCTCTGGTGAGTGAGGAAGAGAGATTAGAACTCTCGGTACTTGTGTTTCCAGGACTGGAAGCAGGGAATCTCCTAGGGTCGTCCAGGGAGGGGAGCCTGGGAGGAAGTAACAAGGAAACAAGGGGAGGGGCTTATTTCCCTTTGTTGTAAGACTCAAGGCATCCGAGTCTGGGGGTCCCCCAGGGAAGGTTTTGGGGAGACCACAGTGAGCTAGGCACTGTATAATTCTTAGCTGGTGGCAGCGGTACCAGGTCCAAGCTGGTAACTAAGCTTGGAGGTTTTCATGCTAACACCCATATTTTGGACGCTAAGGTCCAGATCTGGGAAAAAATGTTATGACAGCCCCAGAAGTCTGAAAGCAGCTTGTTGGGGGAGGGAACAGGGAATGAGGGACGCTGCAATCATTATGCAACGATACAACCAGGGAAGCGCTAGTGGCAGATCCGTGTGTGAATCACACTCAGGCCAGGCCTCGTGCAATGACAATATGTGACCCCAACAAATCCCTGGGAGGAACAAAGGACGGTGCGCAGCCGGCTTCTTCTCTTCACCCCAGAACCCCCACCTGGTCACCCAGTTCATCCCCAGGGCCACTGTGGGGCTACCCACTAGTGCTTTGTTCGGCCTAGATGTAAAGGTCCTGAGTGACAGGGCTTCTCCCCACCTTTAGGGGGCTGACTCCACAGCCTGAGTGCTCCTCTGAGCAGAGACCCCCCTCCCACTGTGCGTGAGCCCCTTCCTCCTAGTTACAGTTGGACAACACTCCACCCCAAACACGATCTGCCCACCTTTCAGCCTACACCCCTCAAATATCTATAGACGGAACCAAGCGCTGGGGCCCGGCACCGCTGCTGGCTTTGTCTATTTAGTCATCAGGAAAATGTTCCACGTTGTCTCTGTCTGCTGAACTGTCTCCCACACCCCCACCCTTCATATGTCGCCTGTAAGCGCCTTGAGGGGGGACCGGGCCTTTGGACACATGGCACAGCACAGCCCCCGATTCTGACGAGTGTCTCTCAGCACGTCTGGTACAAATCATATCACGTAATCACGAGGCTGAGAATCCCCCCCCAGAGTCAGGAAATTCACTAGCCAGGCACCAGCGTAATGGCAGCTGAGCTGGATTAGGGCTCAGCTGGGAAGCGCAGTTCGGCAAGGCCCTGCCCTGGCGACGTGGCAGAGGTCCCTGTGCTGGGAAGTCTGAACACTGGGTTTGAAACGGGCACAGGGCAGAGGATTAATGTTTGCCAAGTGCTTTGAGGAGAGAAGATTCTCAGCCTCGCTCTCACCTCTGTATTTCATAAGATACCATCCTTTAGCAGTACCTGGTTCCCCACCTCTCCTCCTCCGCCTCCTGTACCCTGAAATCCTGGCAGGCAGTGGGGTGTCTCCACCTGCCAGGTAGCAAGGAGGCAAACTAGCTGTCAGGCTAGTGGGTAGAGGCAGCCTGCTCTTCTCATGGCAGGCACTGGCCGAGCTCACCAAACAGCCAGTATTTGAAAGGTGCTGAGAGGGGAGAAGGGTGGGGAAAAGGAGACCCACCAGTCAGTAGTTCTTGTTTGTAGACGGTCTCTCCCTCGGCCCCCCCAGAGCAGACACAGCATGCACCCTGCAGAGGGAGATGGCTCCTACCTCCAGCCAAGCCAGCCTCAGCTAAGGAGCACACCAGAGAACACGTACATACGTCAACACAAGATCCCCTCTTCAACCGGCACTTAGAAACACTGAGCCCGCAGCTGAGCTACGGGCCGTTTTGGTGAGATGGGGCGTTTCTCCAGGCTGAGCTTTCACAGGTGGGGGAATCTGCTCTTTGCAGCCAGGGAGCAGGATGGGCCCGAGTTGTGAGCCTCCCAGAGTGAATGACTCAAATGTTGCTGTCGGGCATTTGTCTTTGTGAACAGGGTGGGTCAGGCAGGCTGCAGGCTGCTCAATAATAGACTCAGACCAAGAATCCAATGAGATTCTCAGGGACCACATTTCAAATTCTTCAGCTGCCATTTTTATAACAGCTGAGCCACCACTGCTAGCTGAGGGCTGCCGCGGCCCCCGGCACACTTGCACCAAAATCAACGTGACTAGACCTGGACGAAGGGGTCCCTCAGCAAGAGGGAGAGCGGCAGAATCTGGTCCCAAGCACGTTGATCTCACGGTGATGGCACTGCCTTGACAGACAGGCAGATGGATGGACAGTCCAAGGACCAAAAGCAAAACAATCCCTCTTCTGCAGTACAAACCGCCATGCTCTGCAATGTTCTCACCCCCTCTGGGCTACACTGCGCCGGTGAAAAATGCCCCCGGAGCTGCCAGCATTCAGTCAAAGCTGTGCCAGAGACAGTACGTACGCAGCCTCTGTCCAGGGCTCTGCAGGGGGCTTTGCTGCTCACAGCCATGAAATAAGGAAGGGTACTTGTAACTGGAGATCTTTGAGATGATTCCACCTACTCACATGCATGGGTAACACGCTGCGTGGTGGTACCTAACAGCAGAACCTTCCACGCAGCGTCTACGTGCCCGCCGATCCCCATTCTCACCATCCTCAGATGTCCTGAGGCTACACAAGGGGTTGCTGCACGCCCTACTGCCTCTGCCCTTCCACCACTAGCCCAGAGAAGAAAAGCAAGACTGTGAGAAAGGGCAACAAAGGTGGGGAATGTGAAAATGCAGCGTCATCTCAAAGAACTTGGTTAAAAGTAAGTAACCTTCACTTCTTCTTCAAGGGGCTCTGCATATTCCCTCTCCTGGGTAATTTGGGAAGCAATGCTGAAAACTGAGGTGGAGGGAACAGTGCCCTAAATAAATAACGATTGAAGCACCATTCTACCAAATCTGGCATCTACTCCTGAAGGCAAATCCAAAGCTTAATGGCTGAGGAAAGTACGGACTGACTCACAAGTAGCAGCCTTGCCGAATTCCCCGACAGGACCGTGTTTAAGGCAAGCAGAAGATGCTGCCACTGCCCTAGCAGAAAGAGAGTTTACAATAGCAGGCACAGAGAGTGCCGCTAATTTATACCATTCCCTGAGACATTGTTTAACCCAGCTGGAAAGAGTTTGACTAGATATACTATTGCCCAGATAGAGACAAATAACCTAGATGACTTTCTAAAACATTTAGTTCTATTTAAACAATAGGCCAGAACTCTGTTTGCATCTAAAGTATGCACCAAAGAGCCCTTTTATTAGCATGCATTTTAGGCGGGAAACGGTAAATTAATAACGTGACTGATGGGAAATTCAGACACTATTTATGGTAAAAACCTGGGATCGGCTATAAGAAGCACCTTGTCTTTATGAAAAATAGTAAACGGCAGATCCGCCATCAGAGCATGCAATTGGCTTACCCTTCTGGCTGATGTTACAGCAATAATCATTGGTCTTACTAGCTAACTAAAATATGGAACACTCCGCCAAAGGGTGGTTTCATAAGCCTTGATGTGACCAAACTGAGATCCCATGGTGGGACGAGATACCTCAAAGAGGGATACGGATTGGCCAACCCCTTCATAAACCTTTTAACTGTATCACACACAAGTAATGATCTGCCATCAAAGCATGATAAGTAGAAACAGCTGCCAAGTGAATTCCTAAAGAGGCACAAGATAAGCCATTAGACTTCAAATACATTCAATACTCTGAAACAGGAGGAATAGAAGCTGAAATGGAGAATCAGATTTTCCCTGCATCCAAGAGACAAATCTAGTCCCTTTCAAACAACATCACTTCCTTGTGGACAGCTTCCTGGAGCGGAGCAATACCCCCGGGGCTGACGAGGACCAGGGCTGCTCGTATCAGTCACAGGCTGTCAGATGAAGGGGGATGTTTGGAAATTCCACCCAACAGCTGAAGGAATCCGTGTACCACGCCTGCCTCTGCAAACTGGGCAAACAAAAGTCATGCTGCCTTGATGTACTTTCCTCACCACTTCCAGAATTAAGGGAAACAGGGAAGAACATACAGACGCCCCTACGCAATCGGTCCATTCTGGAAAGCCTTGCGTAACTTGAATTTTGTGTAAGTCGGAACTGTATAACTGTACGTTACGCGAAAATTACCGCAACTCGAAAATCCTATTTCTGGCTTATGGAACTTTTTCCGTAAGCACGAATTTGCATTCATTGGGTCTTGCGTAATCCGGGGAGTGTCTGTACAGATGTGTCAGTGACCAGGACATGGGTGGTCATGCCTATTGGAGCAGGAGCTGGTAGCCAGAGTCAGTGCCAGAGTCAGAGGCCAGATGCTAGAGCCATGGGTCAGAGCCAGGTTACCTGGAGTGAGGCAAGGCTGGGTCCGAGGCAGGAACGTGGTGGGAGCAAGGCGGGCAAACGAGCGAACACAGCCATGAGCAAAAGCTTTGAGGAGCTGCTGATCTGATCTGCTGACTCGTCCCATCAGTCTGGCGGTGTAGCCAGTCAGGGAGCTCGTTAGGTTGACCAGACCAGAGACTGGCTCTGCTGCAGGCCCTGATTCCTGACAAGACGTCTTTTCCCCCAATGGGGCAGGGACACCTCTGAGATCGATTGCTTGTCCCTGCCTGCTCTTGACCCGGAGAGAGGACACTTTGGTGAATCTGGCTGCAAAAAAGTCTACAATGGGCAGATTCCAGCTGGAGAAAGTCTCTTGTAGAATTTGATCTTTCCAGGACCACTCGTGTTGCTGAGACCTGTCCCTCCTGAGATGCTCCACTCACTCATTGCTCTCCCCTGCGAGGTGCAGCGCCACCAGACACACACTGTGAAGAAGGCACCAGTCCCTCAGCACACAACAGGGAAGAACGATGTAACTTGCTGATGTAACACACAGCAATTGTATTGTCTTTTGTTACCTGAGCAACTTCTCCTTCATGTGAGGAAGAAAAGAGCTGAGGGCCAAGTGAATGACTCTTAATTCCAACACATTTATATGCGAGTTTTCATGAAACAGCCAGTGGCCTTGAACTGGAAAATGACCCGGATGAGCTTCCCGTCCATTGACGGATGCACTGGAGGCTATGGTGATGGAAGGTGAAGGAGGACTGAACGAGACTCCTCTAAGGACATCCCATCTGTCTGCCCACCACACCAATGAATTCAGAACATCCTAAGGCATGGTGACTAACACAGGAAGGCTGTCTGGTTCCATAAACCTAAGTTGGCTGATGCTGCAACTACCTGATTCTGAGCAAACGGAGTCCCATAAGTAGTTGCTACCACAAGGCCCATGAGACCCAGAAAGAAAATCATCATCTGGGTTAAACATAGTTGGATGTGCCAAACAGATTAATCTATCTTCAGAAACCTTCCCTCTGGGAGAAAAGGCCTTCTGCTACTGAGTCCAATACAGAACCTATGAAATGAAGTCTCTCAGCTGGGTAGAAATCCGCCTTTTTGATGCTCAATAGCTGAGCCAGCTTTATAAGCAGGAAGATTGTGGAGTTGATGCGAAGTGGCAGATCTTTGTGTGATGAGAACTTCAACTGCCAATGGTCTAATATGGGTAAACAAACCTACCCTGCTTTCTTAAATATGCCACTGCTACAGAGGGGCACTTTGTACAAATTCCTGGTGCTGCAGAAAGGCCAGATGGTAGGACGTTGTACTAGAAATGTTTATGGCCACCACAAAATGAAGATACTTCTGATGGCTCAGCCAGATTGAAATACAAAAATACACACCCTTGAAATGAAAAGTTGAGAACAATCCGTAGCTGAACGCAGGGGACTTACTGAGCCAGAGTGAGAATTTGAGACTGGAACTTCCAAGTGGATATGTCTAATAGCGTTAGATCTAAATCAGACAGAATCCCTCATCTTTCTTCTATACCAGGAAGTTTCTTTAATAAAACAATTGGCCCCAGAGATGTTTGGGTCTCTTCACCAGCAACTCCCAGGAGCAAGTTTTGAACCTCTGCTGGAAGAACAGCCTGGTGATAATGTTCCCTGCAAAGAGAAGGGTTGGGGGTTGGAAGTGGGTCATTTTTCAATTGTATGGCATAGCCCTTTTCTGTAATTTCTAGAACCAACTTATTTGTCCTAAGAAGCTTCCAGCTGTTGATGAAATGGGCTAGTCAGGGATCCTTGCTGATTGCTCTGCAATTCTCGATACTCCCAACAGGCGTGGTGATCAAGGAAGGCAAAGAGGAGGGAGCAGGTTGTTTTAGCCAAGGTCTGTACCTGAAAGACCTCTTTTTGTGCTGAGTCTAGGACAAAGACTAAGCTCGCTTGTGCTGTTGTTGCTGTTTCTGATTTCAGGAAAAATAAAGAGACTGGGGGTAAAACTGTCTCTGATATCAGTATCAGAGGGGTAGCCATGTTAGTCTGGATCTGTAAAAGCAGCAAAGAATCCTGTGGCACCTTATAGACTAACAGACGTTTTGGAGCATGAGCTTTCATGGGTGAATACCAGTTGGTGTCCACAGTAACAAGGGCTGGGTTCTGTAAATAGGGGTTTCTCTTAACATTAAAAAACTACTGGTTCACGCTCTCCACCCCCAGAAATCTGGGGAAACTAAACACCACCCCGGACACCTCTTGAAGCAACACTTCCCCACGCACAAGAACAATAATCCTCTTAACTTTGATTAAGAGAAGAAAACCTACCACTGCTTTGGGAAAACACTGCAACAACATGAAAGTACATAAGCAATAAGTAAAACACCTGTCCCACAGCACCTTGGGCAGCATCCTTTGCCCCAGTTTCCCACCTGGTGGTATGGAAGCCCAACAGATGAATGTTTCTTTAAGATGCAACTCCCACTCCCTCTGTTGCAGCACACTTGCGGTTTGTTGTCGGAGGTCACCAATGTGGCAGAGTCCAGGGGTGCATTCAGCCTCGCGGGGGCTGGGGATGAGTGACACTTTTGACTCTGCTCCCTGCTTGTCACTGTCTCTGCTACCATCACTTGGCTGCCTCCGGCTGCGTTCCGAGGTTCCACCACATAGCCCAGCTCCTAGAGATTTCACTGGGGAGTGGGGAACCTCTCGGTGGCTGCCCCATCTTTCCCCCACAGCGTGGTCTCTGTCCCTGGTCTGAGGCTCAGCCCTTAGACCAGCTTATCAGGGATTTCAGCTTTCGTGCTGAGATAGAACCAGGATTCTCAGCTGAGTCTAGTCAGCTCCACCTCTGAACACTGGAGGGGGAGGTCAAACGGTAACTTGGACTCTTTAAAGCATCCACCCCACCAGGAGTATTGTGTCCAGTTTTGGGCCCCACACTACAAGGAGGATGTGGAAAAATTGGAGAGAGTCCAGCGGAGGGCAACAAAAATGATTAGGGGGCTGGAGCACATGACTTACAAGAAGAGGCTGAGGGAACTGGGATTGTTTAGTCTGCAGAAGAAAAGAAGGAGGGCAGGATTTGATAGTAGCCAGGGCTGGCTCCAGGCCACAGCGCGCCAAGCGCATGCCTGGGGCAGCACGCCCCGGGGGGTGCTCTGCCGGTTGCTGGAGGGCGGCAGGCGGCTCCGGTGGACCTGCTGCAGACATGCCTGCGGCAGCTCCACCAGAGCCGTGGGACCATAGGACCCTTCACAGAAATGCCTGTGGGAGGTCCACCGTAGCCGCGGGACCGGTGAATGGCAGGGCGCCCCCCGCGGCGTGCTGCTGTGCTTGGGGCGGCGAAATTCCTAGAGCTGGCCCTGATAGCAGCCTTCAACTACCTGAAGGGGGTTCCAGAGAGGATGGAGCTCAGCTGTTCTCAGTGGTAGCAGATGACAGAACAAGGAGTAATGGTCTCAAGTTGCAGTGGGGGAGGTCTAGGTTGGATATTAGGAAACACTATTTCACGAGGAGGGTGGTGAAGCACTGGAATGGGTTACCTAGGGAGGTGGTGGAATCTCCTTCCCCAGAGGTTTTTAAGGTCAGGCTTGACAAATTCCTGGCTGGGATGATTTAGTTGGGGATTGGTCCTGCTTTGAGCAGGGGGTTGGACTAGCTACCTCCTGAGGTCCCTTCCAACCCTGAGAGTCTATGACTCTATGAGGGGTGAACAGCTGTTCCCATGGCCCTGGGTTTGGTATCACTACCCCGGCCCCCTCATCTGGGCAGGCTAAGTACAGGCCTGCTTGTCTTCTACGCTTCCAGTAATGACAAAATCTCATTACCCCACATTCAATACTACAGTGAATTTTAACCTCAAACAACCAGATGGATCACTTGGGCAGGCAGGTCTGTTTGCTGGTTACCTGGGCAGAGTAGGCGAGTCTATGTAAATACAGCCTGCTCCTGGAGTCCTTTCCCCCAGCTCATGGCTAGATGTCAGGGGAGAGCTCCCACAGGCCCAGCGTACATGAGTAAGAAGGGATATATGGTCTCCTCCTGCCACAGGGATATACAGGGGCACTGGAACAATTTTTATAGTGCAGGTGCTGAGAGCCACTGAACCAAACTGTAAACAGGCAACCTGTGGAACTCCTTGTCTGAGGAGGTTGTGAAGGCCAAGACATAACAGGGTTTAAAATTCATGGAGGTTAAGTCCATAAATGGCTATTAGCCAGGATGGGTAAGGAATGGTGTCCCTAGCCTCTGTTTGTCAGAGGGTGGAGATGGATGGCAGGAGAGAGATCACTTGATCATTGCCTGTTGGGTTCACTCCCTCTGTAATCTGAATCAGTCTGTATCCATCGGACCCTGTTCAGAAAGAGGAAATGTCTCCTCATCTTGCTCTTCAGACAGTGTCTCAGGCACAGCTGTGTGTGCTGCAGGCTGACCCAGTCAGGTGGAACAGGATCGGAGGATGGTTCAGCCTCTGGATTTTTATTTGATAACACACCAACTCTCAAGCCATATGGATACGGTTTAAGAATCCCTGTGGTGGAACCAAGTGAGGCCCTGGGGCCTGGGACTGCCAGTCACTCCAGTAGCTGGGACCTGGGAACATGCTCATAAGAGGAAAAGCAATACTGGAGTGAGGAAACTCAGGCTGAGGTGGCGTAAACCAGGATGAATAAGTCTCTGAATTCTTCCTCTATCCTCTGAAACTGAGAATCCAACCTTGGGTCCACGTGGACATCACCAGAGACAGCAATGGAACCAGAGGGTAACAAGCAATAAAAGGTGAGAATGATCTGCCTGGAGTCCCTGTAGGGGCTCTAGGAGGATGCATTCACGGCTCTGGAGAAAGACTTTAAATCTCTTCTGCTCTTCTCCTCCATTCAGGTGAAGAGGCAGCACAATGCAGAACTGAAGGGCCCTTCTTTCACCAGCTGCCTCTCCCCGGGACGCGAGGCATACTCAGAGGCGGGATGATGCACAGGCTGCCACCACAGTAAAAAAGTCTTCAGATCCAGGGGTGACCCCTGAACAGGAGTGGAGGGAGGAGCTGGCCCCACAGACCTGGAGAGCAATGTTCCTTCTAATTTTTTCCACCCATGTGCAGGATAAATTTTGTTATGTGCACCAGGCTAATGTGCAGATGTGTACCACCGGCAGAAACAAAAAGCCGAGATCTAATATATATTTTTAAAAAGTTACCAGTAGGAGTAATTACTCCAGCCAGGACATGTTAGGCATTTTAGAACTCACTCCCCAAAGAATTACATTTAAAACTATGAAATGCAGAAACCAGCCAAAAAACTCAAAGAACACACCTTGAAAGAATAAAATACAGAGAATATATGTGCATTGCAGGAAGTACTAAGAAGCAACAACAACAACAACAACAGAGTGTGTGTGTGTGTGTGTGTGAGAGAGAGAGAGAGAGAGAGAGTGACACAGAGACAGTGGATGACACAGAGTGTGTGAGTGTGTGACACACACACAGACTGTGTTTGTGCATGTGTATGAGACACACAGAGACTCTGTGTGTGTGTGTGTGTGTGTATGAGACACACACACAAACTGTGTGTGCACTGGCTGCTGGGAAAGTATCTGAGACATGCCTGTCCCCTGTCTCTTTAAGGCACTCACTGAAAGCTCTCCGCCTCCTGAACCATCTCCCCACTCCCCTGCTCTGCAGAGATGGGGTACATGGGCAGGGGTGTGTGTGCAGGGCCGGCGCTACCATTTAGGCAGCCTAGGCAATCGCCTAGGGCGCCAGAATAAATGGTGGGCGCCGTTTTGCCGGAGAGGGCAGCAGGCGGCTCCGGTGGAGCTGCCACAGTCGTGCCTGCGGACGGTCGGCTGCTCGCGTGGCTCCGGTGGACCTCCCGCAGACACGACTGCGGCACCTCCACCGGAGCCGCGGAGCACCGGACCCTCCGCAGGCACCACTGCGGAAGCTCCACTGGAGCCACGGGACCAGTGCGAGGGGCGCTGAAATTGCTGGCCGCCTAGGGCGCTCAAACCCCTAGTGCTGGTCCTGGGTGTGTGAGAGACAGACAGAGACAGAGATTGCGTGTGCTGGCCGCTAGGGAAGTCTCTGAGAGACCATGTGCTGCCTCTTTAAGGCACTCACTCACCTGAAGGCTGGTCCAGACCTCAGAGCTGCTACAAATCCTGATGAGACCTGTCCCCTTTACCCTGCTCTGTGGAGATGGGGTACAGGGGCAAGGGGAGGGGGCACCCTGACATCAGCACCCTCCTTCTCCCCTCCCTCCAAGCTCTGCACAGCCAGCAGGAGAGTCCTGGGAGCAGCTGCAGGAGCACTGTGGCTGCAAAGCAGCGTGCGGAGGGCAGGGCATCTGAACACACGCTGCCGGCTGTGCGCCCTCTGCTATCAGCTGGGGGGCACTTGAATCTTTCCTGCGCGTCCGCCCAAGCATGCGGCTTACAGGGAACAGAGCTGGAGAACACCAAATCTGGTGAAATACTCAGCTCTGCACCTCTGGTCTTCCCAGTTGAAACCAGAACTAACTTAGGTTTCAGAGACAGAACCATAGAGGCCATGTCAGAATTGGACAGACCAATAAGTCTGAGGCCCTGAATCTGACATCACTAACAGAGGCAGTCTTCTGCCTGGGAACTCAGGCATCTGGAGCAGATAACATGGCTCTAGGTTCTCGAGCAGGCAGTGTGTCTTTTTCCACTATGGTGCCTTTGGAGCCTTGATGGCTTTGACAGAAAGATCCAGAGCTGGATCCAAGGAAGATCCTGACCCTTTGGAATCTGCAGACAGCTTAGCCTTACTGGAGAAAGCTCCTGGAACTGAAACGGCCTTTAAGACTTTGGCTCTGATGACCTTCCGCAATCGGACAGCTTAACAGCAAGAGCTTCCTTAAGGAGAAGCACCTGCCATCTGTTCTGCTGCTCCTTGCACGCAAATCCAGCAAATAAATCACCCAGGAGGAGAGTGTCCTTCCCCCAGGCATTTCAGGCACCTAACATGGTCACCTGACACTGGGAAGACGCTGGGCATGAGCCACACCTCTTCATACCCAGATTCCTTATTTTCTTCGGTTCTGCCATTACTCAGAACTGAATGTCAAACTACCTTATACTAAACTGATACTAGAACAACAACTGTAAGCGATCAAAGACTATCCATGGAGCAAACCTCTGGATCTGAGTGGATGGAAACGGCTCGTTTCTGTCTGGCCCAACAGCTGGAAGGAACTGGGGAGGTAGGGGCACTGTGCCCCCTTACACAGCCTGCCCCTCGGAATGTTTGAGGACGCCGAGGGAAGGGGTAGGAAGGGGCTGGTGCAGGCGTTAATGGGGCTCCAGGGGTACAGAGCACCCACAGGAATCAGGATTAAACAATGTGCACTTGCACAGGACCATCTCTGTCATGATGGAGGGACGACCAGGCCAAACCTGGGTGGTGCTGCAACCCCGTGTGCCCAGGACGAGAAGCAAGGCCCAGCCCTGTGGAACAGGAGTCACTGCTATGGGTTGAGCGTGGGGCAGGCCAGCTTTCCAGCCCCCCATGTCCCAAGGCCAGGCTTAGACTGTGGTGCCAGAGCAGAGGGGGTTGCTGCAGGTGGTTGGTGCTCCCTTGACAGAGCACTGAATCAGGAGGCCCATCTGCACTGGAGGGGACGCATATGAGCGCTCATGGACACTGCTTGGGGAGGGCTCTACCATCAGGCACCGCCAGGAAGGCCATAACCAGTAAGCAGGAACCTGCAGAGCCATTTGAAGAACCACCACAACTTCTTCCTCACAGCCAGGAGAGCAGGTTCCGCCACCCCGTCACCCTCTGATCTCCGTAAACTCTCCTCCCTCAGCCTGTCCCGCGGCTCGTTACCCAATTGGATTAAGGAAAATCCAGCATCATTCTACTCTAACAGAAACCAAACATCTCCCCACCTCTAGTCTGGGTCTGGCCGGAGAAGATCCACAGCCACAACTAACCAGAGATGTAAATGCAAGTTTAAGCACCAGCTTCTCCTGGGCTCTGGGCTGCTCTGGCTACATGGGTTTTTACCCTGATGTTCCTGTCGCATCCCCCAGGTTACATAGAGCTGTTTCCCAAGCAGGAAAACCCTCCAGTATCATGCCCAGCACCCACCCAGGATCGCACAGGATTACAGGGCCATTACATCATCTGGCCTGACCTCCCAGATTACACAAGCCAGAGCATCCCAGCCCGTTAGCCGTTGCTGAGACTGCCCAATCACCTGCATACGACGAACGGACGTGTTCTTTGCGAGGTGTGTGAGACAAACCGATTTCCTTAGCAAAGGACGACAGCCACTGACATCCCCACTCCAGAACAGCACAGAAAGCTCAGCATGACCCTCCAGGCCTGACGTGCTGCATGGTAGTGGACAAAGTCACCCTCACCCCACTGGTTTCTCCGGGGCAGGGCTGACCCATGGCCCTGGCAGCAGTTCCAGCAGCCTTGACAGTGGCCCAAAGCTGCTTTCCCACATCAGTAATGGAGGCACTTTGAGACTCCAGTGTGGTCTCTGCATAACCAGCCGCCGGGTGTCCAATGCTGCACAGCTAGCAGCACTGCTTCACTACCACAAGCCCCTTCCGGAAACGGAGCCCTGGAGCCCCCCAGCCAGCAAAGCATTTCAGAGCGTACTTCTCTTCTGGGACTACTCACAGGTGTACGCTGGAGCACGTTCTGAAGAACCGGAGACACGACGGTCTCATCTGCACGACAGCCCAGCGTCAGACGACCTTCCCTGGCAGGTCCCCAGGGCAGAACAGTCTTTGTCCAAGAACACTGCAGAGCTGCAGGTCATGCTGCTGTAAACCAGGTGGGTGATCAGGTCAAACCTCTGCTCTTGGGGGCTTCTCACTTTCTCAGGAAACCCCTCGGGCTGGCTGCACCCCAGGGTGATTTTCTGAAAAAGCAGATGGCTCTGTCCAGCCACTGGAGTCTGGTGAGTGGAAAACAATGCACCTTCCACTTCCAACCATTACTCTGGGTTCTTTCTGCCCTTACCTGAGAAGCAGCCTGAGTTTAGAACTTTGTGCTAGGTGCAGCTAGCCTGAGCAAACACCGGGACTTCTCCATGTTGGAGAAATGCTGCCAGTGCGGGAGAGGAGCATTTCCCACACACACCTTACTGATCCACCACAGCAAGTGTGACCAGGGAAGGAGCGGGTTTCTTTACCAGGCCCATACCCACATGAGAGATTTTCCTTGCTGATTTAACTGCACAGTCCACATGCTGGCAAAAATCATCGTGCAGAAGGGGAGCTGTACATGCCCTTTTCATTTGTCTTTTCTGAGAACATTACAGTAACACAGCAGCATGGAGGAGAGTTTAAATACAACCAAATCAGTCAGGAAAGTTAAGATTCCCACAGCTATGCCAAGCAGGCCAGAGGGGCTCAGAGCCCTCAGAGAGGTTTCCTGTGCCATGTTTGAAATGCCTGTCTATGCTAATAAATGTTACATGATGAGACAGGCAGAATGCGCAGCATGCCTGAGTTGCGTGTGAGAACATTCACTTCTGAGTGTCCTGATTCAGGGATTTTAAACGATCAGGTCCCTTGTGTCAATGGCACTAATAATATTTAGCCTGCACAGAGCAGATGATTCTGTGTTTGATACGCTGTAGAATGACAGGTGACCGGTCAGACTGTTCCCATCACTAGCTTATCCCTGGATCTGAAAGGGAAGCCCAGCTACTGAGAACAGCACAGAAGTGGGGCAGAGGCTACGTCTGTTAGTCTATAAGGTGCCACAGGACTCTTTGCTGCTCTGTTGGAAAAGGATCCGTTCAGCCCAGCATCCAAGGACCTGACACACCAGCACCCTGATCTGACAAGCCTGGATCGGCAGTGGCCTGGAAAGAGAAGAAGAAAAGCGCTGCTCTGGAGAGCCCAACCCAAGTTCTCTGCCAGCTGATGAGCAGCCAGGTCCATTCACAGTGATTGATCATGCAGTTGATGTTACACTTCTCTCAGCAGCCAGCTGACGCACACAAAGGCTACATGGGGAAAAGTCTTTGTCATTGCAGCTAACGAGGGGATTATATTTCACATCACAGCTACCCGGCACAGGTACATTCAGCTGCTTTCATCTTGCGGATAGCTCCCACGGGAAAATAGCAGCAGCTACACCTACAACCATGTCAAAGTCTGGTCTTGCTGGGTTTTTTCATGTCTGCAGCTTTTAAACTCTTTAACAATTTTCACCTGCCCTGGGCTCTTTTAAACCACAGGGGTGAAAAGAAATTATTTTACAAAGCACACATTAGAATCTATCCAGGAAGGTGATATAGGAGCATGGGAAATGAATTAATTCTGAAGCATGTGGGAGAGGGAATAAGCAATTACTCCAGGGGGGATGGCAGCTCACTTACTTTATGACAAGAATTATCTTTAAAATGGCAATAAAATCCATGTTAAAGTCCTGTGCTGCCTTTAACAGCCAAGGGATTATTCCTGTAGCTCCTGCCCTTGGAGCTCATAACCTCACACCATCTTAACCTCTGCAGAAGGCACCTCAAGGCAATTACTCCCTGCTCCAGCTGAGCCGGCTGGCTAGTGGCCATGAACACACTGCTACCTAGACCTTAGAGTAAGTCAAGCTCTGGGCTGGAGAAGAAACTTCTCACCAGGAGTCTGGAAAGGCCCTGGAGTCACCTGGGGATGGAGGTGCTGAGGCTTGGCCAGAGAAATTGGGTCTTTGGCGGAAAACCATCAAGCATTTGCCCCAGGAGCCAGTTTTAGTTCAAACAGGATTCAAGAATGAATGACCAGGGAGACTCACTCCCCTCTGGCCAGGAAAGAGGGATCAGTCTGGGTCACATTAGGGCATATTGCTCGGGCCTCCTGAAGCCCAGAGCACATTGTGAAGTTCAATGGGGAGCTGAGGACGCATGGACAACATGGGATTGCATTCCCCTCTGCTTTAGTGAGTCACTTTGCTACTACTCACACAATGAATTTGGGAGAAATAATCTAAACCATAGACCTCCCGTGTCTTCCCCTGATGCCTGATGATGCGAGAACAGAGGTGCACGATTCAACAGCTGATTAGCTGGGAGAAGACTGTCAAACCCACTTCGCAGAGGCTCTGACCCTTCGCTGACTCTCCCCGAGATCTCAGCACAGTGTAAAACCTCCTGCTTTTTACTGGCAGGATTTTGTTATCAAATGCCGAGCTCTCTGAAGTGGCTTCCCTTATGATTCCCAGATCTCCACTGCACATTCCAAGGGCCTGCTGGCAGGGCTGTCAGATTGGTACCCTGAACCAGCCTTGTAAATTCCTTTCTGTGGAGATACAGAACTCCTCCCTGCGGTGCCAAGTTCTCCACTTACAAGGTGCAGAATTTATTAGACTGAGAAAAGATGAAAAGGAAACCTGCCCCTTTAAAACACTTTTACATACGGTTTCTTTATTAGAGCTCTGTGCACTTGGAACGACAGCTGCCTGAGTCTTTCTGAAGTGCTACAAATGAGAGGTTTTGCACTGAATCAATGGGAACTGCTCTGCTCTGTGAACGTTTCTTGCCTTCATTTCTATAAATCTAAAATTGGGCACTGATTCCAACCCTAACTCCCTGGGTCTGGCGCTCTCTGGAGATCTGGTCACTCTGTAAGTTGAGCCTGTGTTTCTAGAGTAATGCACATTGGAAAAAATAACCCCAACTATACATACAATATGATGGGGGCTAATTTAGCTACAAGGAGTCAGGAAAAAGATCTTGGCGTCATCGTGGATAGTTCTCTGAAGATGTCCATGCAGTGTGCAGAGATGGTCAAAAAAGCAAACAGGATGTTAGGAATCATTAAAAAGGGGATAGAGAACAAGACTGAGAATATATTATTGCCCTTATGTTAATCAATGGTATGCCCACATCTTGAATACTATGTACAGATATGGTCTCCTCACCTCAAAAAAGATATACCGGCACTAGAAAAGTTTCAGAAAAGGGCAACTAAAATGATTAGGGGTTTGGAGAGGGTCCCATATGAGGAAAGATTAAAGAGGCTAGGCCTCTTCGGCTTGGAAAAGAGGAGACTAAGGGGGGATATGACAGAGGTCTATAAAATCATGAGTGATGTGGAGAAAGTGGATAAGGAGAAGTTATTTACTTATTCCCATAATACAAGAACTAGGGGTCACCAAATGAAATTAATGGGAAGCAGGTTTAAAACAAATAAAAGGAAGTTCTTCTTCACACAGCGCACAGTCAACTTGTGGAACTCCTTACCTGAGGAGGTTGTGAAGGCTGGGACTATAATGATGTTTAAAAGGGAACTGGATAAATTCATGGTGTCTAAGTCCATAAATGGCTATTAGCCAGGAAGGGTAAGGAATGGTGTCCCTAGCCTCTGTTCATCAGAGGATGGAGAAGGATGGCAGGAGAGAGATCACTTGATCATTGCCTGTTAGGTTCACTCCCTCTGCGGCACGTGGCATTGGCCACTGTCGGTAGACAGATACCGGGCTAGATGGACCTTTGGTCTGACCCGGTAGGCCTGTTCTTCTGTTCTTATGTTCTGTACAGCACTTTTCCCTTCTTCCCGAACCCAGGTATCTCCTTTGGGCTGTCCCCTCACTCTGCTCCTCTCAAAGTCCGGTGCTGCATGTGCAACTCTGCCTGCCCATGGCACCCCTGACTAGCCAGCAGCATTAGCCTGTCTCTCAAGTTCAGCCGCCTGGGTTCCACTGCCTCTCTTATTTTGGATACAGTTTCAGCTCCAGAGGTAGAGCTGCCCCATCTGCTTTCAACATGTTGTGTCTGACATTAACTAATGTCTCCTATTAGCACTGAAAGAAACCGATCTGGAAAAATTCATTTTCAAGTGGAGTTCAAACAGGCCACAAGGAGAAGTGGATTCTCGACTGCACACAGGATTGTTTTTGTGGTGAAGCCAAGCGTCAAGGGCACAGATGACAAGAACTTCTCTCTCTGATTTACTACCTGGGAACAGGAAAGGGAAGAGAATATCCACCCCACTTCAAAGCTGAGAAGGTGAATCACAGAGACTGCATGCGTGTGTGCGTGCAAGAGTGAGTGTGTGTTTGTGTATCAGTGACAGACAGATGGAGCAGAAGCCTCCTCCCACACCTACCGGCAAAGGGTTAAAGTTCTGGTCCACAAGGTGATTATGTCCATGGTCAAAAAACGAGTGTCGCATCACCACCTCAATGCCCTGGTTGGCCAACATGCCCAAGGTGTTCAGCCACCTGGAAAGAGGAAGAGAGCTGTGTCTATAGGTGGCCGAAGGAGCAGGCTTGCTGCGTGACTGGCCGAGAAACCCTCAAAGGCATGTTTCTGCCCCAGGGGCCACTATCCAGTAGCTTGCACTGGGCACTAGCTCCAAGAGAAGGAAATATATGAAGGTGCTAATGTCTCAGTTTCACGGGATCGTTATGACAGAAGCCATGTCTAGCACTTTATTGTTCCAAATAGATGAACTAAAGGATCTCAGAAAATGTTTACCAGCTGCATCCTAGCACCCCTCCCCTCCCTATACACCATGCCCCAGTCCTGCCACCCCATCTCACCCGCAAGCATCTCACTGCATCCCACAGCACTATACCCCTGCACACATCAGTTCTGCTCATCCACAACTCCATCACCAGAGCCCATAGGCCCTCCCACTATCACCCCTACACACACAGCCACATCATTACACCCCATGCGCACAACCCTAACCATCACGTCCCCACACACACCACGCTGTCCTGGCACATGCCTCCACCTCCCAAGCATCACAGACCTACAGACACACCTTACAACTCTCCCCAGAAACCCCCCCTCTAATTATTACAGTCAGCTCTAACCCTAGGAACTGGAGCTACGCAGCAAGAGACCACAGGCTGCTCTGTCATGCCAGCCAGCTACCCTGGGAACCATGAACACCTCGAGCTTCTAAGGTGTAAAGAAACTGGGTTCTAAACCTGAGCCTTACAGAGCTTCCTTCAGATGAGATTGTGTCCCCGCGAACAAATGAAGGTGTGAGTGCAGGTGAGAAAGCACGTCTGCAGCCTGAAGGAAGAGGGCAAAGAGCCGGGGAACCAGGGACAGGCTGGGGGAAGAGGGGTGTGGGTCTCTCTGTGGCCAGACAAGCATGTCAGAAGGTAAGCAATGGAACAGCTTTACTCTCCTCTCACTACAGAATTAGGGTAGAACCATCCAGCTCTGAGATGCTCCAGGAATCGGACTGTTCTGAATAGTCCCACACTTTGATTCCTGTGCACGGCATGCGCCTGGAGGGCTGTTCCCTTTTCCCGTCTCCATTGGTTAGGCACCTCCCATGGCAGGAGGGGGGACAGGTTCATCTCTGGTTCGCACTGCCGTTAACCCAGAGCTCCTGGCCTGCCGTACCGAGAGCTGCTCCGTTGCAGAGCATGAGCAGTGGAGAGCTGCACTTACAGCAGAGCGATGAACCTGTTCCAGGTGGAGACAGCTGCCCAGCACACAGTGCACTGTAGGAGTGTCTGTGGTTCCCACACCCAACTCACAGGAATCCAGCAGCGTACGAATCCGAGAGATTGTTCGTGCCTCCAGCTGAGGTGGCTCCGATACCTTCAAGCCAGATCTTCTTCCCAGGTGCATAGGTATTTACCACCTGTTCACAAAACAAAAAGAGCAGGAGACCGTCATCCCATCCCTCTGCCACAGGGTACAAGTCACCACACTGCCTGGGCCCTGGACCAGTCTGAGAACAACCGGCCACAGCAGAAGATTGCACAGCAGCAGCCTGCCACAGAACCGAGAACGGGAGCACAGAGCCTGGCTGAGCCATTGGGGATGCCGGAGGGCAGCTGTATTATCAACCTGCCTGACACAGCAGAGGGTGAAAATATGCACAGGCTGTGACGTTAGCTGATTAAAATACGACCATGTAGATCATTGTTTCTATCACTGTTATATAATTGCAACAAATCTTCTACAAAAGTTGTCAAGTAAGGTATCTATGGGAAGATTATGATTCGCTGAATAGGATTATGCTATTTGCATGCATGTATCATTTTTGTATTTGAAGTTATGAGTATTGGCTCTATACCTGGAATTCTAATGTGTTTGCTTCTGGGAAACACCAACAAGGTGTTTAGCCTGCACATCTTAGAGGGACTATTCAAATTAAGTGGCTCATCAAGGAACATTTAATTCACAATGGAAGACACTGACCTACCCTGAATGAAATTTCCTGTGAAGAACCTGCTGTTTGGGGTATAAGTAATGACTTTTACTGGGACTAAGAGAAATCAGGCATGGCCATGTGACTGCAGACTCCACCTTTTACCTGTAATTTTCCACTAGCTGTGCTGAGGGCTTTGTTTGAAACAATGGGTTTCCCGCCACATGGCAGAAGCTATACTAGGCGCTGGAAACATCTCCTTTTTGCCCCTTTCCTGCCCAAGCCTCTGACTATGGACTTATACTAATGGGAGCATCTAACCAAGGGATCGAGAACCTTCCAATGATTTGGAAGCAACCAGAGACTTGACTTAAGCCATCAGTTTATTCCATCACTGCTACAAGCCTGAACCAAGAACTCTGCAATTATTGTATGTGTTTGATTCCTTTAACCAATTTTAACTCTCACCTGTCTTTCCTTCTTTTTATAAATAAACCTTTAGATTTTAGATAGGAAAGGATTGGCAACAGCATAATTATAGGGTAAGATCTGGGTTGTATATTGACCTAGGTGTGTGGCTGGTCCTTTGGGATCAGAAGAACCTTTTATTTGATAAAATTGGTTTTAAAGAACCACTCGTCTTTAAGTCTAGTGTTTTTGGTGGTGATACAAGGACTGGAATGCCAAAGGAAACTGCTTTTCTCGTGGGAGAATAACCACTAGTTTTGGGGTGTGTCTGCCCTATTTCTCAGCAGTTTGTCCTGAATTTGGTATTCTCAGTGGTGACCCATGATGGTCCAGTGACACAGGCATCAGACAGTGGGTGATTCACCCCACTCAAAAAGGAGCCGGGGGGGCAATAGGTGCAGGGACAGTCAGGCAAAGAACGGGCAGTTTCCAGTCCTGTGAGGCCAGATCTAGGATGTGCACAGGGAGCACTCAGGGATCCCCACCCCCAATTGGAGAGATGATTGAGGGGATTTCCCTGCCTCTGAAGCACTCTGCTAAATCTCCCCCAGTAGAGAGCCGTGCCCCATGCGCTCAGAAGCCTCCTCCTGAAAGAATGCCACACACAGCTGGCAGCAAGTGTGGGTCCTTCGGGCTGGGCTGGGCACGAGGATCCCACTGATGCTCCTCCTGCCCCTGCACAGGAGTTCGGAAATTTCTTGCTCTGCAGCATCCGTCAGGCTCTCGTGCTCCCCCCTCTCCTCCCTGAGAGCCTGAAGGGTGGGGAGACCCCAACTGCCAGCCAGTTCCTTCCCCACCCAGGGCCTGAAGGGTCAGACTCCCAGCTGTGGGGCTGGAGCGTGGGGCCTGGGATCCACGTACACATCCACATCTCAAAAGCCACAATGACTGTAAGGCAAGGGTGACGCTGAGCCAGCGAGGCTACGGGCCCAACCTTCCAGAACATATTAGGGAAGTACTGAAGTGGCAAACAGTCAGCAAAGCCACGTGAAATGGACGAGAGTTCCCTATCATTAGTGAATTAGAGGTAAATACTAATTGTATTTGTCTGTGTTTACCTGTATCTTGTTAGATGTTAACAATGTAACCAGATTAGCTTGTAGATGCTAAATTTCAGTTCCTGGCTGCTACTACAGTCTATTGATTTAGAGATCAAAGGGAATATTAGCAATTAAATGAAATGTGGTGTAATAATGTCATTGTCTCTATTTCTCTGGGAAGTTTGTAGTAAACTGTCTCTGAACTGCTGGAATGGTTAATCGCCTTCTGCTAATCAGTGCAACTAATTACCTGTGTGCATGTAGGAAATAGGAATTGACTTCAAAGTCACAATGTATATTACCCATTCTTCACCTGCTATGTTATCTGTCTCAAGAGGCTACAGTAGCCTGCCAGAGGTTGATAGAAGAACTCTAGAACCTGATCCTGTCATCTCAGATCTGCTTAAGCTTGGCCCAGGGAAGCTTGAATCACAAGACTGAGGTCTCCAGCACTGGTCTGGATCACCCTGCTATTTCTCATGGCAGAATTTATACAGACTGTGCACACAGACAGTCTATCGGATTATAGCCGATGGAAATGATTCTGAAAGAACTTTTGCAATTCAGCACTTCACCATCTCGACTATGAAACTGACCTAAGAACTTTATTCATATCTGTATGTATAATGATCTTTTACCCATAATCACTCTTTCTTGTCAATAAATCTTAGATTAGTTAATAAGAACTGGCTGTAAGCATGTATTTGGGCACAGTCTGATACATTCATTGACCTGTAAAAGCAGCAAAGAATCCTGTGGCACCTTATAGACTAACAGACGTTTTGGAGCATGAGCTTTCGTGGGTGAATACCCACTTCCTCAGATGCATGTAATTCATTGACCTGGTGGATAACGTGTCTGATATTTTGGGATTAGTAGAACTTTATATATGGTGAATAAAATTTTAAATAATCCTCACCATATTTCACTTGGCTGGCGGGGTACTGGAGTTGGACCGATGCAGAAAGCTAAGAATCTCTCTACCCAATGCCACTGACCAGCCCCTATATCCACTGAGTCCAGTGCTGCTGGCAAAGAAGTTTAGCAATTAACATGTCGTCAGAGCAGAAAGGAGGAAACTTCCTTAAATCAGAAGGAAGTTTATCTTGAAAACCTGCCACTTTGTCCCATTGTATGTTATTACACTTGGCCAACATTGCTTGATAATTGGAAATTCTCATTTGAAGGGAGGCCGAGGAGTAAATCCTTTCTCTCATAAAGATCCACTTTTTCGGTTCCTTCTCTTTTGGAGTAGCTCTTGAAAGCTACTTGGATGTTTATTAAGAGTTGTGATTTCAAATGAAGATGGAGCTGGGTGAGTATAAAAATACTCATACCTCTAAGGAGGAACCTGATATTTTCAAGCTGCTCATTCAGATGTTGCCAACACAAAGGTGATGTTGCCCATAACTCCTTAGCTGGTTCAAGGATACCTTCTTTAGAAGGCAGAGGCACCTTATTTTGAGTAGAAGGTTGGAGGATATCAAACAGTTTGTATGACTTTTCCTGCACAAGCTCCAGCGGAATTTCTAACATCTCTGCCATCCTCTTTAGAAATTCTTGAAAAGCCTGAAAGTCATCTACTGTGGAAGGAACAGCAGACACTGTGGCCTCATTGGAAGAGGCAACGTGTTCTGCAGTAGAAGGTCCACTGTGAGTGGGTGGCTCTCCTTCCTCAAATAGAGGCTGCTACTCCATAACCAAAGATTTCTGTGGAGAACAGGCTGACTGCAGACAGCCTGTTGCAGGGAAACTGCCCCTCAAAGCAGAGATAGCAGGAAACTATTGACCCAAACTATGCAAGCAGGCCAGAAAGGCCAGGACTGGTATCCATAGGAATAAGGCACAGAATTTCTCACATCTATGGAGGTAACTGAATATAATGTGAGCGGCTCCTAACTGGAGAAACCCGAGAAGGTGGTTTCTGTGGTGTGTATATCTCTTAGCTGGGATAGGAGAGAGCTGCCTACTAGCCTTATCTGATGCAGAAGCTGAAGAAAAGCACTGAACTGCGAGGTGAAATAACTTGATGACGAGTGGTAGGCTCCCTGAGCCAGGAGCAGCAGATCTTAAGGCAATTTTCATGACTGGCATTTTTGTCTATCGTGGCACTGAAAATCTTGGGGAAACTGAGGCAGGAGAGGCTTGTACAATAGGTGACTCTGGCTCAGGAGTAATCCTGATTTCCTCCTGTGACATAAAGGATGCTTCAGGTGGTACCAGCACTGCCAGTGCAGAAGTGGAAGCTGAAGTCTTCAAAGTTGCTGCGGTAGTGAGGTGGACAATGCAAGCAGGGGGCATTGGAGGCTGCTTGCAGTTGTGCTGGGGTAGCTCTGACTAGTGCTGCTGGTGTAAGGGTCGTTGCTGCTGAGGCCAATGTCGGCACAAGAGGGTCGAGTGCCTCTGTACTGACAGCGAGTCCTTTGCTGCATGCTTCTCTGTCCTTCCTTTATGCAGCACAGGCCTGAATCTCCAGAGCAGGGGGCTCTGACCGCTCTGGCAGGACCTCTGCAAGCTGAGACAGAATCATAGAAGATCAGGGCTGGAAGGGACCTCAGGAGGTTATCTAGTCCAACCCCCGGCTCCAAGCAGGACCAACACAAACTAAATCATCCCAGCCAGGGCTTTGTCAAGCCTGACGTTAAAAACCTTTAAGGAAGGAGATTCCACCACCTGCCTAGGTAACCCATTCCAGTGCTTTACCACCCTCCTAGTGAAATAGTGTTTCCTAATATCCAACCTAGACCTCCCCCACTGCAACTTAAGACCATTGCTCCTTGTTCTCTCATCCGCCACCACTGAGAACAGCTGAGCTCCGTCCTCTTTGGAACCCCCCTTCAGGTAGTTGAAGGCTGCTATCAAATCCCCCCTCACTCTTCTCTTCCGCACACTAAGTAACTCCAGTTCCCTCAGCCTCTCCTTGTAAGTCATGTGCCCCAGCTCCCTAATCATTTTTGTAACCCTCTGCTGGACTCGCTCCAATTTTTTCACATCCTTTCTGTAGTTGGGGGCCCAAAACTGGACACAGTACTCCAGGTGTGGCTTCACTAGTGCAAATAGAGAGGAATAATCACGTCCCTCGATCTGCTGGCAACGCTCCTACTAATGCAGCCCAATATGCCGTTGGCCTTCTTGGTAACAAGGGCACACCGTTGACTCATATCCAGCTTCTCGTCCACTGTAACCCCTAGGTCCTTGTTCTGTAGAACTGCTGCCTAGCCATTCGGTCCCTAGTCTGTAACAGTGAATGGGATTCTTCCTTCCTAAGTGCAGGACTCTGCACTTGTCCTTGTTGAACCTCATCAGATTTCTTTTGGCCCAATCCTCTAATTTGCCTAGGTTCCTCTGTATCCTGTCCCTACCCTCCAGTGTATCTACCACTCCCCTCAGCTTAGTGTCATCTGTGAACTTGCTGAGGGTGCAATTCATCCCATCATCCAGATCATTAATGAAGATGTTGAACAAAACCACCCGCAGGACTGACCCCTGAGGCACTCTGCTTGATATCAGCTGCCAACTAGACATGGAGCCATTGATCACTACCACTTGAGCCCGACAATCTAGCCATCTTTCTATCTTATAGCCCATTCATCCAGCCCATACTTCTTTAACTTGGTGGCAAGATACTGTGGGAGACTTTATCAAAAGCTTTGCTAAAGTCAAGATATATCACACCCACTGCTTTCCCCATGTCCACAGATCCGTTTATCTCCTCATAGAAGGCAATCAGGTTGGTCAGGCACGACTTGCCCTTGGTGAATCCATGCTGACTGTTGCTGATCACCTTCCTCTCCTCCAAGTGCTTCAGAATGGATTCCTTGAGGTCCT
This sequence comes from Gopherus evgoodei, assembly GCF_007399415.2. NCBI lineage: Eukaryota > Metazoa > Chordata > Testudines > Testudinidae > Gopherus > Gopherus evgoodei. The sequence goes on along the minus strand of NC_044328.1, from coordinate 978,882 downwards.
GCTCCATGATTTTGCCAGGGACTGAAGTGAGGCTGACCGGTCTGTAGTTCTCCAGGTTCTCTTTCTTCCCTTTTTAAAAGATGGGCACTATATTTGCTGGCTACAAAGAAGGGACACCAACGAGGTCCAGCTGTCGGTAGGGTGGTCAACAGGAACTGGCCGGTGGCTGGGGTGGCCCCACCCTGCATGCTCTTGGGGGGCAGAGGAGAACATTCAACTGGACACTGCTGAGGGAAAGATTTCCCAAGCCTGTTCAGGGATGTGGGTGCACCCGGAGTAGGATCTCGAAGAAGGGCAGAGCAGAGCAGATGGTGTCAGGGACCCCAGCCAGGTCTTCGTCCCATCCCTCCCCCTGGACCACACACACACTGAATGCTGGGCTGCAGCGGTAGCAGTCTCCCAGGTCCAGATTCAGCCCTGGTCCAGGTGGGTCCCTCCAGGGTCAGCAGGGGCCAGGCTTTCACAGGATGGTGTTATTCACACCTGCCTGACGCAGCCCCAAAGTGTCTGGCACTGGTAGAGAGGGAAGGGCACGGCCCAGTTCAGCCCATACCCCCCAGCGACGTCACAGTGGGAGAGCATCAGGAAGAGCAGCAGCACCATCTGCCCTTCGCCCTGGCGACTCCTTCCCAGCACGTGGCACAGGACGATGTGAATGAGGTTGGTGAGCTCTGCTGTAAGCAGGTGGACTTCATACCTTGCTCCTAATAAATCACCCATGCTCCACCTGCCCACCCGCAATCCACATGACCCTCCCTCCTGGGGTTCAGTTCTATACTAACTCAGACACTGCACCAAAACTCCAACCTCCGCGTGGCTGGGCCGAGGGTTTCCCTGCACGTCCTCTCTGCCCCAAACCCTTGTTCCCTCTCACTGGAGAGAGGGGCGCCAATCCTTGTGGTATTGTGGCTGGAACTAACTGTCCCCAGCTGCTGGTATGACTCAACAACGAGCACACGGCATCTTCTGCCTGCAGGGTTCAGGCACCTGAGCCTTGGCAAAGGAGCTGCTCCCTTGTCAGCTGGTTTTGAGAGCCTGACTTAGTGTCAAACCTGCTCTCCCTTGTTTTCTTGGAATTCCTGGGGTGTTACTGCCCTTGCCTGGCAGATGCCGGATAGTGCATTGTTGTCATTCCATTGCAGCCCCTGATTTACACCCATGCAGGATTAGGCCCTAGGCAGCTGTTCTAGAGATGAGCCAAGCCCCAGCAGGGAGTCACGTATCTGCAGGTTGCGCTGTTCCTCTCGGAGAGCCTCCCTCTTTTAAAGCTAGGTCGGGGGCTCGCAGACTTTGTGACTGCGCTGCCCCATTTGAACATGGAGGACGTTATTTTGAAGAGCAAAATAGCTTCCTCTGCATAGCGCGGCCTCTGGCCTCATGGAGATGCCATTTTGAAAAGCAAAATGGCATCCTCCATGCACCGTGACCTTGCACACTCCATACATGCGAGGTCATGCTGTGCGGCGCAAAATGACACACTAGGGAACACTGTGACCCCATGCATTGTGTGATGCAGTCGGGACTGTCTGTGTGGGGAGTGGGAGAGCAGGGGAGGACTTTAGGGGATGGACGATGCCAGGGCCTGTAACCTGAGCTAGGTAAGGGAGGGGAAAGGTCAACACCTTTGCCCGGGAAGGGGACAAAGGAAGGGAGTGGCAGGAGGGAAGCAGTTGGAGTTTGGGCTTGGGGCTGGATGGGCGGAATTCAGGGTATCCTAGCTAGGATCCAAGCACCCTGAAAGCCCAGAAGGACTCGAGGGAGGGGTCCTGACTGTGCCTGCAAGCTCTGCTGTAACCGGTGTTCCTGTTGTCCAATAAACCTTCTGTTTTACTGGCTGGCCGAGAGTCACTGTGGGTCCCAGGAAGAGGGGTGCAGGGCTGGACTCCCCCACACTCCGTGACACATTGTGACCCACAGTTTGGGAACCGCTGCATAAGGCCCTGGGCCCCTCAGATACATCTACACAGCGTTTTGGAGCCCGTGGGAGCGAGCATCCCAACCTGGGCTGGCAGACTAGCGCTCTAGAAACAGCTGTGTAGACAGTGCCTTGACATGCCAGCTCAGGCAGGAGTTTGGCCTCCGAAGCCTAGGGAGGGCGTGGATGTCAGAGCCTGAGTGGCAACTTCAGTGCGCTGACCACATGGCTAATAGAGCCCTGCTAGCCCAGGTCTGTCGAGCCAGGCTCCAGGGGGAGGCTGGGAGGCCCCAGAATGCTGTATAGACGTACCCCACTTTGCTTTCCCCATCACTCCCCGCCTGGGGTCCTGGCCCCAGCACCTCTGGTCTCACTAGGACTCTTTCAGCAGGCTTGGAGCCTGCCCCTCCTGGGAACCAGCCAGCCAGCAGGCATCTGCAGCGACCTAGGACAGACTTTTCTAAGCCAGACGTGTTTATTAGTTAGCTGGAATTCAGTATTTAGGGACAGTCAGTGGAAAGGCCCCGGCCTAACTGGCCAGTTTCTCTTTGCTCAGTTAGGCAGCCCCACGTTGCGCTGGATGGGCGGGCAGGCAGGTGGCCTGCTTGCAGCTAACCTTCCTGGCCTTATTCTGCCCAGAGCACGGGAGAGCTGGATTCCTGCCCCCTTCCCAGTGCCTGGGGCTTGGTCCTTTGTCTTACATCCGGGCTGCTGTTTTTATGTGCACTGCCCATCCCCCGACACACGGGCTCAGGAAGGGGACGGGCTGTGGTCACACAGGTAATTGTCCAGCTGCATCCAACAGGTCCCCTGGGCTGGCTGTCTCCATGGTAACTTCAGTCACATGCTCACGTCCATTCATACCAACCTGGCATGATCCACACCTGGACAGTTCATCATTTAACCCCCCATCTCTGGAAAGAAATTAACCCCTTTGGTACCAGTACGAAAGTGAATGGGGAAACTGAGTCATACATGCTTTTCACAACCCCTCCCCCCCCGAAATGTCCCATGTTCTCCTGCAGGGCTTTCCAGTCTCTCACACACTGCTCCTCTCAGTCTCTCAAACACCCTGCTGCTGCTCCAACCACGTCACCCCCCCAACCCGCCCTTCTGGGTCCCTGCGCTGCCTCCTCGCCTCTTTTTGTCCTTGCCCTCACCTGTCAGGTAACTGCACCCCTTCCTCCATCGCCAGCCAGCCCTGCTCCCCGCATCTCCTTCCCCTCGCCTGAGCAACCTCCTGACTCAGCACACCAAGCTACACCACTCTCCTCCAGGCCCCTCAGAGCATCTCACTCCGCCCACTTTTCAGCGTAACCCTGGCCCCTCCCCAGCACAGCACAAATCATGTGCCACAATGGGAGACGTTCCACTCAGCTGGGCCCAAAGGAAACAAAAAGGCTGATTCTCACACAGTCAAAGCCCCCAAGGACAGAGCTTCCTGCCGTCCCAGATCAAACAGCGAGAGAGCAGCTTTTCCTCAGGCCTGGACTCTCTCTGAGCTGAGAGGAGGTGCCATGCTGGCAGCGTTTGAAGCCTCTGAGCAGCCGTTCTTCCCCTCCAGATGCCCAGAGAGGAAAGGTCCCTGTGTATCGAGGGAGATGCTCGCAGCCCGGGAATGCTGAGTCAGGCACTGAGCCCGAATGCAAGAGACACTACCATCTCCACTAGCAGGGTGCAGAGTAGATCTGTGGCACCAGAGCACCCCAGCCCAGGCACCAGCCAGCCGCGAACATGCCGTTACTGGCATTTCAAGACTGTGATGGCACCAAGGTGATAGGAATGGAGGCTGCATATAGATGCCAAGTAGGCAGCAGTTTACCAAAAAAACCCCAGGGGCTTAGATCCCAAATCTCAGGGTGCCAGGGCCTTGTGGCAGGTGCTGGAGCACAAGAGCCCCCAGAAATGGAGCTTCTGTATCAGACCTGAGCCGAAGGCAGAGCAGGAACCAAGAAAAGGAAAGCCGGGGCGCCGGGGTCCAGAGAAGAGTCAGTGCAGAAGCTGCTTTGTTGGCTGCATCATTGGAGTGGATGGGAACTCTCTAAGGGAAGCGTTTATAGTTGGCGGGGGTACCCCTTCCAGGGGCCAGCTCACTCTCTACCCCACCACTGTTGCCCTCAAGGATAGAGTTGGAGAAGTCCTGCCCAGGCCTGGGCTACGGAGCTCCTGGGAGTATCAGTACAAACCCCTAAGAGATGTGAGGTGTGATGGACATTTCAGACCGCCAGGAGCTCCCCTCCCATGACAGGAACACCCTCCTGTGCCCAGCACAGAGGCTTCTCTCCAGATTTCCCAGATCCTCCAGGCAGGACGCTGAGCACTGTGGTCACTAGATGTTTGCAAATCCCAAAGAACCAGGAGCATTTGTGTTCCTGGGCCAGTGTGGGTGGATGGAACATATGGCTGGACTGGGATCCCAGGAAAATGTCAAGGACGGCAGCGCTGAGCCGCTTCTTTCGCAGCCTGTGAGAGTCAGCATCCCTGACGGAAGGCCCAGAGGTGCTGGCATTCTGCCTATAATTATCTAAGCCCACCACCTTCCTGAGCAGAGAGGAAGCAATAAAACAGGAGAGCGCCTGAGCCCAGCTGTGCTAATCGGCCGGCAGGATGCACTCACTCCCAGTGAAGCTGCAGCCCATTAGCGCCCAGCTCTGCGTGCTCTCAGCTGCGCTAGAATTCCCAGAGGACTCCAGCAGCTCCTCCAGGCTTCCCAAGACTCAAGCCCCTGCGAGCCCCGTCCCTGCCGGTGTTTCCAGGGCCCTGCGCCTACTCCCAGTGGCTGCTCACGCTGCAAAGAGGAGCAATGCTGGGGCAGTTGTAATGGCATGCGACACTGCCCAAGCTCTCCGGTGACACCCCAGTTCTTCAGGTTTGGATCTCGTTTCCCACCTCTGAAAATGCCTCCCTTGACTGTCTCACTCCATGTGGCCATTTGTTCCCTCTGACGGCCTCCTGGAGCCTTCCTGAGCGAAGCGGGAACGAGCCCCTCCCTGCACCCAGAGCCAGCAGAGCCGTACATACTCCCTGCCTGCACCCAGCCCAGCATCTGGTGATCCATACCATCCCTGCTGTGCTCCTTGTGCCCATTCACTGGCTCTCACCACCAACCCCTCCAGTGGCAGGAGCACGCTAGGGTTATTTCTTGACATGGTCAGCGACTGTCCCTCCCACTTTGCTGCACAGCTCCTCAAGTCCCTTTCCTGTGGCCCCGCGAGTCTCTCCAGACAAGAACGGCGATAGTCAGGCAGAGCAGTGACGAGTGGTATAAAAACCCACACGGAACAGAGACAACACGTTCTCCAGTCCCTTTAGCAAGTGCGTAGCCCCTTCTTCGGAGTCTCCCATTTGAAGGTATCCTGTTTTTATTGTGGGGCTCGCAACTGAGCATGCAGCGCTAGAGCCCTGTCCGCACTACAGCTGAAGCCGGCTAGCTCCCTGCTCAACACACATTTCCTGCACAGCCATTGCTAGCACGCCATAGCCCTGTCTGCCCGCTCAGCATGGACAGGAATAGTTCCTGAGACTCGTGCTAGCCACTCGGACACAGCAGGCAGAGGATAGCCGGGGTTATAGCACAGTCAGTCACCACATGACTGCCAAGGAGAAAACAAATCGCTGTTCGCAATGACCAAGGACACCTGTGCTAGAATCATGCTAGCAGTAACGGCTGGAACTGCATTAATCACAACCATGCTACAAATCACACCCGAGCCTGGCCCCGTGGAACTGCGACCCCACAAACACGCACTTGGACCAAAGAGAGAGCTCAGGTTTTTATCTGGCCTGATCTGTTTTCGGAAGCCCCCTGGCCTCCTCTTCCCAGGTGCTGGCAGGCGTGTCAAGACCAAGGCCCTGCTCTCTGCTCGGTGTGGTTAGGAGCTCTGGAGATGGGCAGCCCTGTTCCTGGCTCCCCTTGCCCCCCTTCCATGTGCACAGGGCTGTTCGTCCCTCACTGAAACTCGGGGGGTTTTTTTGGTTGGCTTCTCACAATACCAAAAGAAGGGGGAAGGCCTGAAAATGAATCAGGATCCTGAGACTGACAGTCCCCAGGCCCAATGGAGAGAGGCCAAGACTTCAGGTCAGCATAATTGACAGGGCAGGCAGGCCAATGGGGGAGCCAGGAACCTGGGGGCCCATCCTCAGTGTGAGCCGGGGCTGCCTGAGCCACAATAGGGCAGAGTTAAGGGGAGAGCAGCAGCCCAGAAGGCAGAGCCGGGCCGGAGGCAGAGCAGCAGCACGGAGCCACAGGAATGGGAGCTGGGGTAGCACAGACCAGCCACAGTGACGAGGAGCCAGGGCTGGAGCCTGGAGCTGCGGGGCCGGAGCTGGGGAGCAGATGCTGGCCATGCTGCACAGAATCCTGCAGCTGAGCACAGTGAGCAGCTGGGGAGAGAGAGAGGGGGGCCTGGGCAGAGGGCCCAGCGCAGGAAGACGTTGCCAGAGAAGAGGCTTCTCAGGCTGGACTCAGAGGATGGTTGTGACTCCAATGGGGGGCTAATGCTGGGGAGAAGGGTCCTGTCACATAGAGCCTGAGGCCGTATGCCCCCCCCAGAGCAGAGTCCGACCTGCGGTGTCACCGCAGCATGGCCAGGGCCTGGACGGGGGGCCTGGGACGTGTGAGGAGCAGACTGGGAACTTTCCTTACGGCCCAGAGACGCTGATTGTGCTGTCCCCATCCCCACAGGGTGGGGTCTTGTTTTCCTTTAGCGTTTTCCATTTTTCCGTATTTTTCTGACAGTTGCTGTTTGATAAATCGTATGTGGTTTGAACTTAATGAAGGGATCAGTGGGTCAGGGACGTGGCCAGTGCAGAGAGAGCACCCCAGAGTGGGGACACCCTAGGCCCTGTCTTACGTGACCACAAGAAGACTGGGGTTCAGCCTCTCAGGGATCCTGGGCCCAGCCGTGTCGGGGTTACAAGGACTCTGCCAGACAGGAGAGTGGAAGGAGGCCCTCGTGGGCAGGCAGGCCCCTGGGTAAAGGGCATGGGAGCGAGGAGTCAGATCCTTTCGCTAGCCCACTTCACCGGGGTCATGTCTAAGCCAGGAACACCCCCACAATAGCAGGACTATCCCCCGCTCCCACTTAGTGGCCTGTTGAACACAGTATTTCAGTATTTCAATGCTGCCTCGGGAGGCAAGTCGGGAGAGCCGGGCGATTTAAATATGTTTGGCTTTGCCACCCACTCCTTTGCCTGCTGCAGTCCCTACTCACTACGCCAACAATTGCAGGGGCCCCAAGAATCCTCCCCCCTGCATTGCCCAGGTACCCTTGAGCCCAGTCCATTTCACAGTCTGCTCCTTGAAGTTACTTCCTTTCCACAGGCCACACTCAGCATGTCACACCTGTCACTCCCTTGAGTCCCCTGCCGGGGCTATTCAGCTGCCACCCCCGATCAGCCCTGGCTGGTTCCCATTGGTTAGCCACACTCTGCGAGGACGCTGGGAGTTCAGTGGCTCGGCTCCTTGGTCAGCTTTCCCAGTCAGACCTGCACAGGGGCTTCCTGACCTCCCTGTCGAAAGTCAAGTGATTGACAACTGAAAACATGCCAGACCCAGGAGCAGCCAAGACCAAGTCCCCGTCTCCCCCAGCCAGTTCCACTGCTGAACATTAATCCTGAGCCCAACCGTGTGTACAATTAGGATCAGTCGTGCAGGTCCCCGACAAGAAGCCTGTGCCAACTCCAGTGCGCTGAGCCGCAGCCACTAGAACTGGGTCGCCCTCTCACCCCGTGCAGTCCCTTGGCACTCACGCACTTTCTGGATTTTCCTGATCTGGTCAGAGAGCGTGTCTAACAGGCGTGTTTTCAGGAAGTCCGTCACTTTGGCCACTCGGCCATCAATGTAGTAACTGGAATGAGAATAAGAAGGTAAGAATCAGACAGGAACTACAGCAAGGAGCTGGGAGTAACTCTGTCCCTCACCTTGTCTTCTGGGCATCTGCTGGGCCACACCTAGATGACTCCATTGCTCAGGCTGCTCATGGACTGGGACAGTCCCTGCCTCATTCCCCCTCCCCAAGCACTGACCCCTAGCCATGTCTGTAGCTGGGCTTGTCCATGTGCTCCTGATCATATCTGTACATAACAGTTTGTTCAAGGCATGGAGTGAACCGCACCTGCAGCAGAAGTCACTGGGAGGAACTGGGAGCTTGCTCACTACTTTTCCGAACACTGTGGCTAGATAACAGGGCAACAGGCATGTAGATACTTTGCAGGGAAGTCAGAAGACAAGGAGTTGGCAGCCGTACTGCACAGGGATGTTGTAAGGTTTTACTGATTACTGCCTGTGAAGTGCTCTGAGATATCCCACTGAACAGTAAGCAACACCCTGCCGCAGAGGGGTGGAAATTCAAAATCTGAACATGTCAGACTGCTGTGTAAGTCTGCGTGAATCCTGGCTTCTCTTTGTAAGATCAGTGCTCTGTCCTCCGACTCCCCGAGAACAGCAGTTATACCCAACCGCCAGCTGCCAATGCTCACAGACTATTTCCATACAAGCATCCTTCTCTACCTTCCACCTCCAAGGTCTCGTGTACAATACACATCCCAAATCCAGAGGGTGCACCTGCTGCCAGTCCACTGTCCATGATGCCCAGAGACAAACTGGCAAGTTTTGTTTTCTGTGGCCCGAGGCACCAGGTTCTGGTGAGTGCTTAAAGCAGTGGGGAGAGGAGAGCACACTGAAGTACTGTGTGCCAAATCGTCCCCATGAAGAGAGCCCACATGAGGTCTATGCACTATGGACATCCCAGCCAAGCCCCAGCAGACTTGTGATGCATAATCCTTTAGCACAGGGGTCAATTTCACATCATGCAAGATGCCCAATACCACACAGAGTGACAAGAAAAAATTGGGACTAACTGGGGCCCGGTGATCAGCCTACCAGCAGACTTGTAATTGTAAATGCCCTCTAGCCAAAAGTCCCTCTCCTCCTTCAGGTCCCTTCTAGAGACACATTTCTCTACGCTGCCCACAAATCAAACCGTAACCTATGCCACTCACACACCTGCTCCACTCCAGCAGCTTGTAATAAGGAAAGTATGAAAGAGGGACCTTGCAGTGTGACTTGTCTTAGCTGTGTCTTTAGACAGCAAGCTGCTAGGGGCAGAGGCTGTCCTCGGTGGAGTTTCGTACGGCACTCAGGATATCATCATCACTTAAATAATAATGTTCTTAAATCCCTGACCATTCCATGAACAGACCATGAATGGCCGGCACCGATGGGACTATACTTTCTACAAGTGAGTTACAAAAACAGCGGTCCTGGGGGATGGCAGATATTCAGTAAGGGACAGACGCTCTCAAGAACTGAATTGAAAAGCTCATTTAGACGGGCTTGGATGAAAGCACTGTCAAAAGGGGTTGAAAACTAACTGAAAGATCAAACAAAGGGTTATGTTAACGGACATGGATGGCAGTTTGGGAGAAGTGTCTAATGGAGTGCTGCAGGGATCAATGTCACTTGACACCTTCGCTACTGATCTAGACAGAGAGGGAATGGCACACGAATGTATTCACAACTGATGATGGGTGGGGAGGTTCTATGAACATCAGTGACAAAAAGAACAATGTTAGCTGACGGGCAGGACATAGAGTGAAAACCAGCTTGGAAAATACAGCTCAGCCAGCTGGGGAAGGGAATGTGAAAGGCAGGTATTCAGTGGGAGGGAGCTGTCTGGGAAGCAGGGATCATAGAAAGGCCTAGAAGTGAAGGAAAGCATGTTGCTCATGAATCCATAACATGATCCAGCAGCAAGAGAGAGCAATGTGATTTTTGGCTGCAAAAGCCCAGAGGACATCCTGGAGTGAGGAGGGAATGGGCATCCTGACATGGGGAGGACAGGTGACTCTGCCGTTGCCCTGGAGTACTGCAGTTAGTTCTGGGCACCACATCATCAAAAAGACACTGACTGGCTGGAGTCCCATGAAAAGCAACAGAAAGTATCAGCGGACTGGAGGAATTGCTTCCTGAGCAAAGCTGAAAAATGCTGAATGTGCCTAGCTTGGCTAAGTGGTACATCAGGAGACTTGGCGCAAATCTATGAAGGGTTAAACACCATTGAGGAAGAAGATTTATTTACCAGAATAACAGGGAAGGTTATTAGGAGTAATTAGATGAAAGTAAAAAAAAGAAACATTGAGCTTCAATATCAGGAAAGCCTCTGTGAGAGCCTGTGGAACTGTCTTCATCTCATGGAACATTTAACCAGGGGAGGGTAACAACAGAAGACTCCATACCATTCACTAGGGACATCTTGCAAATATAATGTCATGGAAAGTTCTTAGCTACTCCAGCAATGGACGCTACAGGAACCTGAAACTGGACATATAGATTTAAAACTAAATTAGGCCAAGCCCTCTGAGAAAGAACTGTCAGGAACTCTCCTGCTTTGGCACCATGATGGACTGAATAATGGGTCTTTTCCATCACTATTTTACATGGTTCAAACTTAGGCAAGTTCATTTGAAGTCTTAAAAGTCAATAAAAGCTCTTTAAAAATCAGTGTGTGACTTTAGCAATTGAAACGACTTTACAGCAGGAGAAGTGTCTGCCAGGCTTGGATTACTTCTGGTTCTACCTACACCCAAGATGCAATGAAAACAAGTGTGCTGGACAAAAGAGTCACATCAATCCTGCCTCAGAAAAACCAAGAGCAGTCACACAAAGATAGAGTATTCACAAGTCATTACACATCTCGCCCCCAGAACAATGATTTCCTTAGGAACACTGCAGCTAGATCAAAGGGAGGATTCACCACAAAGTGACAATGGGTATTGTGTATGGAGGGGCAGCACTATAACTGCCTTTCAAACACTGGAAGAAGAGGTCTTGGTCATATTAGCAAATGGAATTTCTAGGAAAAGGCTGTATAGCGATTTTAGTACCATGTAATGCTTTGTTTGTTTGTGTGGTTCACAACCTCTAGACAGCATCTGCAGCTCAGAAATGATATGGTCAGAGACACCACACACTTTTCTAGTGACATACACAGCTTTTAGAATTAGCTTGCACCATAATCTGACAGGGGAGGAATGGTGTGAGGAAAACATCCTCCCTTCCTCCTCCTCATTCTCCTCGCCTGAGAATGTGGAACTACCGGTGATAAGTGGTACTCTGGTACTGCGCACACCGGGGAGACACCGGTGCCCAGGAGTGGGGACTCCCATGTTGAGGACACCAACAGATCCTTCTAGTGGAGGAAATGGTGTGGTGCCGGTGGCTTCGGTGCCGAGGAGGTTGGTACTGGCACTTCAGTGCTGTAGCAGTTGGTGCTGGTGGCACTGCTGTTGTGTAGGCATCGGAGCTGCTTCAGTTGCCAGGGTCTCAGCACTGTCTCCTTCAGTGGAGCTGACAGTGCCATGGTGGAGGAGGTAGGCTTGGTCTTGCCTCTCAACTCTGCACTGAAGCACTGGGGATCAGCAGAGGCCACTGTACGGGTGGCGTTGGAGGACCCCGGTGCCTCGTATGTGCTGAGCTGCGGTGCGGTGGGCACTGAGGAGAGCGACTTGGCTGGAGAACGCTTTCTCTTGGTCTGCTCTCTGCCACGGGAAACAGAAGCTTGCTTCCTCTATGATTTTTTTGAGGAATGAGCCTTAGCCGAGTTCGATGGAGAGGTCTCCAGTTAGTTATTCCCGGTGGGTCCAAAGCTGGCCATAGCTACTTTTCCATCAGGATGAGTTTAAGCCTCAGGTCTCTGTCCCTGCAAGCCCAGGCTTTGAGGCTGTTGCCGTGAGCACACTTCTAAGGGATGTGCAACTCACCCACACAACAAACACACTGCAAGTGTCCATCCGACACTGGAACCACTTCTTTGCATGTCGTGCAGTGTTTGAAGCCAAGTGAACCAGGCCTTTTTTCCAGTTCATGGCCATTATCTTACCTATTCTACAGGATTGGTTTGTTTGTTTTTTTAGAAAGAAGAAAGAAAGTATGAGGTTCTGTACCTCGGGGGAACATCCTACACCCCCATGTTCATCCTTGTAAAATGACTGTGTGGTGTCCAGTGCAAAGTTTGTCACGTCAGGTGTCTTCAGAAGGCTCGTGATGCCCTGAGCATTGTTATAGTGAGGTTATAGGTTGTAATTTCATGTGTATAGTTATGAGACTGAAAATGTATCTTCATGGCTTAAAATAAGCCCAGGCAAAATCTCTCCAAGAGCAGAGGGCAGTTCACACCTCATCAGGCAGGAATGGGACAAACCCAGCCCAGCCTCACAGGAACAAAGGACACTGGCCCAGGCAGCAACAAAGGATCTGTTGGACTCTGGAGTGAGTCACCCCCCTTCCCTTGGTCAGTTGGGGACTACGATGAGGTGATGCTCACTTGACCCTGAAAGGGGGTGGAGGGGGGAAGCCAAGAGGGAAGAAAGAACGTGATAAAAGGGAGAGTGTTAAGATCAGCTTAGAGTGTGTTTTGCTTTTATTTCATTTGACCAAATCTGACTTGTGCTTTGACTTATAATCACTAAATCTGTCATTTGTAGTTAATAAATCTGTTGGTTTGTTCTACCTGGAGCAGTGCATTTGGTTTGAAGTGTGTCAGAGACTCCCCTTGGGATAACAAGCCTGGTGCATATCAATTTCTTTGTTAAATTGATGAACTCATATAAGCTTGCAGCGTCCAGCGGGCACAACTGGACACTGCAAGATGGAGGTTCCTAGGGTTGTGTCTGGGACCAGAGATATTGACTAGTGTCATTTGGTTGCACAATCCAAGGAGCAGTTTACACGCTAGAGGCTGTTTGTGACCAGCCCAGGAGTGGGGGTTCTCCCAGCAGAGCAGGGTCAGGCTGGCTCCCAGAGTCAAGGGTTGGAGTGACCTAGGAGATCACCAGTCCAGATAACATGAGAGGGGAACATCACAGTAAGTAACTAGCTAATTTAATAATAATTGGAGATATACTAATCTCCTAGAATTGGAAGGGACCTTGAAAGGTCATTGAGTCCAGCCCCCTGCTTTCACTAGCAGGACCAATTTTTGCCCCAGATCCCTAAGTGGCCCCCTCAAGGATTGAACTCACAACCCTGGGTTTAGCAGGCCAATGCTCAAACCACTGAGCTATCCCTCCCCCCATTAGCTATTATTCAGCTAATAACTAAAACTTATGCTATCTAAATTACCGTAACACTATTTGAACAGTAGTAGTATCTGTCTTTGCAGGATAGCTGTGACTCCATCTCAGGCCAGGGACAGCTGAGAAGGAACTGAGGAGGTTGGGTCGCACATGTGCTAGATGAGGCACCAATGGCACGGCGACCTGCACAGGCACTGCTGCTGAAACTCTCCGAGTGAAGATGCAGGGATGCACCAGCACCTGAAGTGCAGCACCCACAGGGGCATCACTAGAAGAACAAGCCTGGGCTACTTCCTTCTCTCCCCTCGTGAGGTACATCCTCAGTCTCCCCAGGGTACACCGCCAGCAGCTCCTTGGTGTCCTGGTCAGCCAGCAAGTCTGGCAGGTCTGGTGAGTCCTCAGCGCTGCCGCGGTCCACTCTGAGCCTGCTCCAGCAGCAGGTGGGAAGTGTCTGGCTCCTCCAGTAGCTCCAACCCAACTGAGCTGCAAGGCCAACCGTCTCTACTTCCTATCCCAATCCGTCTCTACTTCCTGTCCCACTCCTCAGCTTCCAGCGGAGCAGGCGCGGGTGTCCTGGCTTCGTGCACCAAGGGGTGGGAGCAGATCCCTCCCTGTTAATCTTGGCGGGAGGCCACGCCCCCTCACGATAAGCCTTTACTTTAATACGACCATACTAATGGACAGAGATCACTTAGGACCCTGAATTTCTTTTCAAAGCCATAGGGCTGGAGTGGTTAACCGGCCACACCATGGAGTAGCATTCTCTTTCTGTGACAGAGTAATTCTGTTCCGGGGGGTCACTTTCTGGCTTCGGAAAACAATGGAATGTTTCTTGCAAATCTCGCCCATGGCATTAGTAGTGCAGCTAGGCCAATGTCTGCGGTGTCTGTGCAGCTCAGTCTGTCAGAATCTGGACTGCACAGAAATGGGTTTTCACACAAGATTTTCTTTACCTCACCAAACCCTCTTGACATGCCATTGACCGACCATATGACTTTGGCTTGGTCCTTTTACATACGCTGATGTTTTGCAAGATCACTGAACCCCCAAACAAACCGTCGGTAATGGCTTACCAGACCTATGAAAGACTGGAACTGCCATTTGGTGTGCTGCACAGGCCAATTCACAATAACTTCAACCTTGAAGGGATCAGGGGAGATTTGATCACCTACCCAATGTCCCAGATAAAGCACCGTGGCTGCTCCATGTTTCTATTTAGACATTTATAGTCAGACCAGCCTCTGAGCTTTGAGCACACAATTCCCAAGTGTTTCTTGTGCTCGGTTCCAGTGTGCTAAACACTGCTATATAGTTGCCGTAGGCCCTTACGAAGTCCTGTCATCCATTTAACACGTGGTTCACCAGCCTCTGAAAAGTGGCTCCTGTAATAATTAACCCTAATGGTAACACTTGGAATTCACACAGTGCCAGAGCAGCAATAAAAGCAGATCTTTTCTGTGACGCGGTTGCAAAGGAATTTGCCAGTACCCTTTCACAAGGTCACATGTGGTAAGATACCGAGCTTTGCTCACAGTATCTAGCAGACCATCAATTCCAGGTGTAGGCTAAGCATCGGAGACAGTGACGCCCAAGGCTGGCTGGTCCGGAACAGGTGCTAGCAACATCCTCCCGGGGGAATTCAGAACTTGACAGATAATGTTGCTGCGCACATCTCACCAGGATGCTACAAACCAGCATGTTTCAGTTTTCACATGACACCTCAGGAGCGGGGTGTTGTACAAAGCTTGTTACACTGGTGCATAGGGTGTGACCTCACAGTGCTCAGGGTCCCAGCCTCATTTCACAGATGGGGAACGCAGCACAGAGAAGGGGGATGCGTTATTCAAGGTCACCCAGCAAAGTCTAGGGCAGAGCTGAGAACAGACCACAGGTCACCTGCCTCCCAGTCCTGTTCCTCCTCCACTAGACCCACAGTCCAGCTCTGCAGCTAACTCCCTCACTGTCCCACCCCCTCCAGGGCTGCGTGTTTCCCAGCAAGGGAGGTTCAGTGGGTTTTCTTGTGTGCGGTTGCCCTTAACACAGGTTAGTCCTAACACGGGCTGGTTCGTACACCATCCCCGTAGCTGTTGGAGTGAAACGCCGGAGCAGACAAGGCAGTACAGACGCTAACACGGGCTCAGCTGGCTGAGTCAAAGCCTGGCAGAGCTAGGGGTCCCTCCACCTTAACTAGAGCAGCGTGGCCTGTGCCAAGTCTGCAGGGCCTTGTCACACTGGCAGCATTAGCCAACGTGCCTCCAAAGCCTGCTCTAGACAAGCCGAAGAGGGCAAAGCGGGAGGCTGCAAGCGCAAACTTCCCCTGAGCCTGCACCATGCATGGCTCCTGCAGCTAACACAGTCTGCAGGGACTCCCCAGCAGCAGGGCCCCCAGCAGCAGGGCCTACCCCCTCACCTCAACCCCCTGGGGGGAGCACACCCCCACCAGCAGCACCCATCACCCCAACCCCGAGCCCCTGGGGAGCACATCCCCGCCAGCAGCGCCCCCAGCAGCAGGGCCTACCCCCTGGGGGGAGCACACCCCTGCCAGCAGCGTCCCCAGCAGCAGGGCCTACCCCCTGGGGGGAGCACACCCCCGCCAGCAGCGCCCCCAGCAGCAGAGCCTACCCCCTGGGGGGAGCACACCCATCCTGACACCCCCGCGAGCAGCATCCCCAGCAGCAGGGCCTACCCCCTGGGGGGATCACACCGCCGCCAGCAGCGTCCCCAGCAGCAGGGCCTACCCCCTGGGGGGAGCACACCCCCGCCAGCAGCGTCCCCAGCAGCAGGGCCTACCCCCTGGGGGGATCACACCGCCGCCAGCAGCGCCCCCAGCAGCAGGGCCTACCCCCTGGGGGGAGCACACCCCCACCAGCAGCGCCCCCAGCAGCAGAGCCTACCCCCTGGGGGGAGCACACCCCCACCAGCAGCGCCCCCAGCAGCAGAGCCAACCCCCTGGGGGGAGCACACCCCCGCCACCAGCATCCCCAGCAGCAGGGCCTACCTCCTGACACCCCCACCAGCAGCGCCCCCAGCAGCAGGGCCTACCCCCTGGGGGGAGCACACCCCCGCCAGCAGCGTCCCCAGCAGCAGGGCCTACCCCCTGGGGGGAGCACACCCCCGCCAGCAGCGTCCCCAGCAGCAGGGCCTACCCCCTGGGGGGAGCACACCCCCGCCAGCAGCGTCCCCAGCAGCAGGGCCTACCCCCTGAGGGGAGCACACCCCCACCAGCAGCGCCCCCCACCCCAACCCTGAGCCCCTGGAGGGAGCACACCCCCACCAGAAGTGCCCCCAGCAGCAGAGCCTACCCCCTGGGGGGAGCACACCCCCATCAGCAGTGCCCCCCACCCCCACCCCAACCCCCTGGGGGAGCACATCCCCACCAGCAGCACCCCGCCCAGCCCCGAACCTCTGGGGGAGCATACCCCCACCAGCAGCACCGCCCACCCCAACCCCGAGCCCCTGGGGGGAGCACACACTCACCAGCTGCGCCACCCCCACCCCAACCCTGAGCCCCTGGGGGGAGCACACGCCCGCCAGCAGTGCCCCCCCACAACACTGAGCAGCACTCTGCCACAACCCCAAGCCCCCTGGGGGAGGAGCAGCATGTTCCCCCCCAGTGCCCCTCCCCCTCCCACAACCCTGAGCCCCCCGACCCCAATTCCCTGGGGGGAGCAGCACATACCCCCCTCCACCACAACCCTTACCACTGGGGTGCAGGGGAAGCAGTGCGTCTCCCTATGCTACAACCCTGAGTGCCTGGGGGGAGCAACACCGCCCGCCTGCCACGACCCCGTGCCATCCTCCCTGGCACAGCCCTGAGCTCCTTTGAGGGGAGCAGCATCCCATCACCGCAACATCGGTAAGTCACAGCCTCACTGATCTGAAATTCTTTTTTTCCCACCCACAGAATTTTTTTCCCAAAATGTAGAAATATCTGTTTTCAAACAACTTTTCACAGGGATATTTTTGAGTTTTTGGCCAAATTATTTTGACAAAAAACCCAACAACCCAGACGTTTTCTACAGAAAGAAGACACTTCAGGAAAAAACTGTTTTGATGTTTTGATGATTTTCTGTCAAAAACCAGGCTAAAAGAAGATTCCCAACTAGCACTAGAGCCAGGCACTTGGCATGGCCGCACTGTGCCCCATCCCTCGAAAACTACAGCCCTAACCCCAAGCATTCAAACCCATCAGCCGGGCCCCCAAATCATGAGATATTAACAATAATACATTTGGGGCTTGTTTTATTCCCCTCCTGGGTTTTGAGCCCTTAACTGGAAAACATGACCCAGGTGCTGTCTTTTTCTGCACCCACAAAGGCTAGAACTTGTTTTTTAAATGACAGCCAAGATTCTCATGTAATCACATAACTCCAGCAGCTGGAGCTGTGTATCATGGAGCATATCACATAACTACAATGAGGCTCGTGACACAGGGCTGGGCTGGTGACACTGGCACACGACAGGTTATGGAAGGGAACCAGTAATAACAATCACTACCTAGTTCTTACCTAGCGTGTTTCATCCCTAGAGCTCAGAGCTTTACAAAGGAGATCAGTATCATTAGCCCGACTTTACAGGTGGGGAAACTGAGGCACAGAAGGGGCAGTGACTTGCCCAAGGTCACTCAGCTGGTTAGAATAGAACCCAGGGCAGCCTGTGCTCTACCCACTGCTGCAGAGCTAGGGGTCAGGGCAGCCCTGCTGCACATGCGGAGGGGCCTGCCTCACCGTTTAGCATGCACTGCACAGGACAGGGGCAGCATGTCAGACGCAGTCACTCCCCACACCCTGTGAACGCAATGCCGGGCACCAGGATTCCCTGGCTACTCATGGGACCTGGCTGCACCTCTGCCACCCCCTCCCCCTCTGGGTTTCCCACTGCCTTCGGAATCCTTCCCCAAAAGAGTCACAATCAGCTGCCTGGTCCATTAGCCTCTTACCCCATTTAACGAGGACAGCCCCCAGCCCCTGAGCAGCTGGTTTTGTTTACTCCCCCCTTAATTTAGAGAGAGACCTTTGCCCCCATTATCTGACCCCTTCTTTTATTCCAGTTAATTAAATTAAAGCCAACTTCCAGCGCTCAGGAATTTCCGGATCGAGTGTGTTGCCTGCCACTCCAGGGAGAGTCTGCTTAGAATTTACCGCCCGTGTGCCTGGGGGGCTGAGTGCACGGTCCCCGACGGCCAGCCGGGAGGGGCAGCAGGCGGCAACTTTGCTGGGAGAGCTGCTACTGCTGCCCTGGCACCTGTGCGTGTGGCCAAAGAGCTTTGTCCCAGAGAGACGGGGGCAGCCCCAACCCTGCCAGGCACACAGAGGGGGCAGGGCACAGACACAATAATTTTGTGTTTCAATCAGCTTTCCTCCATTTCTCTCACCAGACCCAGCCCATGGCCTGAGCTGGCATCTCCTCCCCGAGAGGCCTTCTGTGCTCACTGTGACCCCCTCTCCTCCAGGTGGGGAAACTGAGGCACAGAAGGGGAAGTGACTTGCCCAAGCTCACCCAGCTGGTCAGAATAGACCCCAGGGCAGCCTGTGCTCTATCCACTGCTGCAGAGCCAGGCAAGCTCCCATGTCCACACACTGTGCACACACTTCCCGCAGGCCCCATGTGCACCGCACCCCCAAACATACAGGCCCTACCCCTGTACATCCCTAGAACAAACCAACCTCCACTTCCTTCCTTCCCCACACAACGAGTGACACAACCAACACATCTCCACTCAGCCATAATGCACACACAGGCGTCCCAACCGACCCCCACCCACACCCGACCAAACCCTCTCAAACCAACCCCCTGCCCAAACTGAGCCCCCTACAACGCATGCCCCTGCTCAACCCACCCTCCTCCCAGACTCACCCCCCTGACATCCCCAACCAGTACACCCAGGCCCAATCTGGACCCCATCTCTGCCACCCCCACCCAAACCAAACCCTACCCCAACATCCCCCCACCCAAACCAAACCCTGCCCGACACGCCCCCCCAAACTGAACCCCACCGACACACATGCCCCCACCCAAACTGAACCCTGCCACTGACATCCCCCCACCCAAACCAAACCCCACCCCAACACCCAAACCAAACCCCACCGATACACCCCCCCAAACCAAACCCTGCCCTGACACATGCCCCCCCAAAACAAACTCCAGTGACACATGCCCCCATCCAAAGTGAACCCTGCCCTGAAACACGCCCCCCCACCCAGACCAAACCCCACCCCAACATCCCCTCACCCAAACCAAACCGTGCCCCTGACAACCCCCAAACTGAACCCTGCCACCGACACCCGCCCCCCCCACCCAAACGGAACTCCACCCCAATGCCCCCACACCCAAAAAGAACCCCGCCTGACATGCCCCCCACCCAAACCAAACCCTGCCCCTAACATCCCTCCACCCAAACCGAACCCTGCCCCCAACACCCTCCCACCCAAATAAAACCCCACCCCAACAATCCCCCTCTCAAACCAAACCTCACCAACACACGCCTCCCCACCCACACCAAACCCCACCAACACCCCCCCAAACTGAATCCTGCCCCAACACATGCCCCCCAAACTGAACCCCACCCCAACACACGCCTCCTACCCAAACCAAACCCCACCGACGCCCCCAAGCGAACCCTGCCCCGACACATGCCCCCCCAAAGCAAACCCCACCAACACACGTGCCCCCAAACCTAACCCCACCAACATACGCCCCCTCACCCAAACTGAACCCCACTGACATATGCCCCCCTAAACTGAATCCCACCCCAATAGATGCCCCCACACCCAAACCAAACCCCGACACGCCCCCCACCCAAAGCAAATCCCATCAACACACGCCTACTCCACCCAAACCAAACCCCACCGACACATGCCCCCCACCCAGACTGAACCCTGCTCCTGACACATGCCCCCCACCCAAACTGAACCCAGCCCCCGACACACGCCCCCCCAAACTGAACCCTGCCCATCACTCCCCCTACCCAAACCGAACCCTGCCCCCGACACATGCCCCCCACCCAAACTGGACCCAGCCCCCGACACATGCCCCCTCCAAAGTGAGCCCCGCCAACACACTCCCCGACTCAAACCAACCCCTGCCCCCTAAAACACACGTCCACCAAAGTAATGCTGCCCCTGACACATGCCCTCACCCCAACTGAACCACCCTAACAAAGGCCCCCACCCTGACACAAACCCCTGCTCAAACCAAGCCCCTGATACGCCCCCTACCCAAAGCCCCACCAACATGCCCATGGCACCTGCCCCAACACCCTCTGCCCTAACTAAACCTGCACCCAGCCAAGCGCCCACGTGCACTCTGAAGCCGGAAGCATCCCGCTGTGTGCGAATGCCGGGATCCTTTTGTCTGAAGGGAACATTTTCACACTATGCCTGAGTCGCACATGCCCCCCAGCAGCTGCACACACCGCTAGGAACTACGCGCACAGCTGCCCCCCACGACTCCAAAGCAACAGGGCGCCTGGGCAAGTGGGCAAGACCAGGGCCTGCCCCGTTCTTTAATCGTTTTCAGTCTGGGCAAGTGGGCAAGACCAGGGCCTGCCCCGTTCTTTAATCGTTTTCAGTCTGGGCAAGGACACCAAGTGGGCATCGAAGTCCGGAGGTGGGCAGCCTGAATGACTGGAAATCCCGTCTAGACTTCTCTGCTCCCCAGCTGCAATCCCTGAGGGCTCTAGCCAACGACAAACATTGACCTGTAACCAAGCACAACCAACAAAATTCCATCTCAAAAGGAAAAAGAGCAAGTCCTACCCGCCACACCCAACTATAACAGAACCTCTGAATGCACGCCCCAGCCACCGACACACTGAGACAAGAATACTTCAGGACGGGGGGAGCGGGACACAGGGATTATATCAGGCAGCTCAAGAAGAGCTGGAACGTCTGGCAAATCTGCTTCTAGAAATCCAAACAAGGGCATATTTTCATCAGATCGAGGAGAAAGTGGAGTTTGCACCCAGTCAATCTGCCAGGCAGGGTTTGTTTCGGAGCTCCCTGGGTGGAGCAAGCAGAGCATTTTCCAAGGACGAACAGCTTTGACAAATTATAACCAACATCCCACGAGGATCGCCAGGATTTGGGAAAGCAACGTTCATATTTTAAGCTCGACACCAATTTGGTTTCCTCAGCATTAAAATAAACTGTCACCTGCTAATAATTTTCTTCTTGGTTTCAAAGAGTTTGTTTGTTTGTTTGTTTGTTTGTTGGAACAAAGAGGGGAGAGAAGCCATTATGATCATTATCCACAGACGCAATCCACCGCCAGTCCCCACAACTGGTTACGGGTCCATGCTGCAAGCCAGGGCGAGGCCCCATCAACCAGAGGAGGTCCCATAGAAATGAGGCCTTTACATTACATAGCTGGCAACAATTCAACGAAGAGCTTCTTGCTCACTCCCGCTGTTTCTCTTGTGGTGCTGTATGCCACACATCCCCAGCACACAGCCAGGCAGCACCAGGGCAGCAGAACACCGTCCACGGACCCTACCCCCAAAGGTCCCAGGACCTGGGAGAGGGAGCCTTCCCCTACTGATCCAAGATGAATTTGCATTTATTTAGCCTGGGAGTTTGTTTCCGCTAACAGGCCCTGATCCAGGCGGCTTTCCACTGATCAGGACCTATTAGAGGTCAATATGAGCCTGAAGGCAAGGGCCGCGGTTCTGACTCCAGCCGCCAAGCCGCGCTGCCCTGAAGGCAAGGGCCATGGTTCTGACTCCAGCCGCTAGACCGCGCTGCCCTGAAGGCAAGGGCCACGGTACTGACTCCGGCCGCTAGACCGCATTGCCCTGAAGGCAAGGGCTGTGGTACTGACTCCGGCCACTAGACCACGCTGCCCTGAAGGCAAGGGCCGTGGTACTGACTCCGGCCGTTAGACCACGCTGCCCTGAAGGCAAGGGCCGCAGTTCTGACTCCGGCCGCTAGACCGCATTGCCCTGAAGGCAAGGGCTGTGGTACTGACTCCAGCCGCTAGACCACGCTGCCCTGAAGGCAAGGGCTGCAGTTCTGACTCCGGCCGCTAGACCGCATTGCCCTGAAGGCAAGGACTGTGGTACTGACTCCGGCCGTTAGACCACGCTGCCCTGAAGGCAAGGGCCGCAGTTCTGACTCCGGCCGCTAGACCGCGCTGCCCTGAAGGCAAGGGCCGCAGTTCTGACTCCGGGTGCTAGGCCACGCTGCCCTGAAGGCAAGGGCTGTGGTACTGACTCCAGCTGCTAGACTGCGCTGCCCTGAAGGCAGGGGCCGCGGTACTGACTCCAGCCACCAGGCCGCACTGCCGTGAAGGCAAGGGCTGTGGTACTGACTCCGGCTACTAGACCGCGCTGCCCTGTAGGCAAGGGCCGTGGTACTGTCTCCGGTGGCTAAACCGCGGTGCCCTGAAGGCAAGGGCCGTGGTACTGACTCTGGCTGCTAAGCTGCACTGCCCTGAAGGCAAGGACCGCAGTACTGACTCCGGCCGCTAGGCCGTCCTGCCCTGAAGGCAAGGGTCGTGGTACTGACTCTGGCTGCTAAGCTGCACTGCCCTGAAGGCAAGGGCTGCGGTTCTGACTCCGGCTGCTAGGCCGTGCTGCCCTGAAGGCAAGGGCTGTGGTACTGACTCTGGGTGCTAAGCCACGCTTCCCTGGACTCAAGGGCCGCTGCTTTCACTCTGACTCTTGGACCTCAGTGTGGTGAGGACCAAGACAGCCAGGTAGACAGTAACCACTGTGTCCACACACCCGCTATCCCCCTCGATGGGGGATGGGGTGTGCACACACCACCACACTCTCTTTCTGCAGTTAATAAACCTGTTTCAAACTTTACCTAAAAGTGGGTGTTTGGTTGAAGTGCTGGGGAAATCTCAGCTCAGGTTACAAAGGCTGGTGCACGTTCTCTCCACGGTGAGGGAGGGATGGACTGGGCAATAAACTTATACTGGTCGGGCTTCTGACCGCGCAGGACAGTACCTAAGGCTGGGGAGCTGAGGGGAACTGGCTGGTGCCTTTCTCTGTGTGATTCATGAGAGGCTCTGGGAGCCTCCATGCAATGTAGCTGGCTGAGGGGCTCCACATGCTGTTGTGCTGATGCCATGGTTCCATTGTTTGGACAAGGCCGCTGGATGGGATGAGCAGTGTAGGACACTCCCTATAACCCCAGCCCTTTCTCTTTGGCAGATCTTGGGCTCGGGGAGCAAACACTTTGAGCCTGTACAACTGCTGTAGATGAAATTGTTTCCCTTTCATTGCTGGACTATAGATTTCAAGAGATTTTAGTGTTGCCCTGGGCAACACTGGAATCTTTTAGGCTATGGAGCTGACCATCCGTTTCTTCTGAAAACAACCAGGGATCTTTGAAAGGGAGGTCCTGGATGGGCTGCCGGACTTCTGGCAGTAGCCCAGATCCACGAACACCTTCTCATTGTAGTAGCTGATGCCATGGTTCCAGCAGCCAAGTCTGCTGTCTAAACTGTCCGGGACAGCAGTCCTGGCAACCAGTTTGCCTTCTTCCACCATTGCTGCAAACTCCTGTCTACTGTCCTCTGGTAACGTCTCTTTAGATTTTGTTTTCCCCATGACTCAGGGAGACTCTTGGTTTGCAATCTTGAGTTGCAGACTTCCTGACGAATAAAGTTTGTGACCAAACAGATCCAGCCTCTCTGAATCTTTGTCTTTTGGCATCAATGCCTGTTGTCCTCGTCTGTCCTGCTCATTGGCAGCTGCCCTTAAGGGAACCTGAGGAGGGAAGAGAGCAGAAATGGTCATGCCCCTTCAAGGGGATGTAGCACCTCCTCTCAGCTCGCTTTGCCGTGGGAAGCCAGAAGGAAGGCGTCTGCCAAAACACCTCAGCCGGCTCAATGATGGCTTCGTTGGTTGGCAGAGCTACCCTGGCAGGGGCTGTCGATACCAGAATGCCTGCCAGCTTGTGGAAGCATCCACGCCCCTCTTCTGCCTGGATGTCAAGCACAGAGGCCATACTTCTCAGTAGATCTGGATGAGCCCCTGTGGTCCTCTGGCAGCAGGGAATCACTTGCTGGCTCAACACCTCATCTGGTGATGAGATGACATAGGCGCTGGAACTAGAAGTCCAGGTTGGGGGTGGGGGTGCTGCTGCACTCCCCCCCCCCCACTCCCCAAAATGGTTTCCATGACAGTATATAGCAGCTGCACTATAAACATTGTTCCAGCTCCCCTGTGAGACGAGGATGCCACAGACTTTTGAGGTGGGGGCTGACCAATGTCTTGTAATGAAGAAGCTGCCTGAGAGACTTCCTGCTGGTTGGTACTGATCTTGGTATGGGGAACCAGAGCTGGAGGCTGTTGGTGCCGATGCCCCCAAATGCTCTTGAAGATAGTGAGCAAAAGGGTCGAGGGGAGGTCCTAGCCGGAGAGGTGATGTCCCACAGTGTCCAGAACTGCCATTGGTACAGGCCTGGACCCATCCTCATCCGGACCATTGTCACTTAGAAGGAGGCCAGTGCTGAGGTTGCTGCATGGCCCATGGTGCCCAGAACTGAGAGGTGGGTATGTTCCCCAACCTGAATGGGATACAGATGGCCTCACCTCTGAGTCAGCAGAAGAAGAGTCTGAGAGCACTGACAATGGAAGGGCAGAACCTGCTGAGACTGAGAGGGGTGGCAGGACTGGCGACACCATCGGAGGTATCCCCCTTGAATGCTCCAGCTTTTGTGCAAGCTTGGGAGGTAACAATACTGCAGGCTCTTGACGCAGCGAGATAGGTGCAGGCATTGGTACTGGTTGTAAACCTTCTTGTACGACCTGTGATACTGGTACCAAGAGGCTAAGCAGGTCCCTTGCAGCTGCGCATGTCTCCAGAGTGGTGGGGAGGGGCGCTGCAGAGATCTTTCAGGGGATGGCCACAACAGACCTGGCACAGGTTCCAGAGACAGCAATCTCCTCTCACTAAGAACGGCTGTACCGGGTCAGACCAAAGGTCCATCCAGCCCAGTATCCTGTCTGCCGACAGTGGCCAATGCCAGGTGCCCCAGAGGGAGTGAACCTAACAGGCAATGATCAAGTACTCTCTCTCCTGCCATCCATCTCCATCCTCTGACAGACAGAGGCTAGGGACACCATTCCTTACCCAGCCTGGCTAATAGCCATTTATGGACTTAACCACCATGAATTTATCCAGTTCTTTTTAAAACACTGTTATAGTCCCAGCCTTCACAACCTCCTCAGGCAAGGAGTTCCACAAGTTGACTGTGTGCTGTGTGAAGTAGAAGTGTGCTCCAGGGAGAGCCTCTCCCCTGAATGTTTCGCAGAGTCTCTGCCTCTACTTGGCTCCAGTACTGAACTTGAGGAAGGCCTGAGCCTTTTCTTCAGTTCCAATGACTGGGACAGAGGACATTTCCAGTGTGGCACTCCACACTGGAACTGACATCCTGGGGGCGCTTTCTCCAAGTGATGACTCTGATGAAGGGCAGAGGGCTGCCTCCATAAGTAAGCACGTGAGCCTCTGTGTTGCCTTTCTTTAAGCAGGGCTTGATCCCTTTACAAACGGGACATTTGTCACTAATGTGGGATTTTCCCAAATGTTGTAAGCAGGCCAGTGTGGGTCGCTGACTGGTACAGGCTTAGCACAAGTCCAGCAGGACATAATCCTGGCGAGCTGGGCATCATTCTGGTACTGATGCCATTACCGAAAGATAAAAGTGGTCAAAAAAGGCCTAAACCACAACCCTAGCCCTGAGAACTAGCTAATTTCTAACCGCAGCAGGCTATAGACACACAGGAGTGAGGGACACATTTGTCATAAGCAGCCTGGCATTGCTCTGACAACCATCAGTGGCAGTAAGAGGAGCTGAGAGGGACAGGGTTGCTCGCTCGGGTTCCACAGAGGGAACATTCTCCGACATTCCCCTGTCACGAGGTGCACACCTGCAGTGCAAGGTGCCCGTGCAAGCAATCAAGGATGAACCTGGAAAGCTGAGGCTCACGGGGAAGGGGAGAGGACACGGAATAATTTACACCAAAAAGGCCAACACTTTGTGGTGCTCAGTGCCACTCGTCAGGGTTTGGCTTCCAGTCCATTGTCAGGGGAGTGGGTGGGGCTCAGCTTGTTCCCTTGGTCAAAGGTAGGTTCCTGATTCCCTAGCAGGATTACGGTCATGGGCGGCGCGTCCTGCAGGCTGGGGAAGGCTGCGCCAACCCAAACAGCCCCGCATGGCCCCGCTCACACTTCTTCCCGAAGCCCGGCTAAGTGCTTGCCCTTCCCCCTTGACCCCAGCCCCAGCATGTTGCTCCTCTTCAGGGACTGGGCTAGGGCGACTAGGACCTGGGGTGGTGGGGCCACCCAGTGCCGGGGGGAGGAGGAGGGTGGAGGCACTGGGGCTGCCCGGCCCATGCTAGGGGGGGCTGCTCTTTGCTCCGGGGCTGCGAGCCACCTGCCCTGCATCTCCCGGCCGATGCAGGGGGCGGTCCCCGAGCTCTGAGCTGCTGTAGGCGCTGGAGATCCTTCAAAGCTCCCGGTCTCCACAGGTGTCGGGGGTACCCAGAGCTCTGAGCCCGGGAACCCTGGAGCTCCAAGCCCCCACAGGCTTGGAGCGGCCCCCGCAGCTGCCCAACCTCTGCAGGCAGCTGGGCTCCCCAGTTTGTCAGGGATGTTTTCAGTAAAAGTCAGGGACAGGTCACGGGCTCCAGGGAATTTTTCTTTGTTGCCCGTGATCTGTCCCTGACTTTTACTGAAAATATCCCTGACAAAATCTTCATCTTATCCATGACACACAAACATGCTCCAAGCCTCTCTGCCAATGGCGCTATTAACACTTTCGTTTCGTAATTTGGGGAGTCAGGTGGGAAATCAAGCATTAACCTCTTGCTGACAAGCCCATCCTGGACTAGAACCTGGGAGTTTACATAAAAGATTTCTGTGGGAATCTATTCTCCAGCCCTGTATCCTAGTTACAGTGCTGTGCAGTGATTTGTAGGTTATTCCTATAGGTGCATTCCCTCTGGGCACCCAGTCTCTGTTTCCTGTGTAGGGTGGCAGAGAATCCAGCTACACATTACTCCTGGCAGTAATGTATTTACCATTGGACTGAGTCTTTCTCCCTCTGGCTCCAGTGGGTTTAGATCCAGGCCACCAGCATGTGAGAGGCAACAGCCAGAGGTGCAAAGAGAAGCAGGATACACAGATGAACTTTCAAATTGTCCAGTGGTGCACCACATGCAGTTTCCTTCTCACCTGTCCTGTGCAGCCTTGCCAAACCCTGAAGCTGTCTGCCTACCTTACTAGCACATGCTCACATTAGCACTAGCTTACACATGCGTCCGACGAAGTGGGCATTCACCCACGAAAGCTCATGCTCCAATATGTCTGTTAGTCTATACGGTGCCACAGAACTCTTTGCTACCTTACTATGTATCAGGAACCCAGGAACAAATGAAGCTTTGGGAGAGTTTTTTCCACTTTCTGCAATCTGGTAGCCTGGGAGGGGTGATCAGTTATTCAGAGATTCCAAGGCTGAAGGGTCACTCTGATCACCTAGTCTGACCTCCTGTAAAGCACAAGCCAGAGAACGGCCCCACCATAATTCCTAGCCTAGTTCCTTCAGAAAAGCAGTACCAGTGCTGGAGAACCATCACAGCCCTTGCTAAGTTGTCCCAACGGATAATTACATTCACTGTTAAAAATGCACGCCGTATTTCCAGCCTTCACTTACCCAGCGTCACTTTCCAGCCACTGGCTCTTTTTAGACCTGTCTCTGCTAGACTGGGGAACTCATGATTAAATCTCTGTTCCCCAGGTAGGTACTTACACACCCAGCCCAGGGCAATAGCAGAGGCTAATGCATCCCTGCCAGGGCATGTTTCCACCTGAGCTGCCAGGGGACGGCCTTTCCCTCCAGTACAGTGGCTGAGGAGGTGGCTTCCAGGGGTCTGTCCCTTTCACAGTGACCGTTTGAACCTAAACAAGATGTTAACTCTGCCCTAAACAACGTCTCACTGCTGCACAGCTGCTAGCTGTGGAAAGTACAAGGAATGGTGAATACCTACTGTTGCCAGGTAACAGCATCCACTGTGCGGCCAGCCACCTTCATGAACCTGTAGGAAAGAAACGAAGAAACCACGTAAGCCTGATATTGAGCAACAGACACTCCTCCCAACTCACACGATGGCAGATACGGTCACTGCACGGGCTGCTGCTGAGCTGGATTACTGTGTCCTTAAATGGAAAGAACCAGCCAACCAATTATTATAAGCGCCGGCTGCATCTCCAGCTCAGAACACAGGAGGAGGAGAAAGCCAACCCACGATCAAGGCCTTGAGCATTCTTGCAGGACATCAGATCTATGAGGATTATGGAGGCACTTTAGGAGCCCCATAGTTAAGGTGGCAACAAGATACGTGCATGAATTAGTCTCTTGATAGTTCCTGACTCAGAAGTCTAAGCACATGGGAGATGCTCATCCCCACACAATAGTCATTGTTCAATTAGAGTTCAGCTTGTTCAAGTGTATTTCCTCGCATGCCTAATACCCAAACCAAGGCAGTTATAGATCATAGTTCCCATTCACACCCAGCACACTGCCAGTCTCCAAGCATTAGCTTTCTGCCACCAACACACTAACGGCCTCTCTAGTCCTGTCACCTCCTCGTCAGCAATATCATCACCCTCAAGGCTCACATCAGAAACCATACCCCCTAAATCACACTGCAATGCAGTCTGTGACTAGTTTGTTATAAAACATATTATGAATATACACACAAAAATATCGATTTGCATACGTTAATGACAGTTGTGTGTGTGTGTTGTGCGGTGAGCATTGTACTGTGATGTTTTTGGGAAGTCACTGTAACCATTGTGACATACAGGAGAGTTCTCCAGCCCCATCTCATCGCCTGCCCTGTAACCTGGGGGGCCCTGCAATGCCTTGCTGCTGTAGCTCCCAGACAAACAGCCACCAGCATGCAGGTGCCCCTGCGTCGGTTTGTAACTGCAGCCTGCCAGCCGCATTCTGGTTCTCACCAGCCTGGGTTACTACAACACATCCCCACTCCTGGATTCCTCTCCAAGATGTATTTCTCTAAACCATTCAGCCCTCTCCTGGACAGTCCAGAGATATTAGGTCCATTGTCTCTGTAAGGGAACAATACACAATTTGCCACCCTAAATGGAGTTACCCAGACAATGTAATTTAAATACACTGGATTGGATTAAACAATAAAACCAGATTAACAACAAGGGAAGATAGGCTCTTAAGTGAGACTGAGTACAAGTCAAGAGACATAAAAGTCAGCAATGGTTGCAAGAAAAAGAAAGATAAACACTTTCTTACGTAACAAACTAGATTTGATTCCATGTAAATTCTTTACCACATCCTTCAGGCAGTATTACTGACCAAAATCTTCAGGCCATAGTCCAGCGGTTTGTCTTTTGTATTCTTAGGCGCAAAGAGGGAGACGGACAGGCAGAGAGAAATCCCTTGCGGTGTTTGCCCCTCACTTTTATCATTCAGCCTATTAATTTGATTTGGTGGCCCCTAGTTCTCATGTAATGGGAAGGAGTACTACGTAAGACTTCCTTATTTACTTTCTCCACACCAGTCATGATTTTATAGACCTCTGTCATATCCCTCCTTAATTGTCTCTTTTCCAAGCTGAAAAGTCCCAGTCTTCTTAATCTCTCCTCGTACAGCAGCTGTTCCAGACCCCTCATCATTTTTGCTGCCGTTTTCTGAACCTTTTCCAAATTCCAATGTATCTTTTTTCATAGAATCATAGAATCTCAACGTTGGAAGGGACCTCAGGAGGTCATCTAGTCCAATCCCCTGCTCAAAGCAGGACCAGTTCCCATGTTTGAGATGGGACAACCACATCTGCGCACAGTATTCAAGATGTGGGCCTACCATGGAATTATATAGAGGCAATATGATGTTTTCTATCTTATGTCTCCCTTTCTTAATGAGTCTCAACATTCTGTTTGCTTTTTTGACTGCAGTTGCACATTGAGTGGATGTTTTCAGAGAACTATCCACTATGACTCCAAGATCCCTTTCTTGAGTGGTAACAGCTAATTTAGACCCCATCATTTTACATGTATAGTTGGGATTATGTTTTCCAATGCATTACTTTGCATTTGTCAGCATTGAATTTCTTCTGCCATTTTGTTGCTCAGTCACCCAGTTTTGAGAGATCCTTTTGTAGCTCTTTGCAGTCTGCCTTGGACTTAACTATCTTGAGTAGTTTTGTATCATCTACAAATTTTGCCACCTCACTGTTTATCCCTTTTTCCAGATCATTTATGAATATGTTTAATAGGAGTGGTCTCAATGGAGACCTCTAAGGGATACCACTATTTACCTCTCTCCATTCTGAAAACTGACCATTTATTCCTACCCTTTGTTTCCTGTCTTTTAACCAGTTACCAGTCCATGAGAGGACTTTCCCTTTTATCCCATGACAGCATACTTTGCTTAAGATCCTTTGGTGGGGCACCTTGTCAAAGGCTTTCTGAAAATCTAAGTGCACTATATTCACTGGATCCCCCTTGTCCACATGCTTGTTGGCCCCCTCAAAGAATTCTAGTAGATTGGTGAGGCGTGATTTCCCTGTACATAAACCATGCTGACTATTCCCCAAGAAATTATGTTCATCTACGTGTCTGACAATTTTGTTCTTTACTATGGTTTCAACCAGTTTTCCTGGTACTGAAGTCAGGCTTACCAGCCTGTAATAGCCGGGATCACCTCTGGAACCTTTTTAAAAAATTGGTATCATATGAGCTATCCTCCAGTCATTTCGTACAGAAACTGATTTAAATGATAGGTTACAGACTACAGTTAGCAGTTCTGCAATTTCACGTTTGAGCTCCTTCAGAACTCTTGGGTGAATCCCATCTGGTCCTGGTGACTTATTACTGTTTAGTTTATCAGTTTGTTCCAAAACCTCCTTTACTGACATCTCAATCAGGGACAGTTCCTCAGATTTGTCACCTAAAAATAATGGCTCAGGTTTGGGAATCTCCCTCATATCCTCAGCTTTGAAGACTGATGGAAAGAATTCATTTAGTTTCTCTGCAATGGCCTTATTGTCCTTGAGTGCTCCTTTAGCATCTCAATCGTCCAGTGACCCCACTTGTTGTTTAGCAGGCTTCCTACTTCTGATGTGCTTAAAATTTTTTTTTGCTATTACTTTTTGAGTCTTTGGCTACCTGTTCCTCAAATTCTCTTTTGGCCTTCCTAATTAAGACTAAAGCAGACTGTTAAGAACTTCAAAAAGATCTCACAAAACTAAGTGATTGGGCAACAAAATGGCAAATGAAATTTAATGTGGATATATGTAAAGTAATGCACATTGGAAAAAATAACCCCAACTATACATACAATATGATGGGGGCTAATTTAGCTACAACTAATCAGGAAAGAGATCTGGCGTCATTGTGGATAGTTTTCTGAAGATGTTCATGTAGTGTGCAGAGGCGGTCAAAAAAGCAAACAGGATGTTAGGAATCATTAAAAAAGAGATAGAGATAAGATGGAGAATATCTTATTGCCCTTATATAAATCCATGGTACGCCCACATCTCGAATACTGTGCACAGATGTGGTTTCCTCTCAAAAAGATATACTGGCACTAGAAAAGGTTCAGAGAAGGGCAACTAAAATGATTAGGGGTTTGGAATGGGTTCCATATGAGGAGAGATTAAAGAGTTTAGGACTTTTCAGCTTGGAAAAGAGGAGACTAAGGGGGGATATGATAGAGGTATATAATATCATGAGTGGTGTGGAGAAAGTGAATAAGGAAAAGTTACTGGGGGCAGGGATAGCTCAGTGGTTTGAGCATCAGCCTGCTAAACCCATGATTATGAGTTCAATCCTTGAGGGGGCCATTTGGCCTTGCTAGTGAAAGCAGGGGGCTGGACTCAATGACCTTTCAGGTTCCCTTCCAGCTCTATGAGGTAGGTATATCTCCATATATTATTTACTTGTTCCCATAATATAAGAACTAGGCGCCACCAAATGAAATTAATGGACAGCAGGTTTAAAACAAATAAAAGGAAGTTCTTCTTCACACAGCGCACAGTCAACTTGTGGAACTCCTTGCCTGAGGAGGTTGTGAAGGCTGGGACCATAACAATGTTTAAAAGGGAATTGGATAAATTCATGGTGGTTAAGTCCATTAATGGGTATTAGCCAGGCTGGGTAAGGAATGGTGTCCCTAGCCTCTGTCTGTCAGAGGGCGGAGATGGAGGGCAGGAGAGAGAGTACTTGATCATTGCCTGTTAGCTTCACTCTCTCTGGGGCACCTGGCATTGGCCATTGTCAGTAGACAGGACACTGGGCTGGATGGACCTTTGGTCTGACCCAGTCTGGCCATTCTTATGTTCTAATTATATTTTTACATCTCACTTGCCAGAGTCTATGCTCCTTTCTATTTTCCCCACTGGGATTTAAATTCCACTTTTTAAAGGATGCCTTTTTGCCTCTCACTGCTTCTTAAACTTTGTTGTTTAGCCACAGTGGCACTTTTTTGGTTCTCTTACAATGTTTTTTAATTTGGGATATACATTTAAGTTGTGCCTCTCTTATGGTGTCTTTGAAAAGTTTCCATTTAGCTTGCAGAGATTTCACTTTTTAATTTCTGTTTAGCTAACCTCATCATTTTTGTGTACTCCCCCTTTCTGAAATTAAATGCTTGGGCCACTGTGATGTTTCCCCCACCACAGGGATGTTAAATGTAATTATATTATGGTCACTGTTACCAAGAAGTCCAGCTATATTCACCTCTTGGACCAGATCCTGTGCTCCACTTAGGACTAAATCAAGAATTGCCTCTCTTCTTGTGGGTTCCAGGACTAGCTGCTCCAAGAAGCAGTCATTTAAGATGTCAAGAAACTTTATCTCAGCATCCCGTCCTGAGGTGACATGTACCCAGTCAATATGGGGATAGTTGAGTCTTGGGGTAAGTTTATTATCTGGTGTGTGTGTGTTTGTGTTTGTTGGGGTGTGCTTGCTGTTGGTCTGCTTGTTTGGGGGACCATGTGCTGACCATGGTGTTAGGCAAGGCTGAGTGGGTTTGGGGTGCAGGAGGGGGCTCCAGACTGGGGGGTGGAGCTGAGGGATTCAGAATGTGGGAGGGGGCTGTGCGCTGAGGCAGGGGGTTAGGGTGTGGGAGGGAGTGCAGGCTCTGGGGATGAAGGGTTTGAGGTGCAGGAGGGGGCTCCAGGTTGGGAGGTGGGGACGAGGGATTTGAAGTGTAGTAGGGGATTGCGGGTGGAGGTAGGTGGTTGGGGTGCAGGACAGGGTACTGGCTCTGGGCTGAGGGTGCAGGCTCTGGGGTGAGGCCAGGGATGAGGGGTTCAGGATGTGGGAGGGGGCTCTGGACTGGGTAGGGGGTTGAGGTGCAAGGAGGGGGTGAGGGGTCTGGCTGGGGTTGCAGGTTCTGGGGTAGGGCCATGGATGAGGGGTTTGGGGTGCAGGAAGGGCCTCTGGGTTTGCAGGGAGCTCAGGGCTGGGGAAGGGGCTTGCGGCTGGGGTGCAGGCTTACCTCAGGCGGCTCCTGGTCAGTGCGCAGCAGGGATAAGGTGAGCTCCCTGCCTGTCCTGGCACTGTGCTTCACCCCGGAAGAGCCAGCAGGTCCGGCTCCTAGGCAGGAGGTTCCATGCGCTGCTCTTGCCAGCAGGTACCTCCCCCCAGCTCCCTTGGTCATGGTTCCTGGTCAATGGGAGTGCGGAGCCGGTGCTTGGGGTGGAGGCAGCATGTGGAGCCCCATGGCCTCCCCACCTAGGAGTTGGACCTGATGGCCACTTCTGAAGTGCAAAGCGGTGCCAGGACAGGCAGGGACTAGCCCGCCTTAGACCCACAGCACACCGACTGGACTTTTAACAGCCTGGTCAGTGGTCCCTTTTCGACTGAGTGTTCCGATGGAAACTGGACACCTGGCAACCCTACCCAACAGGACAGTTGTTAGTACCTTTAATCCCATCTAAGAATTGGTCAGACAAGGAAGATTTCTTTCTAAAATCTCTCTCCAGCTAACAGGTGGAGGAAAGAGGGATGTTGTGCAAATGAAACTCTCATTTAATGACATCTGAATTGTTTTAACGGTCCCCCTCCCTGCTCCCGTTATCATTAATTAACGGTTCAAAGGTTGAGGAATGTTGCTTTTGCCATGATACTAAGCAGGCTGTGGTCTCTGCACCAAACCCCAAACCTCATTCAGCATCAGTGTCACAGAGTATGGGGGAGTCCGGGCCCTGCACCCCTCTTCCTGGGACTCACAGTGACTCTCAGCCAGCCAGTAAAACAGAAGGTTTATTGGACAACAGGAACGCAGGCTACAGCAGAGCTTGTAGGCAAAACCAGGACCCCTCAGTCAAGTCCTTCTGGAGGTTCAGGGAGCTTAGATCCCAGCTTGGGATTCCCTGAATTCCAACTACCCAGCCCAAAACCGAAACTGATCAACCCTCTCCAGCTGGCCCCTACCTTTGTCCAGCTTCCCTGGCAAAGGTGACTACTCCTCTACCCCCCTTCCTGGCTCAGGTTACAGGCTCAGGTACCATCCCTCACCTAAAGTCACTCTCTGCTCTCCCATCCCCCATGCAGACAGTCCCTACTGCATCACAACCAGTGTATGTTGGCCACTGATGGGGTCACGTTCATTTCTTTGACTCTTTGGCCCATTTATTAATACAGAGGAAAGATGAGACAATCAAGTGAAAAAACTTCAGGGGGGGAAAGGGACCATTTTGGAACTCTTCTTATTCTGCATAAAACCAGTGTTCAAAGAAAGATTCTAATTCTGCTCAGGGTTCAATTTTGTGTTTGTTTTGTACAAATATCAGTAAAATGGCAAAACAAAGGCTTGAAGATCCCACTAAACTTAAACGTTCCGACTCAGTTAAACCCCGGAGTTAAAGATAAGAGTCATGATCCTTCACCTCCTTAGAAGAGCCAGATCTAGGCATGACAAGCGCTCGATAAGGATTCCTACTGGTGTATAATGTAATTCCTGTGCAGATGTTGCTGGCACATACGTACAGCCCAGCCTCGCTACAATGCTCTTCACAGTAACAAACCTTGGACTACAACGAACCTGGTCCCTGGATCCCCCCTCGAGCCCCACTGCGGTGCTGGGGCTGGAGGAGCTGTCGCCCCTGCCCCACAGGTCTCTTTTGCTCCAACACAGAAGAGGCTTGGATCCCAAGGGGGTCGTTATAGCCCGGGTCAGTGTGCTGTGCCAGAACAGCCTTGGTTCAGGAGACATTGTTAGTGTTAGAGCAGCACAGAGGCCCCATAGGGTTAGTCATCAATTGCAGGCCAGAAGGGACCATTTATGATCATCCGGCTGTTTGAGCTGCAGTGTCTCTGGAAAAGACATCCAGTCTTGCCTTAAAGGCTGCCAGAGATGGAGAACCCACCCCCTCTAGGTTGTTAATGAATCAGTATCAGGATGGACAAAAACGGATCATTTTTAAAAAGTTAAAAATTTGATTTAAATCAGGTTATTTAAATTAAAGGCAGGTTTACTCATAAAAATGAACCTACTTAAAATTAAATTTGAAATTGACAAAATATAATCCATTGACGCTATATAAACACAAGCTGATCAGCCGGCCCCACCAGTGGGTGCTGAGCACCCGCTATTTTTTTTCTGTGGGTGCTCCAGAACCAGAGCGCCCACGGAGTTAGCACTTGTGATTGAATACGTCTTGCAAGCTCTTCGCTCTTCCATGTTGGATCTGATTTTGACCACCAGGGACGAATTAGTTGCGAACGGGAAGGTGGTCGGGAACTTGAAAGGATGTGATTATGATCTGATAAAATTCAAGGTCCTAGAAAGGAAGGACATGAGAACAGCAAAACTGGACTTCAGACAGGCGAGTTCAACAGACTCCGAGAAATAGCAGGCAAGATCCCATGGAAAGACCAATCAGGGCTGTCCCTAGCCATTTTGGTGCCCTATACAGCCCCCCGCCCCCCCACGGGTGGGTTGTGTGGGGGCCCAGGCCTCCGTGGGGAGGGGGGAGGTGGGCACCAAGCCTTTCCCAGTGGGAGGGCTGGGGAGAAACCACTCCCCAAACCCAGCCTGCTGCGCTCTGCTCCTCTGGCTCCCAGCCTTGGGGGGCAGGAAGGAACTGCCCCCCAGCACTCACCGGTGGTGTGGCTGGGAGCCAGGGCAGCGGAGTGGGATAGGGTCGGGTCACTCCACTTACCATGCGATGAGTGCAGATCCAACCCCTGCAACCGTCCTCAAGGGTGTGGGGGCGGAGGCAGGGTGGGAAGAGGTGGGGCAGAGCAGGGGCAAGGCCCTGCGGAAGAGGCAGAGCAGGGGCTGGAGCAGCACTCAGCTGCGCAGGGCACCAGGAAATGTGGTGCCCCAAATTTCCTGGTGCCCTACGCAGCTGCGTATTTTGCGTATCAGTAGGGATGGCCCTGAGACCAATTAAGAAGAAAAAGAGTCCAAGGAGACTGGCAGTTCCTAAAAGATGTAAACTGGAGGCTCAACATCACGCTATTCCAACACAGAGGAAAGATGCATGCCACAGGAGACCCGTTCGGCAGCACAAGGAGCTTTTTTGCTATCTAAAAACCAAAAGGGATCCATACAGGAAATGGAGGGAGGGGCATGTCACCAGGGAAGTAGACAAGCGAATAGCATGAACATGCAGGGACAAAATGGGGAAAGCCAAAGCAAAGAATGAGCTACAGCTCATAAGGAATGTTAGAGACAACAAGAAGGGGCTCTTCAAATAAGAACAAAGAAAGTTCAAGGGTGGTATGGGTCCGCTGCTCAGTGAGGTGGTGAGCTGGTAACAGAAGATGATAGGATGGCAGAGTTGCTCAATGCCAACTTTGCTTCAGTCTTGTCCCAAAAAATAACATGTGACCGAACAACTAGCGAAGTTACTATAGCAATAAAGGGGAAGGGATGCAGATCGGGGTAAGTAAAGAACACATCAGAGATCTTCTGACCAATTTGAATGAAATCAGATCCGTGGGGCTGGATGCTATTCATTCAAGGGTGCGGAAGGAAATAGCTGAAGAAATCTCAGACCCACTGGCAAGAATATTTGCAAACTCGGTCTTCATGGCTGAGGATGTGAGGGAGATTCTCAAACTTGAGCCAGTCTGAGGCACTGTGCCAGACTGAGGTGTCAGTAAAGGAGATTTTGGAACAAATTGATAAACTAAACAGCAATAAGTCACCGGGACCAGATGGGATTCACCCAAGAGTTCTGAAGAAACTCAAATATGAAATTGCAGAACTACGAACTGTAGTCTGTAACCTATCATTTAAATCCACTTCTGTACCAAATGACTGGAGGATACCTAATGTGATGCCAATTTTCAAAAAGTGCTCCAGAAGTGATCCTGGTAATTACAGACAGGTAAGCTTGACTTCAGTACCACACAAACTGGTTGAAACTGTAGTAGAGAACAAAATTGTCAGATACAGAGATGAACATAATTTGTTGGGGAAGAGTCAACATCGTTTTTGTAAAGGGAAATCATGCCTCACCAACCTACTAGAATTCTTTGAGGGGGTGTTATCTGAATAAAATATGGCCATGCAGATCATTGTTGCTACCACTATTATATTATTGTAAGAAATCTTATACAAAGTGTGTCCAGTCAGGCGTCAATAGAAACGTTATGATTTGCTGAATAGGATTATGCTATTTGTATGCATGTATCTTTGTTGTCCTTGAAATTATGCGTATTGGCTCTATACCTGGATTTCAAATGTTTGCTCCTGGGTAGCCCCCACAAGGTATTTCGCCAGGGGTGAAAATAACTTAAAGACTTGCCAGTACTTCAGAGTCCTGCAGAGGGGGAGGGGCCTCAACTGGAAGAGGTTGGCCTTTAAATCCCAGGGCTTTTAAATCAGGATTTAAAGGGCTCAGGGATTCAGCTGAAGCTAGGAGCTGGGCCCTTTAAATCACTTCGGGATCTACCAGCTGCAGAGGTGGCTAGGAGCCCTGGGGTTTGGGCAGGGGTGAAAGTAATTTACATTTCTTACCCATATGGTCCAATTGCAAGCAACTCACCTCTCCTATGTACTTCATGGATCCCTCCCATTGCATGACATAGAGAAAATAAAGCAACTATTACTACTACCAGGACTGCCTGTAATAAAACTTTACTATTGGAGTAAGTCTGAAAAAGTGAAAACTCACTGTCACATTTTTCTCCGTGTCTTCCCTCCTCCTCCAGCCAGGCTGCGGACACTAGGCTCCGTGCTTTCTCCCTGCCTGGCACTGAGCAGCAGCTGCAGGGACTTCCCTCTAGCTTGCAGTAGGGAGCAGGGAGACTGGCTGAGGGAGGGAGAAGCCTGCCTCCCGCATAAGAACAGTTTAAACTCAGCTGTTCCCTGCGCGGTTCAGTAACATTTCAAAGAGGATCTGCGAGCAGTTTGGACATAGACTCATAGACTCTAGGACTGGAAGGGACCTCGAGAGGTCATCGAGTCCAGTCCCCTGCCCTCCTGGCAGGACCAAATACTGTCTAGACCATCCCTAATAGACATTTATCTAACCTACTCTTAAGTATCTCCAGAGATGGAGATTCCACAACTTCCCTAGGCAATCTATTCCAGTGTTTAACTATCCTGACAGTTAGGAACTTTTTCCTAATGTCCAACCTAAATCTCCCTTGCTGCAGTTTAAGCCCATTGCTTCTTGTTCTATCATTGGAGGCTAAGGTGAACAAGTTTTCTCCCTCCTCCTGATGACACCCTTTTAGATACCTGAAAACTGCTATCATGTCCCCTCTCAGTCTTCTCTTTTCCAAACTAAACAAACCCAATTCTTTCAGCCTTCATTCATAGGTCATGTTCTCAAGACCTTTAATCATTCTTGTTGCTCTTCTCTGGACCCTCTCCAATTTCTCCACATCTTTCTTGAAATGCGGTGCCCAGAACTGGACACAATACTCCAGTTGAGGCCTAACCAGCGCACAGTAAAGCGGAAGAATGACTTCTCGTGTCTTGGTTACAACACACCTGTTAATGCATCCCAGAATCATGTTTGCTTTTTTTGCAACAGTATCACACTGTTGACTCATATTAAGCTTGTGGTCCACTATGATCCCTAGATCTCTTTCTGCCATACTCCTTCCTAGACAGTCTCTTCCCATTCTGTATGTGTGAAACTGACTGTTCCTTCCTAAGTGGAGCACTTTGCATTTATCTTTATTGAACTTCATCCTGTTTACCTCAGACCATTTCTCCAATTTGTCCAGATCATTTTGAATTTTGATCCTGTCCTCCAGAGCAGTTGCAATCCCTCCCAGTTTGGTATCGTCCGCAAACTTAATAAGCGTACTTTCTATGCCAACATCTAAATCGTTGATGAAGATATTGAACAGAGCCGGTCCCAAAACAGACCCCTGCGGAACCCCACTTGTTATACTTTTCCAGCAGGATTGGGAGCCATTAATAACTACTCAATGAGTACGGTTATCCAGCCAGTTATGCATCCACCTTATAGTAGCCCCATCTAAATTGTACTTTCCTAGTTTATCCATAAGAATATCATGCGAGACCATATCAAATGTCTTACTAAAGTCTAGGTATATCACATCCACTGCTTCTCCCTTATCCACAAGTCTCGTTATCCTATCAAAGAATGCTATCAGATTAGTTTGACATGATTTGTTCTTTATAAATCCATGCTGGCTATTCCCTATCACCTTACCACCTTCCAAGTGTTTGCTGATGATTTCTTTAATTATCTGCTCCATTATCTTCCCTGGCACAGAAGTTAAACTAACTGGTCTGTAGTTTCCTGGGTTGTTTTTATTTCCCTTTTTATAGATGGCACATCACAACCATGATCCTCTACTGGGGAGGGCATGCGATAGATTTGAACTTGGAAATGGTTCCTGATTTTGATTGTGTTTTTTGTGTATAGGAGATCCCCTCAGCCCGGGGGCAGAAAAGAACTGCCCCTGCCATGGTCAAACACACCCTTCCCACTCCAACAACAACTGGGAGTGAAATTAACAAGGATGCCAGAAATGGCTTCTAACTCTGGGCTGACCTGTGCAGGGAACAGCTGAATTTAAACTGTTCTTATGCAGGCAGCAGCAGCAGGCATCTCAGCCAGTGTCCCTATTGCAAGCCAGAGCCTAGAGAAGAACCCCTGTTGGGGGGAAGGAATGCAGAGCCTTGTCTGCAGCCTGGCTGCAGGAGGGGGAGGGAGGAGAGGAGAAACCAATGTGACAGTGAGTTTTCCCCTTCCACCTGCTTTTATTAGCTCTGGATTTAAGCTATGCAGCCAAATGCTTGTATTTGTTGTGTATATTAATATTGCAGACAGGGACTGCCCCTGCCATGGTCAAACACACCCTCCCCCCAGCTACTGTAAGTGAAATTAACAAGGATGCCAGAAACTGCTCCTAACCCCGAGGGCTGAACCACTCAGGGAACAGCTGAGTTTAAACTATTCTTATGCAGGGGGCAGGCTTCTCCCTCCCTCAGCCAGTCTCCTTTTCTTACTGGTCCTCTGTACCGGCCAGTACTGGCTTACTTTCACCTCTGTATATAGCCTGCACATCTTGAAGGGACTATTCAAATTAAGTGGCTCCTCAAGGAACATAACTCACATGGGACCATGGGAGACACCTGTCTACAGATAATTGGCTTTCCTGCTATGACTAAGCAAAGTCATGCATGGACATGGCACTTGCTCTCCTGACTCCAAGCTCCAGCCTTTACCTATAATTTTCCA
Source organism: Gopherus evgoodei (assembly GCF_007399415.2). Taxonomy (NCBI): domain Eukaryota; kingdom Metazoa; phylum Chordata; order Testudines; family Testudinidae; genus Gopherus; species Gopherus evgoodei. The sequence continues at coordinate 938,215 of NC_044328.1, read as the reverse complement.
CTAGTGGTACAAAGGGCTTTGTTTGAAACAATGGATTTTCCTTCCACATGGCAGAAGACATAAAAGGTGCTGGAAACATCTCCATTTTGTGTCTTCCCTGCCCAAACCTCTGGACTATGGGCCAATACTAATGGGAGCATCTAACCAAGGGACTGAGGAAGAAAAACCAAATGCACAAATACAAATGAGGGATAACTGGCTTGGCAGCAGCACAGCTGAGAAGGATTTGGGGATTATGTTAAGGCTGTGATCCACCATGAGTCAACAGTGTGATGCTGTTATGAAAAAAGCAAATGCAATGCCAGGTTGCAGTAACAGAGGCATAGCACACACGTTACAGGAGGTGACAGTACCACTCTACTCGGCACTGGTTAGGCCTCAGCTGGAGAACTGTGTCCAGTTTTGATCACCAATGTATAGAAAGGAGGTAGAGAAACTGGAAAGGATCCAGGGGTGAGTGACAAAGATGATCAAAGGCAAAGGTGGCAGGTACTGCAGGCCGGGGGAGGCTACACCGCCCCAGACAGCCCCAGGTAGCCCCGCCCATGCTCTGCCTCCAGGCCCCTTCCTGCTTGCCACTCCCTCCTTGGCCCGACCTCAGGCAAGCTTCTCCTCTTCCTGGAAGTGGGCTGGGACTGGGGCTAGGGCGGGCCAGCCTGCTGCCTGGACTTGGGGTGGCTGGGGCTGCAAGCGCTGAGGGGCCCCCGGGCACTGGGGCCACACCTCCCAGGGCTGGGAGTATGCTGCCCAGTGCTAGGGGTGCTGGGATGGAGGGTCAGCAGGGCCTCAAGTAGAAGGGGCAGGGCTAGCCTCCCCGAATGAGCAGCTTCCCATGCTACTCATGATCAAAAGGATAGAATGCAGCCATATGAGCAAAGGCTAAAGGAACTGGGTCTGTTCAGTTGGGAAAAGAGGAGATTAAGGGGGGAATATGATTGCGGCCTTCAAATACTTGAAAGGCTGCCATAAAAAGATGGAGAAAAATTGTTCTCTTTTGCCACAGAGGGCAGGACAAAAGGCAATGGGTTCAAACTACAGCATTGAAGATTTAGATTAAATTTCAGGAAAATCTTCCTAACGCTAAGAGCAGTCGGCCAATGGAATGGACATCTGGGGAGGCTGTGGAAGCTGCTTTCCAGGAGGTTTTCAAAAGGAGGCTGGAGCCATCTGGCTTGGATGGTTTAGACACAATAAATCCTGCATCTTGTAGGGTTTAGACTAGGTGACTCTTGTGGTCCCTTCTAAACCTATTATTCTATGAGTCTATACATTAAACACAAAAAATATTAAGCTGTACATGTTTGCTGTCAAGTTTTAAAGAAAACTCAGACTACTGAACTGGTGGAAATCACGTGCTAAGCACCCAGAACCAGAGTTTGTTGAAGTGCTAAACCAGCTGCTGACAACAGTAGACAGGTGGAATCTCCATCCTTAGAGGTTTTTAAGGCCTGGCTTGACAAAGCCCTGGCTGGGAACTGGTCCTGCTGTGAGCAGGGGGTTGGACTAAGTGACCTCCTGAAGTCCCTTCCAACCCTGATATTCTATGATTCTATGAACAGTAGCCTCTCTTGCAGGTGCAGAGAGAATATTTTCTTCATGTCTGTTTATTCACCTAGTTCAGCTCAATGACTAGTCTATTCAAAGTTACAAAACCAATTGGAGGCTGAAAAAGCAGGAAAGTTTATTTTCCTCTTCCAGTCTGAATAAAAAGTAAGCGTGAGGATGAGATCTACTAGTTCTAAAATCTTGAAGCACATGGTGACCAGAAACAAATTAGTTCAATTCATTAACTACAGATGATACTGCCTTTGTTTAATAAATCTGTTAGTTTTAAACAAAAAATATGTTTTGATGAGAAAAGAGTTTATGTATCCAGGACATTTAAGGTCATTTATTAAATAAAATGCTGTTTTTGTGCATTTTTAATTGCATCTGAAATTCCATCCCAGTAGACCGTGACACAAATCACAAGTAAAAAAATTAATCTCATAAAGAAAAGCATCATAAACCATTTTCTAACATAATTCAAAAAATTAAAAAAGAAATTGAAGAAATGTAAATTAAGCTCTATGATTGCTTAAATAAATGTGTCTAGACACAATGTATCCTCCTGGCAAGCACCAAGAAGCATCCCATTGAGTGCACAGGTTATATTTAGTTGCAAATCAATGGTTTCTCAAGCAGCCAGGGGAGGAAAGGTGGAGGAGTTGCACTGTATGTAAGGGAGCAATATGATTGCTCAGTGCTCCAGTATGAAACTGCAGACAAGCCTGTTGAGAGTCTTTGGGTTAAGTTTAGAGACGAGAGCAACAAGGGTGATGTCGTGGTGGATGTCTGCTATAGACCACGAGAGCAGGAGGAGGAGGAGGTAGACGAGGCTTTCTTCGGACAACTAACAGAAGTTTCCAGATCACAGGCCCTGGTTCTCATGGGGGACTTACTTCAATCACTCTGACATCTGCTGGGAGAGCAATACAGCGGTGCACAGACATTCCAGGAAGTTTTTGGAGAGTGTTTGGGACAACTTCCTGGTGCAAGTTCTGGAGGAACCAACTAGGGGCCGTGCTCCTCTTGACCTGCTGCTGCTCACAAACAGGGAAGAATTGGTTGGGGAAGTAGAAGTGGGTGGCACCCTGGGCAGCAGTGGTCATGAGATAGTCGAGTTCAGGATCCTGACAAAGGGAAGAGAGGAGAGCAGCAGAATATGGACCCTGGACTTCAGAAACGCAGACTTTGACTCCCTCAGGCAACTGATGGGCAGGATCTCCTGGGAGGCTAATATGAGGGGGAAAGGAGTCTGGATGTATTTTAAAGAAGCCTTATTGAGGGCGCAGGAACAAACCATCCCAATGTGCAAAAAGAATAGCAAATATGGCAGGCGACCAGCATGGCTTAACAGAGAAATCTTCAGTGATCTTAAATACAAAAGGGAAGCTTACAAGTGGAAACTTGGACAGATGACTAGGGAGGAGTATAAAGATATTGCTTGAGCATGCAGGGGGTTAATCAGGAAGGCCACCGCACAACTGGAGTTGCAGCTAGCAAGGGATGTGAAGGGTAGCAAGAAGGATTGCACCCTCAGCAAGTTCGCGGGTGACACTAAGCTGGGGGGAGAGGTAGATACGCTATAGGGTAGGTATATGGTCCAGAGTGACCTAGACAAATTGGAGGATTGGGCCAAAAGAAATCTGATGAGGTTCAACAAGAACAAGTGCAGAGTCCTGCACTTAGGAAGGAAGAATCCCATGCACTGCTACAGGCTGGGGACCGACTGGCTAAGCAGCAGTTCTGCAGAAAAGGACCTGGGGATTACAGTGGATGAGAAGCTGGATATGAGTCAGCAGGGTGCCTTTGTTGCTAAGTGTGTCCTAATCTTCTATGTCCGCTGTGACGCTGGTACACCAGGTGCCAGCTCATGCCAAGGCCCCAGGCCTCACTCAACACTGACAAATGCGTATCTGGAAACCAGTCTGACTCACCTGTGTGTTAGAATTATTAAAATAGACATTAGAGTTGAAGAATATGTTTATGGAATGCTAGTAGGATGCTGCAAGTACTGTATTAATCCTACTTATAATGTCTGTCTCCCACACTACAAGATGAGGTTTACATGTTTGCTCTGTAACTGTAAAAATGTTTGGTAAGACTAAATCCCCCCAGTTCGGAGAGAAACAGTATCAAGTGTGACATAACCCCTCTTGTGGTGAACAAATACCTCTTCCCCAACCAAAGACGGTCTACAGAAATCAGACAAGCCATTGTGGACAAAAGACTTTTTTGACTGCTTCCCCCACTGCCTGGAGAGGGTACGTGCCCAAGTCCTTGTCCCATCACAGCTCAAGTGCTGGGGGAAGGGAATAAAAATGCCTGTTAAAAATGTATTATTCCTATGCTGCTGAACTCTGAGGGGTGAGGATTTCTAAGCATAAACCAGGAGTCCCCAGCTGTTTTGCCAGGGTTAGCCCTAAAAGATAGACAGAATCTGCTCACTATAGACGTTTCTATTATCTTTTGAAAGCTGACTAACTCTTTTGTGTGTGAGCTACCTGCTTTAAGCTCGTAAAGAACTCCTGTATTTTTCTTAGTTGATAAACCTTCAGTTTGTTACAGGATTGGCTACAAGTATTGTCTTTGGTTTGAGATCTGAGTACAACTGACCTGGGGTTAGTGACGTGTCCTTGGGACTGGCAGTAACCGGATACTGTTGTGATTTTTGGTGTAAAGTGACCATCTATCACATAGTCTAGCCTGCCTAGGTGGCAAGTAGGCCGGAGAACCCAAGGGACTGTCTGTGACTCCACGGTCAGACTGGTATAGTGCTTTAGGAGTTCCCACTTGTCACTGGGTTGGTGACAGCTAATTACAGACCATATGAGCAGTTTGGGGTTTGTGCCCTGCTCCTTGTCAATCTGCCCTGAGGTTGGCATTTATGGTGTCGAGCCACTGCAGACTGTGTGACAGCCACATGCCCCCAGCTCTGATCCTCATACCCTTCTGTTCCTACCTGCTCCCTTCCTCTTCCATGCTGCTAACCCTCTGGCTCCTGCCCTCCCCCTGTGCTCTTATCCATCTCCTCCACTGTCCCACTCTTTGGCCCCCCCAGGATCCTACCTCTCTGCTCCTATCTGTACCTCTCCTGGATACTACCCCTTCTCCCACCTCTGCCCCCTGGCTTCTGCCCCCTGCTCCCATCTGCCCCTCCCATTTGATCCTAACCACCCTCCCTACACATGACAGCTCCTCGCCCCTCTGCATTCCAGTCGAGGGTTCCTCTTTCTCTCCATGATTCCTGGGCACCAGCAAGGGGGCACTGAGATCTCACCATTTCTGGTGCCCAGAACAGTGGTGTCCCTTGGCAGCCAGGAGGCTCAATTGCTGGGGAAATCCTGCTCAGCCCCTGCAGCCCTCAGCTGGAGCAGGCTTGGTTTAGACAGACTCTTTAGAGAGTTGAGCTGCCAAACTCTAACAAGTCTCTACTGAACGTATGTGAACTGAGGTTTTTCAGTTTCAGTGTGCCCTTGTTGCCAAGAAGGCAAACGGCATTTGGGGCTGTATAACTAGAGGCATTGCCAGCAGATCGAGGGACATGATCATTCCCCTCTATTTGGCAGTGGTGAGGCCTCATCTGGAGTACTGGGTCCAGTTTTGGGCTGCGCACTAGAAGAAGGATGAGGAAAAATGGGAAAGAGTCCAGCGGGGGGCAACAAAAATGATTAGGGGGTTGGAGCACATGACTTATGAGGAGAGGCTGATAGAACTGGGATTGTTTAGTCTGCAGAAGAGAAGAGTGAGGGGGGATTTGATAGCTGCTTTCAACTACCTGAAAGGGGGTTCCAAAGAGGATGGATCTAAACTATTCTCAGTGGTAGCAGATGACAGAAAAAGGCGCAATGGTCTCAAGTTGCAGTGGGGGAGGTGTAGGTTGGATATTAGGAAAAACTTTTTCACCAGGAGGGTGGTGAAGCACTGGAATGGGTTCCCTAGGGATGTGGTGGAATCTCCTTCCTTAGAGGTTTTTAAGGCCCAGCTTGACAAAGCCCTGGCTGGGATGATGTAGTTGGGGATTGGTCCTGCTTTGAGCAGGGGGTTGGACTAGATACCTCCTGAGGTCCCTTCCAACCCTGAGATTCTATGTTTCTATGAATGAGTCATAACTCAGCAGATTCTGGCAGATTTTCCATGGGAATGGCAAAGGTGCTTCCCTGCCAAATTTCAAGACCCTGCTCCAAAGCATGGAGGTGTAACAGTGTCCCAATTAAATGGCTGTGAGATTTTTTTTTAATATAGCCATACAATGTATTTCATATAACCTCATTTTGACAAATGGCTGAATAATTTTAAAACAGCTTCCAAACAACTTCTGCCTGAGGCAGCCACCTCACATGGTGAAACTTTGGCAAAATTTTAAGCACCTAAAACCAGGGTCTTATAATGGAGTAATGAGCAGCCTTAACTGTAGGTTGTTGTTACCTTAGTACTGGACATTTTATATAACACCTTTCACCCCAAAGACTCCAAGAGGATGATTATTCTTGCTGACCCTTCTGCCTTAATAGTATGTTAGAACTATCATCAGGCCTCATCTCTTGAGGAGTAGCGCTCCGTATTATTATAAGGAATAACCGTCTCCCTGGCCTTTTCCATTGGTTCCTGTGCTGTGTGACTTAGAGTAGCCTTGACTGCTCTAGAATGCACTCATCGGTATAAGACCAGGACACCCTCGTAGGGGAGATGCAGCTGTACCCAATGCAACAGTTCTTTTGCCAGTATTACATATAACAGTTCCTTGAATAAAATAAGTATGTCAGCAAAATAATTTTTTGCTGGTATAACCTTGTCTACCCTGGGGCTTTTACAGATACAGATGTGTCAGTTAGGGGCACTGATTTTTCCTCATTCTAAACTGACAGCAAAGTCAGCAAAACTTCTCAGCACAGACCAGGCTTCAGTGTTACACTGAAAAAACAAACAGTCACATTCCCACAGTTCCTAGAGAGAGAACAGCCACCCCGTCCGTCCGTTAGCATATTTCTACTCCCTCCAAGCAGGAAGAGTTTGGTACTTGAGCACTGGACCAGCCAGAGGATACATGCAGATGCAGATAATCTAACCAGCCCTAGGATGTCACTCTTCCATCACACAAATGCTGCTGAAAGACTGGGGATATCAGTAAAAACCTAATTCTACAGAACAGAAGGAAGTTCAGAGACTAGTAGCTAAATCCATTTTGAGAAGCACATGTTGATATTTATATATTAGTGAACCTGTATTATGACCAGCAGGTGTGACGTCATGGAGCTGCTATGTAATAATCTAAGACTGCTGATCTGTAACTGAGTTATTGAGACAGACTGTATAACGTATACTGGGGGAAGTGGTACGTTTATCATATGCCCTTAATGCTTCGATTCAACGGGGACTCTGTAAGGCAACACTGACTCTCCCAATAAGAAATCCAGGTGTGACGAAGTGGGAATGTTCTTAATATTTTCTCTGAATAGTGTGTGGGTGCCTCAGTTTCCCCTATGCATTTCTTAAGTCCCTAGGTGGTGGAATCATGGTGTGTGATTGTTGCAGAGCCCTAGAGGGCCAATTTGATGCTGTCTTCACAGAGAATGGCCGATGCCCTGCCTTCTGGCAACTGATGGCCTGGGCCCCTCCCCTGCAGGGTGCCAACTGAAGGTGTTGGAGAACAAAGAGATCAGGTGGCCTCCTGGCCTGGGAAAGAAACAAAGGCAGAGGAGGGACTGGAGAGTTTCAGTTTGGAGCTGGCTGGGGAAATGGAGGGAGGCCCAGATGGGGCTCTGGCCTCCCTGCCCCAAGGTGGACCTGACTTAGGGTCCTTTTTCTGCACCTACAAGCTCTGTTTTAAACCATATTCCTGTCATCTAATAAACCTTCTGTGTTACTGGCTGGCTGAGAGTCAGGCCTGACTGCAAAGTGGGGGTGCAGGACCCTGTGGCTTCCCCAGGACCCCGCTTGGGTGACTCGCTGTGGAAAGCGCACGGAGGGGCAGAGGATGCTGAATGCTCCGAGGTCAGACCCAGGAAGGTGGAAGCTGTGGAAGCTTCTTGCCCTGGAGACAGTCTGCTCACAGAGAGGAGGCTCCCCAGAGTCCTGCCTGGCTTTGTGGGGAGCAGTTCCAGAGCATCGCCCGGGGACTCCGTGGCACCAGGCACAAACTTGAAAGGCAATGAGGAAAACGCTTCACTTTGAGGGTCCTACCTACTGTCTCCAACAAACTGCAATCCTTGTTTTGCCAAAGCTGGGAGTTATCAGATCAAAGGACTACAAATATTTAAAAGGTGATGGGATGCCTGTGAATGGGGGGTGGCGGGTACTCAACGGACTGGTCAGGAGCAGGGGGAAGGGCACTGGTTTGTGAGTCAAGGGAAGATAGTGTCACCCAAGCAAAGAGGCTTTGCAGAGGAGTCCATAGACTCAGATTCCAAGGCCAGAAGTGACCATTGTGATCATCTGGCCTGACATCGAGCATTGCACAGGCCAGAGAACTTCCTCCAAAATAATTACTAGAGCAGAGCTTTAAAAAAAATCCAATCTTGGATTTACAAATCGTCAGTGATGAAGACTCCACCGTGACCCTTGGCAAATTGTTCCAAGGGTTAATTACACTCACTGTTAACAATTACATCTTATTTCTAGTCTGAATTTGTCTAGCTTCAATTTCCAGCCACTAGATCATGTCACACCTGTCTCTGCTAAACTGAAGAGCCCACTATTAAAGGTTTGTTTCCTGGTAGGTACTTCTAGTCTGTAATCAAGTAAACCCGTAAGCGCTGCTTTTTTAAGCTATACAGATGGAGCTGTTTGAGTTTATCACTATCAGGCAGGTTTTCTAATCCTTTAATCATTTTCGTGGCTCTTCTTTGACCCCTCTCCAATTTATCAACATCCTTCTTGAGCTGTGAGCACCAGAACTGGGCACAGGATTCCAGCACTGGCCGCACCAGTGCCACATTCCAAGGTAAAATAACCTCTCTGCTCTACTGGAGATTCCCCTGTTCATGCAGCCCAGGGTGGCATTAGCTCTTTTGGCCGCAGCATCACACTGGGAGCTCACGTTCAGTTGATTATCCGCTATGACCCCAAAATCTATCTATCTGTATGACCCCATGTGACAGCCTCAGGGTCATACAGATAGTATATATATTCCGTGGATGTGGCCCATATAATGCAGAGATAGCTGCACATGTAGCCCCCCGTGGTAAATAGGTTGAGAACCACTGGCCTACATTCTTTACTCCTGGATGCATACATTTACATTTAGCCATATTACAATGCCTATTGTGTGCTTGCACCCAACTCACTCTAAATCAGGGACCTGTCCTCTTCACTACTTACTACTTCCCCAATTTTTGCATTGTTTGCAAGCTTTATGTCACAGCCAGGTCATGGGCAGCCAGACCCAGTAGTCAGAGCAGGACAAGACAGGAGTGATCTGGGTCATGATACCAGGAGGTCAGAATTGCAAATCAAATGCCAGGGGTCACACTGGGTCAGAATGCCAGGAAATGAAGCCAGGGGAGTAGGAAGCACAAGGCACACAGTCCAGAACAGGGTGGAGCCCAGTTGTTCAGACATCTTCCTGTTCCTGCTCCCGTTCCCGGCTTATGTAGGGCCAGCAGGCCAATCAGCTGCTCTGTGACACCACCAATAGGACGGCAGGGGCAGAGCCTCAAATTGGGGCTAGGCTTCATGGGTCCCAGGGAAGCAAGAATCAGCAGACTGCCAGATGGAGGGTTGGTTGCTCCTATAAACCCTGCAGACCCAGGTTCGAGACCCTGGTGTCATAACATTACTCCCTTCCCCTAGGGGTGCCCCCTGGGCAATGTAGGTCCAGGTTGCAGAGGGTTGGTTCTGTGGAAGGTCGAAACCAGGCAGGAGCATGAACATTTCCCTCTGGCTCCCAAGTGCATTCCTCTGGGCCATAATTTGCCTGTTTGATCTGTGTCAAGGACTTCACATCCAATATAGTCCTCTTGACCCTGTACCTGTACCAGTGGTGGTGGGGGCTTTATGGGGAAATGTGTTCTCAGTGTGTGGCTTCAGAAGTGAGAGGGAACCATAGGGTGTCTCTAAGGGATCGAGGCAGCTGAAGCTTGAAGGTGACCAGTTTAATTTGTCACCAAATGCGGTATGGGCCAAGGAACTGATAGTTTAGTTCCTGGGAGGGTCTGAACTGTAGCTGCATCCATGGAATTGTCCGCTCCTCCTGAATAGAATAGGGACTGTTGGAGAGGAATCTGTAAGGGGTCCCTGTGATGCACAATGGGATACACACCAGCAAATGAGGAGCCTGTGGATGGGGCTCAGGATGCAGGCCAGTGAGGATGAGGGTATGGGGAACGTCTCTTCTCTCAAGGTCCAGGCTGGTTCCCCCAAACTCTTCAGTGTTCGCACTGGGCAGGCTGAGATGGCAAGGCCAGTTTCACCACAGTAGAAGCACACGGGGTGCTGGTGACCTGGTTCCCTTTCTTCAGGTGTGAGTTGCTGGTGAACCAGAGTGGCATGTGTGGGTTCGGCAGGTGATACAGAAGCTGGGGTCATGGTATGTGGTAAGGGAGGCTGTAGGCAGCCCCCTGTCTCCTCCCTTTGTTCTCACAGTCTATTATCTATGTGGATGGTAAGATCCACAAAAGCATCTAGGTCCACTGGTGCCTCTATGCAGGCCAGTTCATCGTCGATTTCTTCCCAAAAGTCCCATCAGAACTGGTACAGCTGTGCTGCTTCTTTCCACTCTGTATCAGCTGTGAGGCAGCCGAAGTGCCCCGCATAGGCGGTCGCGATGCCTGGCCCGGCTGGGCTCTGGAGAGGTGCTGCCCCGCATGGGCCTATGCTGCTCTCCAGACTGTCCCTTTTCAGTACAGGATGTTGCGGACCATCCTCTCCCGGTGTTCTTCCTCTGCTTCTTAGTAGGGACTGGGGCCTGGGAGCGGCGTTGGAAGGCCAGTGCTGCCGTGCTCGGTGCAGAGTCTGATCTCGGCAGCTCAGAGACCGGCCCAAGGGCCGACTCCATGAGGAGCGCCCCGAGTCTGACGTCCGGCTCCTTTGCAGTTCTAGGCTTGAAGCCCTGGCAGATGCGACACTGGGTTTCCCCAAACACTTCAGGCAGCTTTGAGGAGGGTCGCTGATGGGCCCAGGCTTTTTGCAAGACTTGAAGCCGGGGACTGGGGCATGCCCCATCCCTGAGCTAAGCCCCTTGGGGGACCATCTAACTTATCTACAGTACTACTAGCTAAGTGTTAGGAGAACAAAAGAAGGAACTATTTGCACAGTGAATGCTGGGAAGGACACTGAGTAGGGATCTTCCAGCACCCTCACTGCTGGCGAGAAGGAACTGAGCGAGGAGGGAGCCGGAGGCACCTCTTATACAAGTGCATATGGGACTCCACAGGGCGCCAGAGCTGGTTCTCTACGGATACCACGGAGGGAAAAACTTCTGGCATCAGCGCATGTGGTGAGCACACACATCTAACATGGAATGGACATAAGCAAGCACTCGAAGAACTATTAGTACATAGGGTAAATTATGACTTAACTGGTACCACAGAGACTTACTAGGATAAATTTGCTGACTGGAATATTGCTATAGAGAAGCATAACTTGTTCAGAAAGGGGAAAAAGGGAAGAGGCGTTGCATTATATGTCAAGAATACACACACTTGTTCTGAGAGCTGGCCAGAGGGGAGAGACAGGCCAGTTGAGAGTCTCTGGGTAAAATTAAAAGGGGTAAAGAATAGGGATGATGTCATGGTAGGGGTCTGCTATAGACCAGCAAATCAGGAAGAAGAAGTGGATGATGCACTAGGACAAACAACAGAAATGTCCAAAACACAAGACTTGGTAGCAATGGGGGACTCAAACTACCAAAACATCTGTTGGAAAAGTCATATGGCAAAACACAAAATTTACAATAAATTCTTGTAGAAAGGAATAGATTATAAGACAGAAAATATCATATTGCCTCTATATAAATCCATGGTACACCCACATCTTGAATACTGTGTGCAGATGTGGTGGTCCTATCTCAAAAAAGATATATTGGAATTGGAAAAGGTTCAGAAAAGGGCAACAAAAACTATTAGGGGTATGGAATGGCTTCTGTATGATGAGAGATTAATAAGACTGGGACTTTTCAGGTTGGAAAAGAGACGACTAAGAAGGGTTTTTATAGAGGTCTATAAAATCATGACTGGTGTGGAGAAGTAGATAAGGAAGTGTTATTTATTCCTTCTCATAACACAAGAACTAGGGGTCACCAAATAAAATTAATGGGCAGCAGGTTTAAAACAAACAAAAGGAAGGATTTCTTCACCCAAATGCTCAGACAACCTGTGGAACTCCTTGCCAGAGGATGCTGTGAAGGCCAAGACTATAACAGGGTTCAAAAAAAGAACTAGATCAGTTCATGCAGGTTAGGTCCATCAATGGCTATTAGCCAGGCTGGGCAGGGATGGTGTCCCTAGCCTGTTTTCCAGAAGCTGGGAATGGGCGACAGGGGATGGATCACTCGATAACAGCCCTGTTCGGTTCATTCCCTCTGGGGCCCTGGCATTGGCCACTGTCGGTGGACAGGACACTGGGCAAGACGGACCTTTGGCCTGACCCAGTCTGGCCACTGTTAGCATGCTAGCCCAGGCCTCCTGCACCAGAGCTGAATCTCTCTGCTAGGCTGGCTGGCACCGTGCTCCTGGACTGCTATGGGGTAGATCCCCTGGCCCGTGGCTCAGGCCTGTGTTTGAGCCTGTTCCCCCTGTAGCACCACAGGCAGATCCCCTCAGCCCAGCCACAAGCTGTCCTTCCAGCCGGGCAACTGGTCCAGAGCCAGTCATCTGTCCCCACGTAAACAGGGCACAGCACCCTCTGTGGGGTGCCACCCGCCTCCAGTGAGAGAGGAGCTGGCTGGAGGGATTTCCTGCCAGCCCAGACTTAGAGGCATTCCCTTATTCTCCGCACCTGCCCGCCAATCAATGCAGTGGGGAGTTTGCAGTCAGCATGCAGTCTGCTGTGGCTGAAGGGTCGCAGCCACAATTGGTCAGCTCAGCTTGTAGCTTCAGAGTTCTCTGGCATCTGACGCTGAGCAGATGAGGAGTACTCGCCACCATCTCTGCGCAGCTAGGAGACTGTCCCATCCTGGCAGACCACAACCTGGCCTCAGTTATTCGTTATCTCGTGGCTGGAATACAGCAATGCAAATCCCTGGGCACGAAGCCTTCAGCACTCAGAGTCATACGTTCCATGGGCAGAAAGGACGATTGTGATCATCTAGTCTGACCTCTTGTACAGCGCAGGCCAGAGAGTTGCCCCAAATAATTCCTAGAGCTGATCTTTTAGAAAAACATCCCATCTTGTTTGAAAAATGGCCAGTGATGGAGATTCCCCCACAACCCTCAGTAAATTGTTCCAATGGTTAATTATTCTCACTATTTAAAACGTGCATCTTATTTCCAGTCTCAATGTTTCTAGCTTCAACTTCCAGTCATAAGATCATGCTACACCTTTCTCTGCTGGACTGGAGTCCGTTAAATATTTATTCTCTGTGTAGGCAATTCTAGTCTGTAATCAAGACACCCCTTAACATAGATTGAGCTCTTTGAGTCTGTCACTATCAGGCAGGTTTTCTAATCCTTTAATCATTGTTGTGGCTCTTTTCTGAACCATCTCAAATGTGTTGACATCCTTCTTGAATTGTGGGCACCAGAGCTGGACACAGGATTCCAGCATCGGTCACACTGGTGCCACATGCAGGGTTGCACTGGGAGCTCGTGTTTAGCTGATTACCACCATGACCCCCAAATCTTTTGCAGAGTCACAGTTTCCCAGGACAGAGTCCCCTATTCTGTAAGTGTGGTCGACATTCTTTGCTCCTAGATGCACACATTTACATGTAGCCATATTGAAACGCATATTGTTTGCTTGCACCCAGTTTACCAAGTGATCCAGATCATTCTCAGTCAGTGACCTGTGCTCTTCATTAATTACCTTTCCTCCAGTTTTTGGGTTATCTGCAAGCTGTATCAGTGATAATTTTATGTTTCCTTCCACATCACTGATAAACATGCTAAATAGCATAGGGCCAAGAACCAATTCCTGCAGGACCCCAATGAAAGGAAACACGTGCTTGAAAATGATTCCCCGTGGTGATGAGACTTTTAGCTGCATGGGTGGAGAGAAAAGGCCAGATCCTAGTTACGCAGGACGAATCTGTACATTATGTCATCACTATTACCTTTATTAACCAAACTTGTAATCTCATCAAAAAAAGAAAGCAATTTAGTTTGACAGGATCTATTTTCTATAAACACGTGTTGATTGACGTTAATTATATTTTCTTTAATTCTTTATTAATTAAGTCCTGTATCAGCTACTCAATTATCTTGTCCAGAGTAATGTCAGACTGACAGGGCTTTAATTACCCAGGACATCCAGACACAGAACAGAAATATTTATTGAACACTTCTTGTTTTTCTGCATTATTGTTGATAATTCTACAATTTCCATACAGTACACTTAGGAAAAACTCCAGTTACCACAGAACCCCACAGCCCATCTCTTCAACAACACGGGCTATTGCAAGCACATCACCCTGGCCTCTCTGCTCTCTCCACCGGCTACGATACATTCGAAGTGAAATTAAAGACCTCTGTCCTTATCTTCAGGATGTTCAATGGCCTGGCCCAGCCCATCTAAAAGTGTTTCAAGACTGTGGTAAACAACTTTACCCCTTGAGCACCATGGAATGGTCCCCCATAAGGGCAAAGCCTGGCTGCGTAGGAGACAGAGCTTTCTCCGGGGCCCGTCCCACCAGAGCTAAGGGCCCTCTCAGATTTCCCCACCTTCTGCTCCAAGTGCCAGGGGCACTGCTCCAACCTGTCTTCTCTAACATGCACAGAGCAGCATGGACATTTAAAACAAAAACAAAAACTTCCCTCGCAAACCTGCCAAAGCAAACACTCCCCTGTGCACACAACTTTCCCAGCCGGGAGAGGATGAACAAAAGAACAAGCAGGGCCGGTGCAACCATTTAGGCGACCTAGGCAGTCGCCTAGGGTGCTGGGATTGGGGGGGGGGGGCATTTTCTTTGGCAGTGACCGCGGCGGCCGCATCTTCGGCCACCCTGGTCGCCTCTGGCATTTAGTTAAGCAGCCACAGCGTACTCGGGGAAGAGGCGGGGCAGGGGTGAGCTGTTTCACTTCTCCCGCCTCCCAGGCTTGCCGCGCCAATCAGCTTAGGTGCCGCAAGCCTGGGAGGTGGGAGAAATGAAGCAGCAGCGACGTGCTCAGGGTGCTCATGCTTCTGCGCGCAGAGCAGGGGTGAGCTGGGGCGGGGAGGGTGCCTCAAGGCAGAGGGTGGGGGTGGGGAGCTGCTGCGGGGGGGCCTCAGGGCGGAGGGGGGAGCTGCCATGGGGGGGGCACCTCAGGTGCAAGGTGGAAGTTTCGCCTAGGGCGTGAAACATCCTTGCACCGGCCCGGCCCTGAGAACAAGCCACACAAGACCGATGTTACCACATCTCTTCATACATTACGTGAAAGCGGGCTGAGGCTGGACTACGCCTATGCAGACTACAGCAGAGCAGAGCAGAGCTCCAGGGAGACGGTAGTGGGAAGCAGGGCTAGCTCTTCCACATCATGGCTGCCACATGTGGAGGGCGGGGGGCTTCCCAGTTCCATGAACTGATGGATGTCCCGACCTTGACACTAGTGTTCGTTGGCTGCTTTGACCTTGCTAGTGTGCCGTGCTTCAGGCAGACGCCAGGCACAGTCAGAGGCCCACGTGACATCAGGCTGTGGGGCGCAGGAGCCAGAGCACAGAAATATGTTTGGCTGCAGCAGAGGTACGAGTGCTTTATTATTAATGACCCAGAGGGACTCAGAAGAGTCCGCACTCCTGCCAGCTTAGTGAGGCCTATGACACTGATTCTTCAAGTGGCTGCCAGAGCACTTGGGAATTCCAGAGTCCATGGATGCCTTTGTGCAGCACCGACAATGCAGCTCTATTGCCTGCTTCTTTCCCAGCACTGAAGTGTGCATGGGCCCCGCATTACTCATGTGCCAGTGCCTGAGCTGCTATTAAAAGCTCCATGAATTCCTTACAATCCCACAACCTTTTCCCAAGCAAAGAACTCTGCAGTTCTGGGATTCCTAGTCCTGTGAACACAGTAGGTAGCTAACATGTCTGTAGTCCAACAGCTCAGGCTTCATGAATGGGCTAATTAACACCTCATCAAACTGGACTGTTTGTTGTGCCTGCGGAAATTCCCTCTTGCACCTGTGCACTCCCAAGTCTCCATTGCTAGTCTCCTGCCCAGCAGGCAACAGCCATTAAGCTAAAGAAGCAAGGCCTCATCTCCCTGCAGTCTGGTCTTCGTCATCTTCAATCAAAGTGTCAGTTCTTGTGTCATAAACATATAGCTAAGGGTTAATGTCTCTTTCACCTGGAAAGGAGTAACCTGAAACATCTGACCAGAGGACCAATCAGGAAACAAGACTTTTTCAAATCTGGGTGGAGGGAAGTTTTGGGTGTGAGTTCTTTGTTCTTTGTCTTGTGTCTGTGCCCTCTCGGCTCTGAGAGTGATTTTTCTATCTCCTGCCTTTCTAATCTTCTGTTTCCAAGTTGTAAGTACAAAGATAATAAGACAATAGGTTTATATTGGGTTTTTTTTTGTATTTACATGTGTGTAGTTGCTGGAGTGTTTTGAATTGTATTCTTTTTGGATAAGGCTGTTTATTCACTTTTTTTTCTTAAGCAATTGATCCTGTATTTGTCACCTTAATACAGAGAGACCATTTTTATGTATTTTTCTTTCTTTTTATAAAGCTTTCTTTTTAAGACCTGTTGGAGTTTTTCTTTAGTGGGGACTCCAGGGAATTGAGTCTGCAGCTCACCAGGGAATTGGTGGGAGGAAGAAGTCAGGGGGAAAATCTCTTTGTGTTAGATTTACTAAGCCTGACTTTGCATACCCTCTGGGTGAGTGGGGAAGAGAGATTAGCTCTCTCGGTACTTGTGCTTCCAGGACTGGAAGCAGGGAATCTCCTAGGGTCGTCCAGGGAGGGGAGCCTGGGAGGAAGTAACCAGGAAACAAGGGGAGGGAGTTATTTCCCTTTGTTGTAAGACTCAAGGCATCTGAGTCTGGGGGTCCCCCAGGGAAGGTTTTAGGGAGACCACAGTGAGCTAGGCACTGTATAAATCCCTGGCTGGTGGTAGCGTTATCAGGTCCAAGCTGGTAACTAAGCTTGGAGGTTTTCATGCTAACACCCACATTTTGGACGCTAAGGTCCAGATCTGGGAAAAAATGTTATGACATCTTGTCTCCTCATGTGAGCACCAGGGTCACTTGGCAGTTAACACCGACACTCCCCATGACACTGGCCAGGCATTTCACCTCTCACCCTTAACATGGGCAATGATCCTCCCGGGGCTGTGAGGAATAAACAGCTAGCTTGGAGCTGTACAGAGCCTCAGTCTGTGTGTCAGCTTGGGCTCTTCGCTGGGCAAAGAATGCCTTTGGCGCGGCACCTTGTCCAGCACCATGAGCATTGTCAGCACTCAGCAGCGCCGTAACAAGGGCGAGGCGAGCAAGGCACTTGCCTCGGGTGCGCAAAGTGGAGGGGTGCAGCTTTACTGCGATCAACGGCGCTTCGGCGGCAGCTCCACTGCTGCTGCTTCTTCATTCTTCTGCATTCATTCTTCGGCAGCAATTCGGCGGCGGGTCCCTGAGTCCCTGTCGGAGGGAAGGACCTGCTGCCGAATTGCTGCCGCCGCTGCATTCATTCTTCGGCGGCAATTCGGCGGCGGGTCGCTGAGTCCCTGTCAGAGGGAAGGACCTGCTGCCGAATTGCTGCCGCCGCTGCATTCATTCTTCGGCAGCAATTCGGCGGCGGATCCCTGAGTCCCTGTCAGAGGGAAGGACCTGCTGCCGAATTGCTGCCACCGCTGCATTCATTCTTCGGCAGCAATTCGGGGGCAGATCCTTCCCTCTGTGAGGGACTCAGGGACCTGCCACTGAAGAATGAATGAAGCGGCGGTGGCAATTCGGCGGCAGGTCCTTCCCTCCAACAGGGACTCAGGGACTGGCCAATGACGAGCTGCCGAAGAACCTGGAGCCAGCCCTTGCCTCGGGTGCAAAAATTCCTTGTTAAGGCTTTGGCACTGAGAAGTTACAGCCGATAATCAGAATCACAAAGCTCTCCATGAACCAGGGGCTGCTGGTTTCCTCCAGCCTGACCATGCCCCAGCATTGTGAGAACAGCCTAGCCCGAGTGTGAGGCAGGTGTGACTGTCACCCAAATTCTGCATCCCTCCCCTTCCAGCAGAGTCACCAATGAAGGGTTCACTTCAGCTCCAAGACAAATCCGGGAGCAGCAGCAATCTGCCCATCACCAATCCCCCTCCAGAACGGCCAGGACCCATTAGCCATCTCTGGGCTCACTCATCCCAGGGCCACACTAGGGGGGTGCCCTGCTCAGTAATCATGGGGGGCCCTCGGTGCCAGAGACAGAGCCTTTCTTTATTAGGGTATGTCTACACTTGGAGTTGGGAGGGTGAGTCTCAGCTCAAGACACACTCCTGTTAACTCTAATCTAGCTAGTGTGCCAAGGCGCGGGAGTAGCTGTTCCCAGCGTGTATCGGTCGGAGGCCATAGGGACGCACTCAGGGTGGCCAGTGCCTCTAGCCACAGTGGCATGAGCAGTGTACTCATGTCCAGCTGGTACGGGGATGCTGCTCCAGCCTGGCCTCACCCCCAGCTCCAGTGCTGACATGGGGCCCCTCAGTGACAGCTCTGTAAATGGCACTGGCTGTCCATGGCTCCAGCTGCTATGTCAGAACCTTGGACTGGGGGTGGCGGAGACACATGGAGGCAGTGGAATCTCAAGGGGCTGCTTAAGGCAGCTCTCTGCCTCCTTTGTGCTGCCAGAACAGAGCTGAGGGTCTGGTCAGAGCTCTCTCCTTGGTGCAGCAGGGAGCATATGCGTGCACTGTTTATTGTCTGTGCCAGATTGTTCATGCAGCCGTTAACAAAGACTGGACCTAACTCCGCTCCCAGCGGAATCCACTAGCCACCTCCCCTTGCCCTAGGGTGACAGATGAGATGAAGAAAATATCAGGACACATGGGGGGGTGGGGAGGAGTCTGCTGGTGTGCAAAAAAACCCAACTGATCGGTCAGGACGGGGGACAACCACCCAAATATCGGGATGGTCCCCAGCCCCCATACTGCAGCTTTCGCTCACGGTCCTTCAGGGAACTGCTGCCACTGAGCAATGGTCCTGTTTAGGACAATGCAAATTCCTTTTCCCAGGAGACTCCTGCATCTCCCATGTTTCTGTGACTGTGCTGTGTCTCTTCAGCTGTTCCTGTCTATCACCGTCTTGCCTCCTCTTCTGCTATCCCCTTGTACTATTGCTGCTCCCTTCTCTCTGGCCTCCCTCACTTTTAGCCCTGGCAGAACCTCACTGCCCACTTCCTCACACATACGCAGATGTGAGACCACAGCACACATGCCCTCCAGCACCTCCCCTGACTCCTGGACACCCCTCGGCAGCTCCCGGGAGTGCAAAGCTGAAATGCAGAGGATGGTTAAAGCCATCCAGGAATCACGGTGTTCTCTGATTCTGAGAGGTGCTGGCAGGACTTGGCTGTGTGGTGCCTTTCAACGGCACAGCCAGCCTGCCAGAGGAGCTTCTTCTCCCAAACCGAGGGGAGGGACCTTGCCCAACCCCGGCCCATGCTTCAGACATGGAAAGTAGGGATTTGGCCCTTCTCTGTAGCTCACGGAAATCATTTCAGTGGCTCAAGGTCATAGTCAAAGCAAACAATTATTAGCAATAACGCTGACAATGGCTGTGGAGCATGGTCCCCAGCTCTGTACACTTCCCCTCTCAGCACAAGGCAAAGTCTGCAGCACACTGACAGCCCTGTGCCAGGCCCCTCCTCTCTGCACTGATCCGAATGGCAGGATAAGGGAGGCAGGATACTCCAAAGAGAGCAGAGAAGCAGCATCTCTCTGAAACATGCTTCTCCTGACAGGCCGAGACAAGGCCCACTCCCTGCTTACTGCTCCTCCTCTGAGTATTACCACCATTATCATCATCTGTCTAGCACTTGTGTGAGAAGGTTCCAGTCAGGATCAGGGCCCCTGGTTCTTGATGCTATTTAAACATATCCCTGGCTGAGGAGTTCAGACCCTAGACAGACAATGTGTGGCTGACAGTGTCACAGCAAACACTCAGAGTTAAGAATGCGTGTGTCTGTACTTGCCCAGTTCTGCTCCCAGTGGGTTCTGGCCACCATGGCCCCACTGCAGATGTTCTCTCCCACGCGGGGACCCTTGGCCTCCTTCGCGCCATTACCCGGGGTGGCAGTTGTGACAAACAGCAGTGCACCGAGTTTGCCCAGCCAGAGACTCACTGTGTCTGCAGGGGCGGGAGTTGAACTTGTTTGGCCTCCATCAGCCTTGGTGAGGGGGGATTTGAGGACCCCGGATCTGACCCACATCACTTACCCCTCCAGGAGAGCGATGACGTTCTTTCTGGGCCGCCCAATGCTGGGCCCAGAGAGGCTGGTTCTGGCGTAGGTGCGGATAAGCTGCAGCAGACTCTTCAGCTGGATATAGTCCTTCCCCAGCTGACTGCCATTCATGGTGCGGCCAGTCAATGTCCGATAGTTGTTGGGCTCTGGGAAAATAAGCATCAAAAAGCCGGCTCAGCCCTTCTGGAGAAGGACATGCAGCTCACCACCCCACCCAGGAAAGAGCCACAGCAGGGGACCTCCTGGCTGGCTATGCACAGAGGCTCTGTCTATGCTGCAGCACCTACGCTGGCAGAGCCCACTAGTGTAGACACAGGCGAGGGCTCTACTGAAAACACCCCAGTGCTATAGCCACAGCTCTGCACTGCTTCAGTGCAGACACTTCCCACAGTACCAGGCAGGGGCTCCAGTCCACACAGGTAACCCACCTCCCTGAGAGACAGAATTCTGTTGACCTAGCGCAGTCTACACTAGGGCTTAGCTTGGCTTAACAACATCTCTCGGGGGGTGGGGTGGGGTGGGTTTTTTCACAGCCCCGAGAGAAGCTCCGCTGACACCACTTTTCAGTGCAGACCCGCCCACAGCGTACGCTGGCAGAAGGAGATTTTCTGTGCTGGAGGAACACCACTGCCCGAACGACATTAGTTATACTCAAGGCTACACTTAATATGAGGTCGACCCAGCAGGAGTGTGAAAAAGCCACTCTCTTGAGCAGTGCAGCAAAGCTGACCTAACCACCATACAGACAGCATGAGGGCAACATCGCCCTCGCCACCGGCCCTCAGCAAGGCGGATTCACTCCAGCAATGGGACCCCTCCCCTCACACTAGTGAGTGGCTACGCTGAAATGGTTTAAGTCAGTGGTTCTCAGCCAGGGGTGCGCATACCCCTGGGGTACACAGAGGTCTTCCTGGGGGTACATCGACTCAGCTAGAGATTTGCCTAGTTTTACAGCAGGCTACATAAAAAGCACTACGGGGGCAGTACACACTAAAGTTTCATATAGCCCATGACTTCTTCATACTGCTCCACATACTAGACACTGAAAGGCAGGTACAGTATTTATATTCCAGTGGATTTATTGGAAGATTGTGGTAAAAAGGAGACAGTCAGCCACTGTGCAGTACTAGTGTGCTGGGTCACATCTGTATTTTTGTGTCTGATTTTGGAAACAAGTCGTTTTTAAGTGAGGTGAAACTTGGGGGTACACAAAACAAATCAGCCTCCTAAAGGGGTACAGTACAGTAACGCCTCACTTAATATCCTAGTTACGTTCTTGAAAAATGCAGCTTTAAGCGAAATGATGTTACGCGAATTCAATTCTCCCATAAGAATTAATGTAAATGGAGGCTGTGGGGGGTTAGACTCTAGGGAATTTTTTTTCAACAGACAAAAGACATCCTATACATATACAATATACGTTTTCAATAATCGTGAAGAAACAATTGAATGCTGTACTTATCACTGATGATTGAGACGCTTGGTTGAGGCAGGGGCGTAGCGGGATGGGGGCGTGGGGGGCTTGCCCCACTCCGCCCATCTGGCATTCCAGCTAGGGAGCAGGCAAGCCCTCACACCCTGACCCCACTCCCCAGCAGGAGTGCTGGACAGGCAGAATGGGAGGAGCCCAACGACTTTATAAGGGAACACTGCAGGACTTTAAAGGAGTATGTTCTCCAGTAGATTAGGGACCTCAGAACAAAACGTTCACTGGGACCATGTCATGTGAGGAGCTCCTGTAGTCTGCTTTAAGTGTGGATGGAGACTGTGTCAACAGAAGCACTCTTGTATCGGCACAGCTGCTTCTACACCAGGGGTTCTGTCAGAACAGCTGTCATAGAATCATAGACTTTAGGGTCAGAAGGCACCATTACGATCCTCTACTCTGACCTCCTGCACAACGCAGGCCATAGAATCTCACCCACCCACTCCTGTATCAAACCTGTGTCTGAGCCATAGAAATCCTCAAATCATGGTTTAAAGACCTCAAGGTGCAGAGAATCCTCCAGCAAGTGACCTGTGCCCTACGCTGCAGAGGAAGGTGAAAACCCTCCAGGGCCTCTGCCAATCTGCCCTGGAGGAAAATTCTTTCCCGACCCCAAATATGGCGACCAGCTAAACCCTGAGCATGTGGGCAAGACTCACCAGCCAGACATCCCCTAACTGACGCAGCTAGATTAGTGTAAGTTTTAAATGTAGAGTAGGCCAGAGAGGCAGGAAGGATACAGGAATGAATGGGTGTTGTGAGCTCCCTTCACTGACCTTCACCAGCCTGGGGTTCAATCTGCAGGTTTTCCTAAACTGGGAGAAGGTGGAGAGGAGGCCTTACTACCCCCTTCCACCCCCGGCAATCCTGGGGCCAGCTGAGGGCTAACGGGCAGAGGTGCTGGGACTAGGGGTGCTGGGGGTACTGCAGCACCCCCTGGCTTGAAGTGGTTTCCATTGTACAGGGATTTCCAGTTTGGTTCAATGGCTCACAGACCCCCTACTGTCCACATTGTTCCAGCCCCCCTGCTAACGGGGGACCTCCAGAGCCCCCTCCCCACTGCCACACTCCTTCCTTTGCAGTGCCTCCTGTAGCTGGTTATTGCCCCGCTGGCCCACACAGTGACTTGACTGCATGCCTGTGGTACGCCCCGCTGTGCCTGGCAGTGAGCTGGGTGGAAGCGTTTGTGTGTGTGAAATACCAGCAGACGGGAGCCCTCACATAGATGTTGCAGAGATGTCCTTCTGAACCTAGCTGGGACTCCCACAGTGCACACTTCCTCCCTGCAGGGTCCCTTCAGTCCCTGCTGAATGGCTCAGGCAAAGCTTGCTGGGACTGGCAAGTGTTCTGTCCAAAGGGGGAACTGACCCTTCCTTTGCTGCCGCACTTAGCTCCAGGCTGTGGGAGCTGTGGGCGAGCTGGCCGGTCACTCACCGTTGCCCAGCTCCCAGGAGATGTTGTATTTCTTGCTGGCACTGTACTTCAGCAGGCTGAGTGCATTGGAGCTGTTCCAGGAGTTATCTGGATTTCGGCGCAGGGCATTCAGCGCAAAGATCAGGTGGAGGCCGGAGCAGTCGGCGAAGTTATAGAGTTTGTCTAGAGACCTGGCTGGGAAGAAACGAAAACCAGCTTGTAACTCAAATGAAAGAAAAGTACCAGGCATTCCAGAGCGGTTCAACAGAGCCTCTGCTCCTGCCTGTCAGAGTTCTGCCTCCGATGTCAAACGCTGACCTGTGGTACCTTGTAGTGAGGTGAAGTGGCCTCCCACTAAGCCTCCCATGCTCCCATCCCAGGTGGAAGTTAAGAGGTGGGCAGGAAGTGTAAAAGGCGGGTCCTGGAGCTCAGTCGGGCTGCAGCTGCTGGAGGATGTAGTGAGCCAGAGTGGGAGGAATCACCAGGAACCCACTACACACCTACAACCAGGTAAATGCATGTGACCTTTAAATTGAGGTATCATGCCAAGGCTGGGCAAAACTCCTCCTAGACCCTGCAGTCTGGGCACTCTCCACAATTGCACTGCGTGAAGGACCATGCCTGGGGAGTCACTGCACCTAGGCCACCAGAGAGGTGGCTTCAAAGGTGGCCACTGTTGGCCAGGATGCTGCAGCCTTTCCTCTGTGATGTACCTCCCCACATGTTGCCCAGCTGGGGTTGTACCCAGGCTGGGCTGCTGCACCACACTCCTCTGGGGCTGCCTTGGAAAGCAGCAGAAGACTTCAGCTGGCACAAAATGCAGCAGGTCCCCACCCAAGTTGAAAGGCATGGTTCCAGTCTTTCAAACACCACCTCAGAGACGGCACTAGGCGGATGTAGACTAAGCCACTGTTTAGGGCCCCGCGCAGCTCAAGGTGCCCCCATTAATTATTAGTATGTGTCGTGGGGGTGCAAAATATTCCTGCTAGGGCCCCGAATGGGCTAGGCCTGGCACTGCGCCAAATGCTCTGCCACCTGGCTGCCTGGGGGACGGCTGGGCACGTAGGTTTTGGTTTTAACACGAAAGTTCTCTGTGGCTCTAACGTCTGAGTTCTAGCTTCTGACGTACCGAGCTCCAACAAGGTGTAAGGCGCAGAGAACCCTGTTGCAGCAGCGACCTTAACTCCCCTAGCCAAGTTAGTAAGAAAATCCCGCATACAGCTACTTCCATCTCCCTCAACTCTCCTGCCCCACCCCACTCACAAGCACACACCGTCCCATAAACAATTAAACACATGCCCCCAGAGGCTTGCCAGGCATTTTCCCCTCTGCCCCTGGGGAGGAGAGGGTTCGTGGGAGGAGTTTTATTTCCCAGTTTGGGTAGTTTTGATTTGGGGGTTATTTTTCCTTAGAAGCTTTAATAGTTTTTGGGGGTTCTTTTATCAGATTAGATTTGTGATCTCCAGGGTAGGGGGGAGGTTCGGAAGGCGTGCTGTTCTGTAGCTGCCAGGCTTCTAGAGTAACTGTTTTGTGTTAGGCAAGGAAAAGCTACACGTGTGCGTGTTTGCACAGAGGATGGTCATGGTGGGAGGATGGGGGCCCGCTGAAATATAGAGGGAGATAGGGGAATAGGCCCTCTGCCTATGCTCTGGAAGGGTGGAGGGCCCCTACCTGGAAATAGCTCCCCACTGCTGAACTCTGTGGTTGACACTTCCCTACCCTGAACAGCAAGGTCTCCAAGGAGCAGCCTCAGCAGCTCAGACCGCAGCTCCGCTCAGGCACCATCTGTGTCTATGTCCCGTGTGCTGCTCCTCCACCTGGGGACAGAACGGGACCCGGAGGCAGCACAGACCAGAGCTGCGAGCCTGCTCCTTCCTCTGCTGGCAGGCCCACTGTAGTTCTTCTTTGTCTTCCAACCCTGGGATCACTCTGATTACACTCCCTGGCATCTTCATTGCCAGGCAGGGTCTGCAAACCGTCTGTGGCATTAACTCATACAGCCTGACCAGGGCTGACCAGGAACGCTGTCGTTCATTCTTCAGGTCCGATATGTTGTTCTCTTCGACAATGTTCGTAGTTACCGAACAGCGTGTTTCTTTGCGGGTATGAATTTTCATGGCAGTGTTCGACAAACAGGTTTGGAAAAAGGGAGATACCCTGCCTGAAATTTGTTTCCAGCCTGTAGTTTAGTGACATAACTTCCAGCACATGGGTACTGCAGGAACATCAGGCATGCTGAGAGCTATCACTCCTGGTGCCTTTCCCCCAAAATATTCATGTCCAAACCAATTTAGAAGACCACAAAGGTCCCACTGAAAAGAAAATCCTGGTGTAACCTTCATTTTGGAACCATGATCGTCTTCTTCATAATAAACCAAACGTTGCTAGACGAGAGATGATGAAGCATATCCACGGTATGAGGGACGCCACACCCAGGAGCGCAGTGCTGGGGGCAGGGCTCAGTTTGTAATTAAAGAGGTGCTGGGGCTCAAGCAATTTTATTTTTTTACTTTCACAACTGATGTGCCAGGGCAGAGGTGCCGGGGCTCTGAACTGCCAAGCCCAGAGGTGTCAGGGCTCAGCCCTGGCCAGGATGAAGCACTGGCTAGGGGTGCTGAAATAAGGTCTGCACCTCCAGCTATACTGTGCTCCCAAAGACTGTGGTATGGGTCAGATTGGGTGACACAGCCCCCCTGGGCTGCATTTGGGGGAGGAAGGAGATCTGCTCTCCTAATCTAAAACCTGGGACTCCTCACACCAGAGGGCGCTAGCAGACCCCCCCCCCAGGGCTCGCTCAGCACAGAGCCTGCTCACAGAGGGCTTAGGGATTTTCTGTGTCTAGTGCCTTGAATCTGATACCCTTCTCAGAGTAGCTTCTAAGTGATGGTTAGTGCAAGATGGATTGTCTCAGAGCAGCTTCTTCCTTCAGCCCCTCCTTCGCCATTTCTGCACAGAGACCTCCGCTTTCTCAGGAGCCCTACACCTACTAAATCTGACACAGACAACCATAAATCTGAAACACTGAAAAACATCCTGCAAGCGGGGCCTGCTGTCCCATTCAGCGCAGAACAGGGTGGGGGCAGGGAACTGGAGAAAACAGCCTCAGCCACAGAGGAGAAGGGGTCAACAGATGCTAAATAGACACAGGCTGCAGCATGTTTGTTCTGTGGAAATCTTTCTGGAGCAAACTGCCTCCTCGGTTCCCTGGGGTGAAGTCACCATCCTCCTAAGGTCTCAGTCAGTGCTCATCATTCGTGGGCGCATCGCAAGCACCGCAGTTTTGGTGCATGTGAAAGTTGCAAACTGGGCAGAGGAGAAGTGAGCACCTGAGCACCTGTCTCAGCCCCATGCTTCTTGCCGTGTGCATGTTGTTAGTGTGTTAGCAGTATCCAAGTGTGGCTATGAAATACGTTGACGGAAGTCCTGGGAAGTTTTTCCCAGCTAATTACATCCTTATTCTCTCCACACTCTATGGTTTCTAGGGTGAGGTGTAGGGCTGGGGGGAGACACACTACAAATTTTAAGTGGAATCAGGTGTTGCTATCCCTGCAGGGAAGTCTGGAAAATGTCAGAGCCCTTCAAGTAACAGGTACTGGCAGACAAACATGGAGCACTTCCCACAGAGCCGAGCCTCCTCGCCAGCACTCCAGCGCTCACTCACGTTTTCCTCTTTTGTCTGTTTTAATTGGGCCATTTACTGGTTTCTTTCTCTTTAGAAAGTTATCAGCTAAGTGCTAGGATTTGATGCAGGCTGTTCTGTGAATGTGCAGGGAACAGGAGCGACCACTTCCTCTCGCCTCCCCCACAGCCTGACAGAAAGTATATCATCTCTAAAAAGCCCTCGGATGCCAAGGCACACAGGGTAGGGAAATGCGAGGCTTGGAGAACAGCCCTAGGCCTCCCCCCCCCCCCCGTCAAGATACACTCAGAACCGCAGAGTAAAAGGAACATTAAAGAGGAAGGCACCAGGAGGGAATCACATGTGCACTTAAGATGCAGAGAGCAGGAACAATTGGGCAGGAGCCGGAGGGATGGCTGGGGAGCTGGGAACCATGTTCAGGGGTCAGAAGATCCCACCTGTGAGTGCACAGGCACCAAGAGAATTAATGTAACCATGGAGATCACTATTTATTGTGTTTCCTGGGTATGAAATGAGCGAGGGAAGCAGACTGAAGGTGCACTGAGAACCCCAGCATACAGCCCCCTGCTCTGCTGCCTCCACACTGGACTCTGGTTCCTGCGCTGGTGATGTAATGCTACACCCCCGGCTAGGCTAAAGCAGCCAACAGAGAAATGCTGAAACGCCGGCTTCATTAATTACCAGCACGCTGCACCCATTGCGCTGAAGGCGCTGCATGTGCCGGGAAGAGCGAATTCTTCAGCTGCCAGAATGGGTCAGTTGCATTGGAAATAGACACAATCCATTTCCTATTATTTGGAAGATGCTTTGAGTTAAGTACTATCAGATTACTAGAAACTGGTCCCTTGAGCAAGGGATGGGATTTTATAATCTAGTACTTTTTTATTTTGATCCGACCTCCTGGTTCTGCCCTCCCCCCTTCAAGTCCCCATTCCCATATGCAGAGCTGCATGCCACGCAGCCTCCTGCCTCCAGATGTATGCCCATCAGTTCACTGACCCCCTCAGCCTCCTGCAACTCCCTCCCTCCACCACTGCCAGGAGCCTCTTGTGGGTCAATTTATATTTATAAACATTTTAAAACAATGTAAAGCTCTGACCAGTAGAGGTGTGAAAAGCAGCTGTGTACCAGCTGCTCATATGAAGAACAGGTCACACGTACCTCTAGACAGCACATTCCTCTATCCTAGCATATGTCTACATGTCACACACTGCAGTTACTGCACAGGCTTTGGTGCAGGCACATGACAGCGCTGGGAGAGGCGCTCCTATCACCGTTAGGTCGAGAAGAATCCTTCTGTCAAGCTAGCACTGTCTCATAGACTCATAGACTCTAGGACTGGAAGGGACCTCGAGAGGTCATCGAGTCCAGTCCCCTGCCCTCATGGCAGGACCAAATACTGTCTAGACCATCCCTGACAGACATTTATCTAACCTACTCTTAAATATCTCCAGAGATGGAGATTCCACAACTTCCCTAGGCAATCTATTCCAGTGTTTAACTACCCTGACAGTTAGGAACTTTTTCCTAATGTCCAACCTAAATCTCCCTTGCTGCAGTTTAAGCCCATTGCTTCTTGTTCTATCATTGGAGGCTAAGGTGACCAAGTTTTCTCCCTCCTCCTGATGACATCCTTTTAGATAGCTGAAAACTGCTATCATGTCCCCTCTCAGTCTTCTCTTTTCCAAACTAAACAAACCCAATTGTTTCAGCCTTCCTTCATAGGTCACGTTCTCAAGACCTTTAATCATTCTTGTTGCTCTTCTCTGGACCCTCTCCAATTTCTCCACATCTTTCTTGAAATGTGGTGCCCAGAACTGGACACAATACTCCAGCTGAGGCCTAACCAGTGCAGAGTAAAGCGGAAGAATGACTTCTTGTGTCTTGTTTACAACACACCTGTTAATGCATCCCAGAATCACGTTTGCTTTTTTTGCAACAGTATCACACTGTTGACTCATATTAAGCTTGTGGTCCACTATGACCCCTAGATCTCTTTCTGCCATACTCCTTCCTAGACAGTCTCTTCCCATTCTGTATGTGTGAAACTGATTGTTCCTTCCTAAGTGGAGCACTTTGCATTTATCTTTATTGAACTTCATCCTGTTTACCTCAGACCATTTCTCCAATTTGTCCAGATCATTTTGAATTTTGACCCTGTCCTCCAAAGCAGTTGCAATCCCTCCCAGTTTGGTATCGTCCGCAAACTTAATAAGCGTACTTTCTATGCCAACATCTAAATCGTTGATGAAGATATTGAACAGAGCCGGTCCCAAAACAGACCCCTGCAGAACCCCACTTGTTATACCTTTCCAGCAGGATTGGGAGCCATTAATAACTACTCTCTGAGTACGGTTATCCAGCCAGTTATGCACCCACCTTATAGTAGCCCCATCTAAATTGTACTTTCCTAGTTTATCTATAAGAATATCATGCGAGACCGTATCAAATGCCTTACTAAAGTCTAGGTATATCACATCCACCGCTTCTCCCTTATCCACAAGGCTCGTTATCCTATCAAAGAACGCTATCAGATTAGTTTGACACGATTTGTTCTTTACAAATCCATGCTGGCTATTCCCTATCACCTGTCTCCATGGAGGTTAGGCCAGCATGGCTCTGTCTCTTACACCCCTGAGACGGAGATACGCTGGCATAAGTTTTCAGTGTAGACCAGCCCCTTGTGAATCCTCAGGCAGCTAAAAGGGTTGTTACTTAGATGGGGAAACTTAGGTTTCCTTCCCAAATATGTATTTGTTATGAATTAAGGTATACAATTTTGAAAATGTTTAAATTCACAAAACTCCTGCTGAGCATTCTATTGCAATGCAGATTTTTATAGCAATAAAATGCCCTCCAGGCTGGCTGAAGAGTGTGACAGACACAATGGCGATAAAAGAGCACCCAAGCTGGCTGTCAAATAATTGTGCCCGGCTACTTCTCAGTGTTTCCATCAGATTTTAAAGAAAAAACTAGGCAATATTTTTCTGATTTCCTCCTCTGAGATTGACGTACGAAGAATATGAGGAGGGGGATTGAGTCTAGGCCCCTGGTGATTAGCCAGCTGAATGCCCAGCTATCCACTGTGCCAACTTGTGAACGCGAGCTCTGCTTGTTAATTTATTTCCTCCAAGGTGATACCCTGCTGCAGCTGCAGGAGTTCATTCTGGAAGATCACAGATGGAATATCTGCCCGCAAACTGCCACTGTCTTCCCAGCATTGCAGCGGGAAAGACAGCCATGACCGCAGCCCAGCTAGCTTCCTGCCTGAGCCTCTTGGCCACGTTGGATGCTGCACTGTCCCCAATCATTACCTTTCTACAAGGTCCGATGCCAGCCCTGCACAACACGGAGAAGCAAGCAACTAGCAAACAGGGCAAACCAAGATGGAGCCCCAAGTCCTTTCTTCCCTAGACATTAGAAATGGAAGAGACCGAGGCCTGGTCTACACTACAAACTTAGGTCGACCCAAGTCATGTTACGTCGATCTAATAATGTATGTGTCTACACTACCAAGTCCCGTCTGCTGACCTACGTAGCCTGTAAAGTTGACTTCTGTACTCCACCTCCACGAGAGGTGCAGCACTTGATTCGATACCCACAGGTCACATAGGAATAGTGTAGATACTGGGCTGTGTAATTCGAATGAATTGACCTCCAGGAGGAGTCCCACAGTGCTCTGCTGTGATCACTTTGGAAAGCACTTTCAACTCCACTGTACATCAGCCAGGTACACGGGAAACTCCCCTGCTAAAGCCCCAGGAACTTTTGAATTTTCATTTCCTGTTTGATTGGCGTGGAGAGTTGGCCAGCACAGCTGATCATGGAGACTCAAGGCAGCACGCGCTCCAGCCTGGAGCGCACAGGAGGTGGTGGCTCTTACTGCTTTATGGGGAGAAGTGTCTGTGCAGGCAGAGCTCCGATCCAGCAGAAGAAACGCTGACATCAATGCCAAGATTGTGCGGGGCACAGGGCAGAAGGGCTACACCAGGGACACGCAGCAGTGCCATGTGAAAATAGAGAAGCTTCAGCAAGTGTACCAGAAGACAAGAGAGGCGAATAGTCACTCTGGCTCGGCCTCACAGATATGCTGATTTAACGAGGAGCTGCATGCGATTCTTGGCGGCAAGCCCACCACTACCTGAAAATGCTCCATGGATACCTCCCAGGAGCCTTGGGTGATCTCGAGCAACAACAAGGAAGACATTGTTGACATGGAAGAGGAGATGGAGAATGTGAGGCGGGCAAGCGGAGGATCCATTTTCCCCGACAGCCAAGAACTGTTTTTAACCCTGGAGTCCATCCCGTCACAGGACCACTTGGTGGCGGAGTGTGATGCCGGGGAAGGCACCTCTGGTAAGTATACATTTCCCATCAAACCATAGGGGCTACATGCGGTGTTCCCTCTAATTTTTTATGTCCATGTGTGGAATGAATTTTGTTATGTGCACCAAGATGGAGGTGATGTGTGACATCACCTTCATTGTGGTGCATATAACAAAATTCATGTGGTGGAGGTTGGGCCGAGGGGTTCAGAGTGTGGGCGGGGGCTCAGGGCTGAGGCAGAGGGCTGGGGGGGGGTTGAGAGCTCCAGCTGGAGGTGCAGGCTTTGGGGTGAGGCCAGGGATGAGGGATTCGGGGTGCAGAAGGGGGATCAAGGTTGGGGCAGAGTGTTGGGTGTAGGGGGTAAATGCTTGCGCTGGGGTGCAGGCTCTGGGGTAGGGCTGGGGATGAGAGGTTTGGGGTGCGGGAGGAGGCTCAGGGCTAGGGCGTGGGGGTAGGTTCTGGGATGGGGCTGGGGATGAGGGTTTGGGGTACAGGTTCCCCTAGGGCTGTGGTGAGGAGAGAGGACTTCCCACACTGCTCTCTCACTGCAGCAGCTCGGGGTCAGAGGAGAGGCACCTCTTCCTGGCCACAGCAGCTCCAGTGGGGCTGGACTTGGCTGGGCGAGGGGCACCTCTCCCCTTGCTGCAGCGAATCCAGGGCAGGTCTGAGCTGGAGCCGGTGGGGAAGGGTGCCTCTCCCTGCTGCGGCAGGTCCGTGCATCTCTCCTCACTGCAGCCCTAAGACCGTGCACGGGGCTTAATAGACAATGGCACGGCCATGCAGCTTAGAGGGATCTACGGAATCATGCTATTATTTTTTATGTTTAATCTGAACAAAAAAGTAAGTGTAGTTGGTATCGGTGGCCACTCAGCTACGCAGAGGGTGCTTTCTGAAACAGACTGTTTATGTGCACGGGGATGGCCCGGGAATCCTCCATGGAGATCTCTAGGAAGCTTTCATAGAGGTACTCTGCAATCCTTTGCAGAAGGTTTCTGGGAAGGGCTGCCTTATTTCCTCCACCACAGTAGGACACTTTCCTGCGCCACTCCGGTATTAACTCTGCTGGCATCACTGCAGCACTCAGCATTGCAGTGTAAGGACCAGGTCTGTACCCAGAGGCTTGCAGCATCTGCTCCCTTGCTGCCTCTGTTACTCTCAGAAGAGTGATATCGCATAGGGTCACCTAGGGGAAACCGGGGAAGTTTTCAATGCTAGCCCTTAAACCGCAAACAATTCAACAAGTAATCTGCCCTGTTTGGTGAAATCTGGGTCACACAACCACACTTTCCCAAACATAGAATCATAGAACTGGAAGGGACCTCGAGAGGTCGTCTAGTCCAGTCCCTGCACTCAAGGCAGGACGAAGTATTATCTAGACATCCCTGACAGGGGTTTGTCCAACCTGCTCTTAAAAATCCGCAGAGATGGAGATTCCACAACCTCCCTGGGCAATATATTCCAGTGCTTAACCACCTGACAGTTACGAAGTTTTTCCCAATGTCCAACCTAAACCTCCCTTGCTGCAGTTTAAGCCCATTGCTTTTTGTCCTGTCCTCAGAGGTTAACAAGAACAATTTTTCTCCCTCTTCTATGTAACAACCTTTTATGTACTTGAAAACTGTTATCAGGTCCCCCTTCAGTCTTCTTTTCGCCAGACTAAACAAACCCAATTCTTTCAATCTTCCCTCATAGCTCATGTTTTCTAGACCTTTAATCATTTTTGTTGCTCTTCTCTGGACTTTCTCCAAGTTGTCCACATCTTTCCTGAAATGTGACGCCCAGAACTGGACACAATACTCCAGCTGAGGCCTAATCAGCGAGGAGTAGAGAGGAAGAATTACTTCTCGTGTCTTGCTTACAACACATCTGCTAATATAGCCCAGAATGATCAATTTTTTTGCAACAGTGTTACACTGTTGACTCATATTTAGCTTGTGGTCCACTATGACCCCCAGATCTCTTTCCACAGGACTCCTTCCTAGGCAGTCATTTCCCATTTTGTATGTGAGTAACTGATTCTTCCTTCCTAATTGGAGTACTTAGCATTTGTCCTTATTGAATTTCATTCTATTTATTTCAGATCATTTCTCCAGTTTGTCCAGTGGTTGTGGTTGGAAGCGATCACCATGTATTGCGAACAGCATTGAAAAAAGGGGGGAGGACTTCCTGTTTGTCTCCCTCCCCCCCCACCCAGTGCCGCTTTCGTAAAAAAGAAACTATTTCGGGGGCTTTACACTGGTGCCTGTCCTCAAGCACCATTCACGTTGCTAGAGGACGGGAGGCTTTTCTCAAGTTCCAAACGTGATCCCAAGGATGTCTTCACAAAAGCAGCAGCAGAAGACCTCTAGCCCATGCCTCGTGGCCTTACTCACCATTCTCCTCAAGTGTTTGCCCTAAGCAAACACAGCCGTATGTGCTAATTATGTAACCCACACACCTCCTGGGTGTTTTGTCTGTCCCATCGAATGGCACCCGGACCACTCAGAGAGAGGGATTATGAGTCTGCGCGACAGCCTTAGCTAACAGCCGTTGGCTTTTAGCTCATGTGGGAGAGGCTTGTGCATTTAGCTCCAGAGGTCCCAGATTCGATTCCGCCCACCGACGACCGGGGTCTGTCGGTGTTACACTTGGAACCGTTAAGTCCATGCTGACTCATCTCCCATGACATCAGTGTCCAACCATCCCATGCCCATAGGATTTACAGAAGTTCTCTCCATCTTTCTTTGCTGTGAAGGCCCTGATCCTGCGAACACTAACACGCCTCCAATGTTACACAAGTGTACAAACATTTGCAGCATCGGAGCCTAAGGATCTATGACCTCTTCTTGCAAAAGCTCAGAGCCAGAACTCCTTCCTCATCCTCCCTGAGCTATTGGCTGCTTTCAGCACCATTGACCACACTCCTCTTCTCTTCAAGAGCTAAGCCTCCCTTGGCTTCCTGCCTCTGTCTTCTCCTCATTCTCCTTTACCTCTCCAGTAGCAGCTTCAATGTGGTCTTCAGATGCTCTAGTTGGCAAGATGCTAGCCTAAAACCTGAGACACTTGGGCTCAATTCCCTGCTCCGCCTCAGACTTCTTGTGCCCCAGTTCCCCAGTTCTAGCCCTGCCCTGCCTCCCAGGGGTGTTAGGAGAATAAATACATTGAACATTGTGAGGTGCTCAGAGACTACACTGATGGGGACCATGTAAATACTGGAGATAGATAGGATACTCCTCATCTCCCTGCCCCTCATCAGCTATCACTGGGGGTCCCACAGGGCTGTGTCCTTGGTCCTCTTCTCTTCCCCATCTCCACCTTGTCTGTGGGTAATTTCATCTGCAAACATACATTAAATTATCAACTCCAGGCAGAGGATGCAAAGATCCACCTCTCTACTCCAGACCTGTCTGCTCCTGTCCAAACCAGAATCTCGGCCTGTCTCTCTGGGGGCCTAGCTGTCACCTCAAGTTCAACATGGCTAAAACAAAGCTCTTGATCTCCCTCCCCAACAAACCCTTCCTGCCACCCCCTATCTCGATCAGTGTGGACAACCTGACTGCGGCCCGTAACCTGGGTGTCATTTTCGACTCAAACCTTCTCTAGATCCTGACATCCACATCCTGCATAATTCTGGAATCTGGCCTTTTACCTCCACCCATGCAGCTAAAACTCTCATCCAGGCTCTACTCATCTTGGGGCATCATCACCAAGTGGGGTCCTGCCAGGATCAGTTCTTGGTCCTACGCTATTTAACATTTGTATCAATGACCTG
The DNA here is from genome assembly GCF_007399415.2 of Gopherus evgoodei. Taxonomy (NCBI): domain Eukaryota; kingdom Metazoa; phylum Chordata; order Testudines; family Testudinidae; genus Gopherus; species Gopherus evgoodei. The sequence continues at coordinate 903,551 of NC_044328.1, read as the reverse complement.
GGAGAAAACATAAAATCATCACCAATAAAGTTTGCAGATAACATAAAAATTAGGGAAGTGGTAAAGTATGAAGAGAACAGGTCACTGTACAGAGTGATCTGGATTGCTTGGTAAACTGGGCACAAACAAATGTATGAGTGATACAGCTAACTGTAATGGCATACATCTAGGAAGAAAGAACATAGGGACTCTATCCTGAGAAGCAATGACCCTGACAGGATTTGATGGTCCTGGTGGATATTCATCTGAGCATGAGCTCTCGGTGCGATGCTGTGGCCAAACAAGCTAATGCCGTCCTGGGATGCATAAACAGGAAATCTCAAGTAGGAGTAGAGAGGTTAGTTTACTCCTGTACTTGGCACTGATGCACCCGCTTCTGGAATCCTGTGTCCACTTCTCATGACCTGAGTTCAGGAACGATGTTTATAAATTGAGAGGGTTCAGAGAAGAGCCACAGGCATGATTAAAGGGGTAGAAAAGCTGCCTTTACTGTAGCGATGGACTCAAGGACCTCAGTCTGTTTAGCTTCACAAATAGAAGGTTAAGGGGTGACTTGATTGAAGTCTACAAGTACCCACCTGGGGAACATACATTTAATAATGGGCTCGCGAGCCTAGCAGAGGAAGGTCTAAGACAATCCAATGGCTGGGAGTTGAAGCTAGACAGATTCACCCTGGAACTATGGCGTGAATTTTTTAACACCGATAGTCCCTAACCACTGGAACCGTTTATCAAGAGTCGTGGTGGATTCAGTTTTTGAATCAAGATTGGATTTTTAAAGAAAAAGCTCTGCTCTAGGAATTATTTTAGGGAGGTTCTGTCGCTTGTGTTACACAGGAATCAGGCTAGATGATCACGATGGTCCCTTCCAGCCTTGGAATCTATCGCTCTCCTGTCTCGATTCCTGCAGCAGCTCTCTCTCTGGCCTTGACAAATGCAATCTTGGTGCACTCACATCAGGGTCGGCACTTACATTTAGGCGACCTAGATGGTCGCCTAGGGCGCCAGGATTTGGGAGGGTGGCAGACTGCTCTGGTGGACCTCCCGCAGGCATGCCTGCAGACGGTCCGCTGGTCCTGCGGCTCTGGTGGAGCATCCTGCCTGCGGCAGGTCCACTGGAGCCGCGGGACCAGCGGACCATCCGCAGGGATGCCTGAGGGAGGTCCACCGGAGCCGCGGGACCGGCGAGCCGGCCCTGCGCCTAGGGCGCCAAAAACCCTCACGCCGCTCCTGACTCACATCCATTCAGAATGCTGCTGTCACAATCATTGTCCTGGCTCATGTCACCCCTCTCTCTGCATCACTCCACAGGTAACTCCTCCTTCACTGCACCAAGCTATTCAGCCTTCACTTTCAAGCATTTCACAGCCTGTCGCCACTCTGCCTGTCATATCTCATAGGCTTTTGAGATGTCAGCTCCCATCTGTGCTCTGCCAGTGGTTCCGGCCTCCATTGCCCACTCGTTAAATTTTCAAGCAAGCCCCTCTGAACTCTTTTCCATGCTGAGCTCCCTGTAAACTTCCACAAAGCCACCTTCTTGTCCTCTTTCAAGTCCCTCGTTTGCTGTGATGCCTACAAAACCATTGACAACAGGCCAGCCGCTGGCATGCCGAGACTCATGCTGAGCAGTGTTGTCCCACTGTAGCCTTGTAGTCTTCATGTTGCTGGCTGCAGCCATCTGTCATCTTTTATCTCAGCCCTAGATTGGAAGCAAGGACCATCTTTCTGTTCTCTGCTTGTCCAGCCTCTAGCACACCAGGGCCCTGGCCCATGACTGGGGCTTTCAGGCACTACCACAATACACACAACAAACAATAGTGATGTTTGCTATGGCCAAGACTTAGGTGACCAAAACTATGACTCTTGGAGGGGGTGGGTCCTAAAGGTCTGTGTCAGCCTCCACCCCACGGTTCAGCAAGGCTGCTCCAGGGAGCTGTCAGATATTGGCTGTGTGTACTGAGTACCCAGTATAGTGGAGTATTTTTTAAAATGACTTCAAATTATTAGTAGAATATTATATGGTTTCAAATAATTCTTACTGTAATGAGAAAATATGTGACTCTCCTCAGAATTTGCTTTGCCAAACAACTGGAAGGAAAAAGTCGCAGGATTCAACCATCTAATTAAACTAAAATTATTACTTTTGCATTCTTTGCTGTGCGAGAGCCGTGACTGTGCCTTTTTCTGCCACAGCAAACAACCACTGTCACTCCCAGGCCAGTCTTTGTGGCACCTTCATTATTCCAATAATTCGTCTCTGAATTCATTCCTACTTGCCAACTTCTTTCTGGTGCTGAAGCGTGACTCCGCTGGTCCTGTCTGAGCAGGAATATCCTTCGGTTTCTGACACGACTCCTCTTTAAACAGCAGCCAAAAGTTGCATTATGCAATGTTGCTGTAGCTGCTTTGCTCCCAGGAGATTAGAGAGACAAGGTGCGTGTACATACTCAGACCTGAAGAGCTCTGCGTACGCCTGACAGCTCATCTCTCTCACCAGCAGAAGTGGGTCCTGTGACACTACGCCTCATATTCTTCATAGAGATATTGTTATATCATCAATACGGCATAACTAAGATGTGTTTTATGCGAGATAGGAAATGTGATGTGTCATTGAAAAGGTTATGATTTATTGAATATGATTGTCCTATTTGTATGCATGTATTTTTTCTGTATCTGAAGTTAGAAATATTGACTATGTAACAATTACAAGGGGGTTTACACCTGAGAACCGCCCACCAGACAGTAGGCAATCAGTCTGGATGTGCCATTAGGGAGAACAATAGGACTTTGAAGATGCTAATCTCCCACTTTCCCTATTGTACATGTTTTGTACAGTCTAAATTTAAATGTGTCAAGAGATGGAGTTTCTACCACTGACACACTTCTCGTTTGAAAGGATCTAAGGAGAGTACACCCAGTCTAGTATGAATTAAACAAAATGCTAACCCAAAGGCGGCAGCATTTCTCCTATATCTGCTAGTGGTCAGATTGCTGATAGGGTTTTAAACCCAATAAGCAAATCACAGAGCACAGTATAAGGTAACATACCGTGGCAAGAGGAACCTACATTTCTTATAGAGGCTGATGGGCTCTGGCTTGAGGGATCCTCCGAGGAAAAGGACCAAGGAATCAATGTGGAGGACTCAGGGGAGGTACCTGCTATTACTATTTCTGAGTGCAATGAGAGAGAGAGAGAATAATGGACTTTATATCAAACAGCCACCTTCACCTGCAGCACTGCACTGCATTCTGGCAGTCTCACCTTTGGAAAGATATAGCAGAGGCTGAAATGATCCGGAAAATGGCTACAAATGTAGGGAACCAGAAATGCTGCACCAGATCAGATCAATGGTCTATCTAGATAAACGGTTCTCAAACTTTAGCAACCTGAGGACCCCCATTTCGATTTAAATTTTTTTCCAGACCCCCAAGACCCCTGCTCAACCCCAAGCCCTGACCACACTCCACCCCTTCCCCCAAGACCCCTCCCCTGCCCCACCTCTTCCCGGCCCCACTTCACCTCTGCCCCTCCTCTTTCCGCTCCTGAGCACATCCTGGCCCTGCTTCTCCCCTCCCTCCCAGGGCCTCCTGCACAGAACTGAACAGCTGTTCCCCTGCATGCAGGAGGCGCTGGGAGGGACGGGGAGGAGTTGATCAGAGCGGGGCCAGCGGACCCCCTGGAGGTCCATGGACCCCACTTTGAGAAAAGCTGATCTAGATGGATATCATGTTACCAAAAATGGTTTTAGCAGATGATTCAGAGGAATGTCTAAATCCTCCCTAATTGGCCATTTTGCAATCATCTGCCCATAGCAGAAGCGTTTTCCCAGTCCCAGATAGTTAGCAGTTGATTTATGCTGTGAAGCACAAAGGTTTATATCACTTATATTGGCCTAGGTTGTTAAAGGTCCCAGTGAGATTTACATATTATATGACAAAAAACTGCTAAATCTAGATGATCAGAATCTTTCAAGAAGACTTGCCTGAGTTATGGAAGGTTATGAAAGGGCCTGCTGGAAACTGGCCAGTCCCAGCCTTTGTGCAGATTCTAGGAAGGAGAGAACAGAACCTGCAAGGTGCTGAGAACACTGGCCTGATCCAGCAAAGCAGTTAAGCATGTGCTTAAATTTCAGCCCATAAGTAGTTCTCCTGAATTAAATGGAACTACTCATGTCCTTCGGTGCTTTAAAGGGCTGGGCCAATGTGCTCAGCACCATGCAGGATCAGTTCGCTTACAGATACAAATAACATGAGGAGTACCACAGCGAAGGTACAAGTAATCCAAGTTCATGCTTCAGGTTGTATTTTATGACTATGGGTCAGGAAGGGATTCTTGTACACCCATGGCGGAGTTTTTCTTCTATCAGCTTCTCCAGAACACTGACCATTGCCACAGGCAGTGTTCCTGTCTTGTTCAGCCAATGGTATCGGCTAACGTGGCCAGTTCCATGTTCAGTTCAGGAAAGTACGGGATTGTGGATGCTCAGTATATGATTTTCTAACATTCACAACTTTCTTTCTTTCTCTCTTTTCCTTCTTTCCTTTTTTTTTTTTTAAGTCTTATTCCTCATTCTGGACCATGACCATGCCACGTCAGAAATATTAGCAAGCAAGAGGAAGGAGAGGCTGGTTTGAGTTATCTGAACAAAAACACAATCCAAGAATAAAAAAAAAAAAAATTGAAAATGAATAGTAGAGAACCAGAAAAAAAGAGACAAAGAAGCGGAGAGAATCGGGGCCTGGGGTGCGATAGCCCCACACCCGTCCACCTGGGAAGAGTAGAACTTGTTTTTTTTATAGTAACGTTTTAAGCAGTTTAACAAACATAATGGTGGGGGGTGGGAACCCCCAACCCAACATCCTACACAGCTCAGCAAAACCAGGGCAGAGAAAAGAGCAGCTGCAGCCTAGGAAAGGCAGATCCTTAGCCTTTTTTCAAACAGTTCTGAACTATTTTAGACTTTTGAGTGGCACAGCTGAGTTCCATTCATATAATGCACTTACTCATAGACTCATAGACCTTAGGGTCAGAAGGGACCAATATGATCATCTAGTCTGACCTCCTGCACAAAGCAGGCCACAGAACCCTACCCATCCACTTCTATAACAAATCCCTAACCTATGTCCGAGTTATTGAAGTCGTCAAATTGTGGTTTGAAGACCTCAAGCTGCAGAGAATCCACCAGCGAGTGACCCATGCCCCACGCTGCAGAGGAAGGCAAAAAACCTCCAGGGCCTCTGCCAATCTGCCCCGGAGGAAAATTCCTTCCCGACCCCAAATATGGTGATCAGCTAAACCCTGAGCATGTGGGCAAGACTCACCAGCCAGCACTCAGGAAAGAATTCTCTGCAGTAACTCAGATCCCGTCCCATCCAACATCCCATCACTGACCACTGGGCATACTTACCTGCTGATAATCAAAGATCAATTGCCAGAATTTAGCTATCCCATCCTACCATCCCTTCCATAAACTCTACTCACTCAGACCCAGAGTGTTCAGTGCATCAGGCACAGATCCGGCTACTTAGTCCTCAGAAGGGCAAGAACCCTACTAAGAAAGAATCCTAAGTGTGTTGGGACGACAGCCAGGTCTCACCTGTTGCCTACAATTACCCTGGTTTAAATCCAACATTTTTAACAGCTACACGTTTACCTCTTCAGTCACACATAAGCATGCTTTTCCCAGGGGCGGCAGAATGGGGAGCGGGGGATGCTAGTGCCCCCACAATGGAAAGACTGGGAAGGGGGTGGCTGATGTATGTTTCTGCCCCATGCTGTCTTGTAGATGAGATCAGGACCAGGCCGTTTCTGCCCCTGTGTGCATGCAAGGGGGCAGAGGGGAGAGTGAGACTTGCAGGAGGGTCTAGACCAGGGGTCTCAAACACGTGGCCCGCAGAGCTCTTCCCTGTGGCCCGCCAAGCTCCCTGCACCCCCCCGTTACTTCCTGCTGCTGCCAAACTCCCCTCACCCCCGTGCCCCCCGAGTTATTTTATATGGCAGCTAAGCTCCCCGCACGCTGCTCCCCAATGTTTGGGGCCAGGTCTCTCCCCCGGCCCCACCTGCTGCCCCCACGTGCCTCCCCCGAGTGTCCCCTCACTGCTCAGCGACTGCAGCTCATGCAGACTTCTCTCCACTCTGCCAGCTTCCAGTATCACCTGCTGCCGCAGACTCCTAGTGCCCCCCTCCACTAGGGCCAAGGCAGGCTGCCCTTCCCTTGCCCTTTCCCCCTAGTCCTGAGCCTCTCCAATTCCCCAAACTCCTCATCCCCATCCCCACAGCCCTCACCCCTGCACCCCCTCCTGTCCCCAAACTCCCTCCCAGAGCCTGAACCCCCACCCCCTGCCCCAGCCTGGAGCCTGCACCCAGCTCCATCCCAGAGTCTGCACCCCAGACCTCCTCCCCCACCCAAACTCCCTCCCAGAGCCTGAACCCCCACCCCCTACCCCAGCCTGGAGCCTGCACCCAGCTCCATCCCAGAGTCTGCACCCTAGACCTCCTCCCCCACCCAAACTCCCTCCCAGAGCCTGAACCCCCACCCCCTACCCCAGCCTGGAGCCTGCACCCAGCTCCATCCCAGAGTCTGCACCCCAGACCTCCTCCCCCACCCAAACTCCCTCCCAGAGCCTTAGGCAGGTGGGGGTGAAGTTTGGGGGAGGGCAGGTTCTGGGCATCACCAAAATTTCTACAAACCTGCCACCCCTGGAAGAGGCAGAGCAGGAGTGGACTGGTGGTGCAGCCCAGTGCAGTGGGGGGGCTTTACTGAGTGTATATATTTTATTAAAACTGCTTGGAAATGACTTCATTGAAAAAAAGAACTCATGGAAGAAAAGAGAGTTTTTCAAGACAAATGGGAGAGTTTATATTTTTTCACAGAGGTAAAAGATAAAATTCAATGCTTTATTTGTCAGCAAACGATTGCTGTTCCCAAGGAGTATAACGTGCGTCGGCGCTACAACACGATGCACCGTGAAAAATACGATGCATTCACTGGAAAAATTCAAGAGGAAAAAGTTCAGCAACTTAAAGCAGCATTTGCCAAGTGAAGAAATTTCTTTTCAGGGATTAACAAGTTTAGCGAAGATTCAGTAAGAGCACGTTTTGTGATAAGCGAAATGACAGGTAAGTCATCGCGACCTTTCACAGCAGGCTTATTCACAAAAGAATGTCTTGTGAAGGCCAGCGAAATTTTATGTCCTGATAGGAAGAAAGTTTCTGAAGGCATAAACTTGTCTGCCAATACAGTTGCCTGCAGGATAACGGATTTAGCTGATAATGTGCAAAAACAATTGATTCAAATGGCAAAAGACTTCTAAGCATTTTCAATTGCTCTTGATGAGAGTACAGATGTACCAGATACCACACAGCGTGCAGTGTTCATTAGAGGTGTGGATTGCAATTAGAATATAACTGAAGAATTGCTAGACTTAATGCCACTGAAGGGTACCACAATGGGACGTGACCTATTTCAAGGACTAGAAGAGTGCATTGAAAAAGCTGCGCTGCCATGGAACAAACTCGTATCTTTGGCTACGGACGGTGCACCATCAATGTGCTCTGTAAACATTGGTGTGGTTGGATTATTGAAGACCGAACTGAACAGCCTCAATATACCAGGAATTAGCTTCACCAGTATACATTGTATTTTGCACCAAGAAGCCCTGTGTAGTAAAAGTCTACAGATGAAGGAAGTTATGGATGTAGTTGTTAAAACTGTTAATTTTATACACGCACAAGGGCTGAATCACAGACAGTTCACTTCTTTTCTAGCAAGTATGGACAGCGAGTATGGGGAACTTCTGTATCACATTCAAGTTAGATGTCTGAGTTGTGGAAATGTTTTGAAGCTTTTTTTGCACTTAGAGAGGAGATTGATTCCTTCATGAAAATGAAAAACAAGGAGGTTCCACAGCTTGCCGATTTCATTTTTATCTGCACAGCCTTGCTTTTCTAACAGATGTAACTGATCACCTGAATGCACTGAACTTGAAACTTCAGGGTAGAAAACAGGTGATAACACAGATGTATGACAGATTAAGTAATTCAAAGTCAAGCTTACTTTGTGGGGGAAACAGCTGACTGCTGGCAATTTGGTTCATTTCTCGACTCTGAATTCCTTAGGAAAAGTTGACCCCAAATCCTTGACAGAATATGCAGAGATCATTTCTAACTTACACAAACAGTTTGATGTTCGGTTTAAAGACTTCAAGGCACATGAACGACATTTTCAACTTTTTTCCACACCATTTGCTGTTGAAATTGACTGTGTTGCAGAGGAAATGCAGATGGAGTTAGTGGAAATTCATAAGAACAGAAAAACGGCCATACCGCGTCAGACCAAAGGTCCATCCAGCCCAGTGTCCTGTCTACCGACAGTGGCAAATGTCAGGTGCCCCAGAGGGGGTGAATCTAACAGGCAATGATCAAGTGATCTCTCTCCTGCCATCCATCTCCATCCTCTGACAAACAGAGGCTAGGGACACCATTCCTTACCCAGCCTGGCTAATAGCCATTTATGGACTTAACCACCATTAATTTATCCAGTTCTCTTTTAAATGATGTTATAGTCCCAGCCTTCACAACCTCCTCAGGTAAGGAGTTCCACAAGTTGACTGTGCGCTGCGTGAAGAAGAACTTCCTTTTATTTGTTTTAAACCTGCTGCCCATTAATTTCATTTGGTGACCCCTAGTTCTTGTATTATGGGAATAAGTAAATAACTTTTCCTTATCCACTTTCTCAACATCACTCATGATTTTATATACCTCTATCATATCCCCCCTTAGTCTCCTCTTTTCCAAGCTGAAGAGGCCTAGCCTCTTTAATCTTCCCTCGTATGGGACCCTCTCCAAACCCCTAATCATTTTAGTTGCCCTTTTCTGAACCTTTTCTAGTGCTAGAATATCTTTTTTGAGGTGAGGAGACCACATCTGTACACAGTATTCGAGATGTGGGCATACCATGGATTTATACAAGGGCAATAATATATTCTCAGTCTTATTCTCTATCCCCTTTTTAATGATTCCTAACATCCTGTTTGCTTTTTTGACCGCCTCTGCACACTGCGTGGACATCTTATTGTATGTACAGTTGGGGTTATTTTTTCCAATGTCCATTACTTTACATTTATCCACATTCAATTTCATTTGCCATTTTGTTGCCCAATCACTTCGTTTTGTGAGATCTTTTTGAAGTTCTTCACAATCTGCTTTGGTCTTAACTATCTTGAGCAGTTTAGTATCATCTGCAGACTTTGCCACCTCACTGTTTACCCCTTTCTCCAGATCATTTATGAATAAATTGAAAAGGATTGGTCCTAGGACTGACCCTTGGGGAACACCACTAGTTACCCCTCCCATTCTGAGAATTTACCATTAATTCCTACCCTTTGTTCCCTGTCTTTGAACCAGTTCTCAATCCATGAAAGGACCTTCCCTTTTATCCCATGACAGCTTAATTTACGTAAGAGCCTTTGGTGAGGGACCTTGTCAAAAGCTTTCTGGAAATCAAAGTATACTATGTCCATTGGATCCCCCTTGTCCACATGTTTGTTGACCTCTTCAAAGAACTGTAATAGATTAGTAAGACATGATTTCCCGTTACAGAAACCGTTGACTTTTGCTCAACAGTTTATGTTTTTCGATGTGTCTGACAATTTTATTTTTAACTATTGTTTCGACTAATTTGCCCGGTATCGACATTAGACTTACCGGTCTGTAATTGCTGGGATCACCTATAGAGCCCTTTTTAAATATTGGCGTTACATTAGCTAACTTCCAGTCATTGGGTACCGAAGCTGATTTAAAGGACAGGTTACAAATCTTAGTTAATAGTTCTGCAACTTCACATTTGAGTTCTTTCAGAACTCTTGGGTGAATGCCATCTGGTCCCGGTGACTTGTTAATGTTAAGTTTATCAATTCATTCCAAAACCTCCTCTAGTGACACTTCAATCTGTGACAGTTCCTCAGATTTGTCACCTACAAAAGCCGGCTCAGGTTTGGGAATCTCGCTAACATCCTCAGCCGTGAAGACTGAAGCAAAGAATCCATTTAGTTTCTCTGCAATGACTTTATTGTCTTTAAGAGCTCCTTTTGTATTTCGATCGTCAAGGGGCCCCATTGGTTGTTTAGCAGGCTTCCTGCTTCTGATGTACTTAAAAAACATTTTGTTCTTACCTTTGGAGTTTTTGGATGGCTGTTCTTCAAACTCCTCTTTGGTTTTTCTTATTACACTCTTGCACTTAAGCTGGCACTGTTTGTGCTCTTTTCTATTTGCCTCATTAGAATTTGACTTCCACTTTTTAAAGGAAGTCTTTTTCTCTCTCACTGCTTCTTTTACATGGTTTTTAAGCCACGGTGGCTCTTTTTTCAGTTCTTTTACTGTGTGTCTTAATTTGGGGTAAACATTGAAGTTGGGCCTCTATTATGGGGTCTTTAAAAAGCTTGCAGGGATTTCATCTAGTCACTGTACTTTTTAGCTTCTGTTTAACTAACCCCCTCATTTTTGCATAGGTCCCCCTTTTGAAATTAAATGGCACAGTGTTGGACTGTTGAGATGTTCTTCCCCCACCAGGGATGTTGAATGCTATTGTATTATGGTCACTATTTCCAAGCGGTCCTGCTATAGTTACCTCTTGGACCAGCTCCTGCGCTCCACTCAGGATTAAGCTCAGCTGCTGAAGCTTGGCCTAGTGGCACAAAGGCTGTTACAACTGAAGACTTGTTTAGCTGCAGTGGATAGCCACGGCTTCTCTAGCACCCCATCATGCCTTTCGCCTTCCACGATATGTTGCTTTTCAAGCCGTTGGACCAATCTGTGGTCTCTTTCACCTTGTCTACCAGAACGGTCTTTGTATGCTTGAGGGGGTAATCCCTAAATGACTGTCAGTTACTCTCACCTGGTTTAGCCCGTCTGCCGAGGCAGCTTACTGGGGTGTGGCCGCTGTTGCATACTTACAGCTACTTGGAGCCACAGGCGAGAGCTGGGTGTCCAGTGAGGACCAGAGAGGAAAAGAACCACTCAAGGAGTGCGGCAGTTCGAATCACTCCAAGGTACCACCTCTCCCATACACCCCATTTCTGCAGTAGAATGGATGCAAATCAGCCTCCTATCTATTGCAGATGGTGCTAAACATGGGAAAAGTCAAGGCAGGGGGTGGGGGGCAGAAGCTCATTGTGAATGGGCAGGGCAGGAACCCAGATATAGGCGGGGGAGCAAGGAGAGCTACTGAGACCCAGGGAGTGGCAGGAGGGGCAGCTGGCTGCAGGTTGGGAAGGGGCATCCTTGGCAGTTCCTTCTGCAGTGCCGCAGCAGCCGGTGCCCTGTGCTCCCCCAGCTCCTTGGCTATTGATGCCCTATGCATGACACCCCCCTGCCCAGGTGCCAGTGCCCTGCTTCCCACCCCACCCCGGTGGCACGGAGAGCCTTATCTCCTGCCCTGTGCTGGCCACTCTAGACCAGGGGTCTCAAACGCAAATGACCACGAGGGCCAGATGAGGATTAGTGCATTGGACTGAGAGCCGCATCACTGACACCCCCCTCACTGCCCCTGGCCCCGTCCCCACTCCGTCCCTTCCATGAGGCCCTGCCCCTGCCCTGTCTCTTCTCCACCTCCTTTCCTGAGCGCGCAGATCCCTGCTCCTCCCCGCTCCCTCCTGGAAAGTGCTAAGCGCCACCAACAGATGTTTGGCAGCTTGGCAGTGGGAAGCGCCCGGAGGTAGGCAGAAAAAAAAGAAGAGTAATAAAGTAGTATAGTATTAAAATATAGTATGCTATTAAAAGTCAATTTATTAACTTTATTAACTTCTTTAACTGTAATGTGAAAAGTCAGTGCTAATTTTGACAGTCATTTCATTTCTGGCCTCTTAGCTGGCAGAGTTTTGCATCAACCAGATCATCAGTATTAGGTTTGATATCCTGAGACGAAACCAATCTCAGTGTTGTTTTCAAATGTTCATCAGTGAGCCTTGACCTTAACACTGATTTGTTAATCTTCATGGAAGAGAAAAACTGTTCACACATATATATGTACTTCCAAACATTGCCATTATCCTTGCGGACGCAGAGAATAACATGGGAAATCTTTCTTGTGAAAGAAACCTGTAGAATTCTGGATTCCAACATCTGTATCCTTCTGTTTCAAAATGGTGTTGAGATACAAAAGGAGCGCTCGAGATACAAAAGGAGCACTTAAAGATGATATAGTCATTGTGGAGAAATTAAATGGATTCTTTGCTTCAGTCTTCACGGCTGAGGATGTTAGGGAGATTCCGAAACTTGAGCTGGCTTTTGTAGGTGACAAATCTGAGAAACTGTCACAGATGGTTTCTGTAAAGGGAAATTGTGTCTTACTAACCTATTAGAGTTCTTTGAAGGGGTCAACAAACGTGTGGACAAGGGGGATCCAGTGGACGTAGTGTACTTAGATTTCCAGAAAGCCTTTGACAAGGTCGCTCACCAAAGGCTCTTACGTAAATTAAGCTGTCATGGGATAAAAGGGAAGGTCCTTTCATGGATTGAGAACTGGTTAAAAGACAGGGAACAAAGGGTAGGAATTAATGGTAAATTCTCAGAATGGGAGGGGTAACTAATGGTGTTCCCCAAGGGTCAGTCCTAGGACCAATCCTTTTCAATTTATTCATAAATGATCTGGAGAAAGGGGTAAACAGTGAGGTGGCAAAGTTTGCAGATGATACTAAACTGCTCAAGATAGTTAAGACCAAAGCAGATTGTGAAGAACTTCAAAAAGATCTCACAAAACGAAGTGATTGGGCAACAAAATGGCAAATGAAATTGAATGTGGATAAATGTAAAGTAATGGACATTGGAAAAAATAACCCCAACTATACATACAATAAGATGTCCACGCAGTGTGCAGAGGCAGTCAAAAAAGCAAACAGGATGTTAGGAATCATTAAAAAGGGGATAGAGAATAAGACTGAGAATATATTATTGTCCTTATATAAATCCATGGTATGCCCACATCTCGAATACCTGGTACAGATGTGGTCTCCTCATCTCAAAAAAGATATACCAGCACTAGAAAAGGTTCAGAAAAGGGCAACTAAAATGATTAGGAGTTTGGAGAGGGTCCCATATGAGGAAAGATTAAAGAGGCTAGGCCTCTTCAGCTTGGAAAAGAGGAGACTAAGGGGGGATATGATAGAGATATATAAAATCATGAGTGATGTGGAGAAAGTGGATAAGGAAAAGTTATTTACTTATTCCCATAATACAAGAACTAGGGGTCACCAAATGAAATTAATGGGCAGCAGGTTTAAAACAAATAAAAGGAAGTTCTTCTTCACGCAGCGCACAGTCAACTTGTGGAACTCCTTACCTGAGGAGGTTGTGAAGGCTGGGACTATAACAATGTTTAAAAGGGAACTGGATAAATTCATGGAGTTTAAGTCCATAAATGGCTATTAGCCAGGCTGGGTAAGGAATGGTGTCCCTAGCCTCTGTCTGTCAGAGGGCGGAGATGGATGGCAGGAGAGAGATCACTTGATCACTGCCTGTTAGGTTCACTCCCTCTGGGGCACCTGGCATTGGCCACTGTCGGTAGACAGGATACTGGGCTAGATGGACCTTTGGTCTGACCCGGTACGGCCGTTCTTATGTTCTTCTGTGGGAATGGGATTGTCCCAGTGCAACGACTCTCCCATTTTAATCAACTTCACGCACACGTCCTTCATGCACATCTCTATGTGAAGGGAGAGAGGGAAAGCAACAGGTGAAGATGATTCCTGACAGTTGTAGCCACAAGCCTGCATGCAGGCGGCCAGGGAAATTGGTCGCCCATCCTGGACCCAAGAGAAGGGAAGCTTGGCAACACCCCAGGTGACAGAGCAGCCCTTTTCAGGATTGCTCTGCTCTCCCTTTGTAAGGGAAGGAGCTAGAAAAGGATCCTGAAACATTGCCCGCCTAAATTAAATCCGTCGAGCTTACCTCCTCGACACAATTGATAACTAAAAAAGCACTAAAGATTGCTGCTTGGAACATCAGGACTATGATAGATAAGATGATACCTCTCAATTTGAAAGGGGAGCTGTTCTTTCAGAAGAGCTGGCCTGGCATAACATTGACATTGCAGTGCTCAGTGAAACTGGACTGGCAGACGAGGGCTTTATTTATTACAGAACCGGCTGGGGAGGGGAAGGAAAAAGAACCACATGAAGGTAGAATCCATGGAGTGGGAATTGCCATCAAGACCAACTCTTGCAATATCTTGAAGACTTTCCAACAGGCATCAACGAGCGACTCATTAACGTCCAGCTACTGCTAAATAAGTAGCGATTTGCTACCATCATCAGTGCATATGCGCCCACCTTAACAAGCCCTGATGATGCTAAGGAATGGTTCTACTCTGATCTCAACTCTCTCATCAAGTCAACACCATAAAGTGACACACTAATCATCCCAGGAAATTTCAATGCAAGTGTAGGTAATGATAACAACTGGCAAGGTATCATTGGGAAAAATGGGATTGTAGCAATGAATGAAAATGGTCTGCTACTCCTAAGCAAGTGTGCAGAATATAGCCTGACAATTACAAATACCATCTTCAGATAGGCCGACAAATATAAAACTATGTGAATGCACCTCAGATCCGAACAACATCATCTGATAGATTACATCATTCTCCAATAGTGTGACATAAGGGATGTCAGGATCACCAGAACCATGAGTGGAGCCAAATGTTGGATGGATCATAGAATGATTTGGTCAGTACTGAATCTACACATTGTACCCACATGCCTGAAATGCCCCAAAACAATCAAGATGTCTCCTGATATTGTTAAACTAAACCATGCATCCTACTGAGACAAGCTACAAAGTTCACTAGAAACCAACCTTGTCTCATGAGAGGAATTTAGAGAAACAGTACAAAAAACTGCAAGTGACATCCTTGTATGGAAGAAAATGGCTCAACATAAGCTCTTGGGCTCACTGGTTTGATGAAAATGAGGGGGAAATCACAGTACTCTTGAAAGAGAAAAAAGAGGCTTTTCCAGTCTGGCGAAATGATATTCAGTCCACCTCAGAGAGAGAGGGAGAGAGAGATTCAAACACCTCCAAAGCAAAGCACAAAGACAACTACGTTTGATACAAGATAAATGGTGGGAGAAGGTAGCAGAAGATGCTCAAATGTACGCAGAAACAAATGAAATGAAGTTCTTTGATTCCTTGGAGCTAGTCTATGGACCTTCAAAGGTGGGCACAGGTTCGCTCATGATGGCTGATGACAGGACAATCATCAAAAGACAAACATGGCATGGAATAGAGATCGGCTGAACATTTCAACTAGCTACTGAACAGACCATCCTCAACTGAAACAAGTGCTATTAATCAGATACCTCAAAAGCCTATTAAGCACCACCTTGACTCACCACCCTCACTTGAAGAAATAGGAAAGGCTATCAGTATGATGAGCTCGGGAAAGTCCTCGGGCAGAGATGAAATACCGGCAGAAATATATAAATCTGCGGGTCCAAAGGTGGTAACAACACTCCAGAAGATCCTGACTGACATCTGGGATAGTGAAGAACTGCCACAAGACTTCAAAGATGCCACAATTATTCCTTTATTTAAAAATAAAGGCAGCAAAATGGTCTGTGGTAATAAATGGAGATATACCCATCTCCTAGAACTGGAAGGGACCTTGAAAGGTCATTGAATCCAGCCCCCTGCCTTCACTAGCAGGACCAATTTCTGCCCCAGATCCCTAAGTGGCCCCCTCAAGGATTGAACCCTCAACCCTGGGTTTGGCAGGCCAATGCTCAAACCACTGAGCTATCTTATTGTGGAATAGCTCTACTATCTGTTGCTAGAAAAATCTTTGCTTGTGTCCTCCTGAACCAACTGACTACATCTGTCTCAGCAGCCGAAATACCTGAGACTCAGTGTGGATTCAGACCCGGTCCTAGCACCACAGACATGATTTTCAGTATCAGGCAAATACAAGAAAAATGTATTGATCAAAACATGCATCTGTTCAGTGTTTTCATTGATTTGACAAAAGCATTTGGTACCGTCAGTAGAGATAAGGCTACATTTCAGTCACGGGTATTTTTAGTAAAAGTCACAGACAGGTCACGGGCAGTAAACAAAAATTCACGGCCCATGACCTGTCCATGACTTTTACCACATACCCCTAACTAAAACTTGGGTGGGGGGGCCGCGGGTGCTCTGGGAGGCAGTCTGGAGGCACCTTGGGTGCTAGGGGAGGTGGCCCAGGACCTTGCCGGTGCTGGGGGAGGGCTGGCAGCAGCACATAGCCCAGGACCCCTGCTGGTGCTGGGGTGGGGTGGGGAAGGGCCAGGCAGCGATGTGCGGCCCGGGACCCCTGCTAGTGGTGGAAGAGGGTTGGTGGGGCTGGCAGGGGCTCCCTACCTGGATCTGCAAGTCCCTGGCTCCTAGGCAGCAGAGGGGCCAGCGGGCTTCGTGTGCTGCTCCTGCCACAAATGCCAGCTGCGCAGCTCCCATTGGCCGGGAACCACAGTCCTGGTACTAGTCAATCTTTTCATTAATTACTTGGATAACTGAGTGAAGAGCAGGCTTATACAATTTGCAGATGACACCAAGCTGTGAGAGGCTGCAAGCACTTTGGAGGACAGGATTAGAATGCAAAACGACCTTGACAAATTGGAGAACTGGTCTGAAAACAAGAAGATGAAATTCAGTAAAGACAAGTGTAAAGTGCTTCACCTAGGAAAGAAAAATCAAATGCACAACCACAAAAAGGAGAATAACTGGCTAGGTGGTAGCACTGCTGACAAGGATCTGTGGGTTATAGCAGATAACAAATTGAATACAAGTGAACAATGTGATGCAGCTGTGAAAAAGGTTAACATCATTCTAGAGTGTATTAACAGGAGTGTCGTATGTAAGACACAGGTTGTCATTGTCCTGCTCTTCTAGGCATTGGTGAGGCCTCAGCTGGATCCTGTGTCCAATGCTGGGCACCACGCGTTAGGAAAGATGTGGACAAACAGAGAGTCCAGAGGAGAGCAACAAAAACAATAAAAAGTTTAGAAAACGAGGCCTATATGGAAAGGTTAAAAAACTGGGCATATTTAGTCTTGAGAAAGGAAGACTGATGGGTGACCTGATAACAATCTTTGAATCTGTTAAGGACTGTTCTAAAGAGGACAGAGATCAACTGTTCTCCATGTCCCCTGAAGATAGGACAAGAAGTAACGGGCTTAATCTACAGCAAGGGAGATTTAGAACAGACACTAGGAAAATCTTTCTAACTTTAAGGATACTGAAATCCTGAAAGAGGTTACCAAGAGAGGCAGTGGAATCCTGTCACCAGAGGTATTTAAGAATAGGTTGGACAATCCCTAGGATTACTTGGGTCTGCCTTGGGCCTGGTCTACACTACGCGTTTAAACCAAATTTAGCAGCGTTAAACCGATTTAACCCTGCACCAGTCCACACAACGAGGCCCTTTATATCGATATAAAGGGCTCTTTAAACTGGTTTCTGTACTCTTCCCCGATGAGAGGAGTAGCGCTGAAATCGGTATTGCCATGTCGGATTAGAGTTAGTGTGGCCGCAAATCAACAGTATTGGCCTCCGGGCGGTATCCCACAGTGCACCATTGTGACTGCTCTGGACAGCAATCTGAACTCGGATGCACTGGCCAGGTAGACAGGAAAAGCCCCACGAACTTTTGAATTTCATTTCCTGTTCGGCCAGCGTGGAGCTCTCATCAGCACAGGTGACCACGCAGAGCTCATCAGCAGAGGTAGCAATGCAGTCTCCTGAGAATCGAAAAAGAGCTCCAGCATGGACCGCACGGGAGGTACTGGATCTGATCGCTATATGGGGAGAGGATTCCGTGCTAACAGAACTCCGTTCCAAAAAACAAAATGAAAAAACATTTGAAAAAATTTCCAGGACCATGATGCCGAGAGGCCACACCAGGGACTCAGTGCCGTGCAGAGTGAAAGTTAAGGAGCTCAGACAAGCCTACCAGAAAACCAAAGCAGCAAACGGAAGGTCCGGGGCAGGGCCGCAAACATGCCGCTTGTACGCTGAGCTGCATGCAATTCTAAGGGGGTCCGCCACCAGTTCCCCACCCCTGTCCGTGGATTCCGGGCTGGGGGTGGTAATCGCAGCCATAGCTGAGGATTCTGCGGAGGGGGAAGATGAGGAGGAGGAAGAGGAGGACGACCTTGCAGAGAGCACACAGCACTCCGTTCTCCCAACAGCCAGGAGCTTTTTCTCACCCTGACGGAATTACCCACCCAGCCCTCCAAAGCCACTAGCCCAGACAGTGAAGCCATGGAAGGGACCTCTGGTGAGTGTACCTTGTAAATATAAGACATGGTTTAAAAGCAAGCTTTTTTAATGATTAATTTGCCCTGAGGACTTGGCATGCATTCGTGGCCAGTACAGTTACTGTAAAAGTCTGTTAACATGTCTGGGCATGGAGCGGAAATCCTCCAGGGACATCTCCATGAAGCTCTCCTGGAGGTACTCCAAAAGCCTTTGCAGAAGGTTTCTGGGCAGCGCTGCTTTATTCCGTCCTCCATGGTAGGACACTTGACCACGCCATGCATGTAGCAAGTAATCTGGTATCATTGCATGACAAAGCCTAGCTGCATATGGTCCCGGTGATTGCTGGCATTCAAGCAACATCCGTTCTTTATCTCGCTCTGTTATCCTCAGGACAGTGATATTGTTCATGGTAACCTGGTTGAAATTCAGGAATTTAAGTAAGGGGACAGAGATGGCCATTCCTACTGGGCTGTTTGCCTGTGGCTTAAAAGAAGTCCTTCCCTGCAGGTAGCCAAGCGGGGGGAAGGGGAGGGGCGCAATTGGCGCTGAGCTTTTCCGCGTTTGGCTAACAGGGATCTTTCCTGCTACCAGCCACGCGGTTGTGTGTGGTAGGGGAAAGGAGGGTGTTTAGCAGTGATCTTCCATGATACCAGCCACGGGGTGGTTTCTGCTGCTGCACGTTAACAGGAAAGAAGCAGCACTCAACGGACTTTGCTTGCTATTTGGGAAAGGAGGGCGCTGAATACATGAAGGCTGCAGAAGACGAAAGACAATGGCTTACCATGGCCGCATGCAAGCCGAATTCTGCTGCCTGGACCCGCGTATGTGATCTGTAACACCAAAGCCGCAGGCACTCAATATTAAGATGCAAAATGCTACCTTGTAGTGAGATCACATGTGCTATGTAAGGTGAATAGTGTTGTTCACTGTGAAAGTGTATGACCATTGTTCTCTAAAATGTATCTTTTAAAATACTTCTCTCCCTTTTTTCCCTCCCTCATGCAGCTGCAAACTTTTCAAGCCTCCCTACTTCACCCCGAAGGCTATCTCAGATAAGGCGGCGGAAACAAAAGAAGCGAGAAGAAATGTTCTCGGAAATCATGGAAGTGACCCGCAATGAAAGAGCTCATCTGAATGAGTGGAAGGACGTGGTAGCAAAGTACAGGAAAGATGCCAGTGACCGTGAGGACAGGAGGGACGAACGTGAGGACAGGAGGGACGAACGTGAGGACAGGAAAGATGCTTGAGATGAGAGGTGGCGGCAGGAAGATCAGCGGTGGCGGGATGCAACTCTGGGGCTGCTCGTGATCAAACTGACATGCTCCGGCATATGGTGGAGCTTCAGGAACGGCAGCAGGATCACAGAGTGCCACTGCAGCCCCTGTATAACCACCGTCCCCCCTCAACATGTTCCTTAGCCTCCTCACCCACCAGACGAGTAAGAACTCATGGGGGTAGGCTCTGTGCACCCGCCCACTCCACCCCAGTGGACAGCCCAACCAAAATGTTCTCATTATTATGAAATTTTTTTAGCAGCCTTTTCCTTCCCTACTATTCTCCTCCCAAACTCCACCCGGGCTACCTTGTCAGTTCTCTCCCTCTTTTTATAATTAAGTAATAAAGAATACATTATTTTTAAATGAGAATGACTTTATTTCCTTAGAAAGCAAGCTGTGATCGAATGGGGGGGGGGTGGCTTACAGGGAATGAGTCAATCAAGGGGGTGGGGGGGTTTCATCAAGGAGAAACATACACAACAGTCACACTGTACCCTGGCCAGTGATGAAACTCGTTTTCAAAGCTTCTCTAATGCACACTGCTTCCTCGTGTGCTCTTCTAATTGTCCTGGTGTCTGGCTGTGCATAATCAGCAGCCAGGTGTTTTGCCTCAGCCTCCCATCCCGCCATAAGGGTTTCCCCCTTAAGCTCACAGAGATTGTGGAGCACAAAGCAAGCAGCAATAACAAAGGGGACATTGGTTTGGCTGAGGTCTGAGCGAGTCAGTAATGTGCACCAGCCTGCCTTTAAACAGCCAAATGCACATTCTACCACCATTCTGCACTTGCTCAGCCTGTAGTTGAACAGCTCCTGACCACTGCCCAGGCTGCCTATGTATGGCTTCATGAGCCATGGCATCAAGGGGTAGGCTGGGTCCCCCAGGACAACTACAGGCATTTCAACATCCCCAACTGTTATTTTCTGGTCTGGGAAGTAATTCTCTTGCTGCAGCCATTTAAACAGAGCAGCGTTCCTGAAGATGCGAGCACCTTCCTGGCCATCCCACGTGGATGTTGGTGAAACGTCCCTTGTGATCCACCAGTGCTTGCAGCACCATTGAAAAGTACCCCTTGCGGTTTATGTACTGGGTGCCCTGGTGCTCCGGTGCCAAGATAGGGATATGGGTTCCATCTATCGCCCCCCCCACAGTTAGGGAATCCCATTGCAGCAAAGCCATCCACTATGACCTGCACGTTTCCCAGAGTCACAACCTTTCGTAGCAGCAGCTTAATGATTGCTTTGGCTACTTGCAACACAGCAGCCAGCCCCCACAGTAGATTTTCCCACTCCAAATTGATTCCCAACTGACCCGTAGCTGTCTGGCGTTGCAAGCTTCCAGAGGGCTATTGCCACTCGCTTCTCAGCTATGAGGGCTGCTCTCATCTTTGTATTCTGGTGCTTCAGGGCAGAGGAAAGCAAGTCACAAAGTTCCATGAAAGTGCTCTTATGCATGCAAAAGTTTCGCAGCCCCTAGGAATCGTCCCACACCTGCAACACTATGCAGTCCCACCAGTTTGTGCTTGTTTCCCGGGCCCAAAATCGGCATTCAATGGCTAGAACCTGCCCCATTACCAGCAGGATCTCCAAAGTGCCGGGGCCCACGGTTTGAGAGAATTCTGTGTCCATGTCCTCATCATTCTTGTCGCCGTGCTGCCGTAGCCGCTGCCTCCTTGCCTGGCTTTGCAGGTCCCGGTTCAGCACTGACTGCACGAGAATGCGCAAGGTCTTTAAAACGTCTATCATTGCTGTTTTGAGCTCAACAGGGTCCATGCTTGCTGTGCTATGACGTTTGCACAGTTCACCCAGGAAAAAAGGCGTGAAACGGTTGGCTGCTGCTGCTTTCACGGAGGGAGGGGTGAGGCTGTACCCAGAACCACCCGTGACAATGTCTTTTGCCCCATCAGGCACTGGGATCTCAAGCCAGAATTCCTAGGGCTGGGGAGACTGTGGGAACTATGGGATAGCTACCCACAGTGCAACACTCAGGAAATCGACGCTAGCTTCAGTACATGGATGCACATCGCCGAATTAATGTGCTTAGTTTGGCTGCGTGCACTCGACTTTATACAATCTGTTTTAAAAAACCAGTTTATGTAAAATCAGAATAATCCTGTAGTGTAGATGTACCCTTGGTGTGGGGGTATGGACTAGAGGACCTCTTGAGGACTGACCATTGGCTGAGAAATACTTATTAGACTCGAGGAGGAACTCATAAATAAGGCTGGGCTTTCGGCTGCATGGTGTTTTTCTTTTCACAGTAACCTTATATTTCCAAATCCTTTGACTTGCTTTTATTTGACTCTTTAACTCAAGCTTTATTAAATAAACTTCCATTTGGTTTTGGCACAGACACGCCTGAGTGGCTTGTGCTAAGAAGAGTGCTGCTGAGGAGAAGCCAGTGAACTCGGGTGCACTGCTTTCTCAAAGGCAGTGGATCACTGTCCATTGGGTGTCCAGAAGACCAGGTGCTGGGGACTCGAGTATAACACTTGTGCTGCCAGTGGCTGGCAGAGTTGGAGAGATTTCTCCTAGTGGGCACAGACAAGGCTCTCTCACGGTATAAGCAGGCGATAGTGATTCACCCCAGGTAACCCCCAAAAGAGTCACAGCTTGTTTGGAATCTCTCTGTGCATTCAACAGGTCCTATCAATGTCAGAGCTGGGATGGGAAAGCTGGAGCCCCACAGTCTACAGCTTGCACACTTATCACCAACTAGAAGCCTGGGTCTGACACTGTCACGCCTGGACATGAAATTCAGTGTGAGCCACAAGAGCATTTGCAGACTTTTCTACTCTAGGTTTCTGTGAATTTTAACATTGTCTAGATGTAGGATGTAACCCATTCAGTCATTGGCCCCCATCTTCTAATGCTGCCCATCCGAGATGAGTATCAGAGGGGTAGCTGTGTTAGTCTGGATCTGTAAAAAGCAACAAAGAATCCTGTGGCACCTTATAGACTAACAGATATTTTGGAGCATGAGCTTTCGTGGGTGAATACCCACTTCGTCGGATGCATGTAGTGGAAATTTCCAGGGGCAGGTATAAATATGCAAGCAAGAAGCAGGCTGGAGATAACGAGGTTAGTTCAATCAGGGAGAATGAGGCCCTCTTCTAGCAGTTGAGGTGTGAACACCAATGGAGGAGAAACTGCTTTTGTAGTTGGCAAGCCATTCACAGTCTTTGTTTAATCCTGAGCTGATGGTGTCAAATTTACAAATGAACTGAAGCTCAGCAGTTTCTCTTTGGAGTCTGGTCCTGAAGTTTTTTTGCTGCAGGATGGCCACCTTTAAATCTGCTATTGTGTGTCCAGGGAGATTGAAGTGCTCTCTTACAAGTTTTTGTATATTGCCATTCCTAATATGTGACTTGTGTCCATTTATCCTTTTACAGAGGGACTGTCCACACTGCTGGGTGTGGTTCCTAAGGCAAGGAACAGTATTGGTAATCTGCTGTGAGTGAAGGGAAGTGCTTTGATAAAGGCTTGTGCTATCTAATGCAATATAGAAGGGATTTTGTTCAATGCTATCTGAAGGAATACCTGAAAGTCAGGGAACCTGCCTTTAATGCCTCCAGCTAGTAAAACAATACTGTACATAGTGCATTAATAAGAACCTGGATTTCATATCCAGTTGGATGACAGATGGGAGATCTGGGGCCATTCTCCAACAAATATCTAGGGAGCCTGGCGCCAATGGGACAGTTGTCATCTCTCAGATCTTTGAGCAGCTGAATATGGATGCTCAGTTTTCCTAGATTTTTCACTTCCTGGCCATTCTGCAGGTGATTCTAATGACCACTGGCTCTAGATTCAGCCTCCATGCCACGACACATAAATAGCAGTCTGGGAGCGTGTGTCAGTCCTTCACTAACGGAGATCTTGGACGACAGCCATGGATTGTGGGCTCAGTTCCCAGATGGCATAGAGCTAGGAAGACAACCATGAGCTCTGGGTTCAATATCCCACTGCTAAGGAGTTTGGCTGACAGCCCTGTTTTGTGCAATGAATCCCAAATTGATATAATGCTTCTGATACCAGCCAAGGGACATGGCACAAATTCAAACACTGTAAATGGCTTCGATAAAAGACGTCAGACCTGGGGTATCGAGTTCAGCGAACAGTCGGGACTGGGCTTAATCCTCCAATGGGGAGAAAAGGGAAAGAACTCGGGGCTCTGCTTCTAGCTGGAGAAGAGCTCAGATAGGCAGGGCGGAATCTGGTTTCCCTCCTCAAATGGTGAAGAGCCATGTGACAGCAATGGTGTAAATCGACATGGAGCTTGAGTCAAGCCCTGAGATCAGGGTTCAATCTTAGAATGGCGAGGAGCCTAGATCATTGCCACAGGTTTGCGATTTCAATTCCCAGCTCAGAGAGCTCTCAGATCCAGGCGCAATGCTTGGTAAGGCGCCAAGAGGACATTGTGGCCCAGACTGCAAGGAGACTGGGTGACAGCCCCAAGGTCTAGGTGGAAGAAGAAGAAGAGAGCAGGGTAAGTCTTCAGTAAGAAGCACTATGGAAAGCTACAGCTTGAAAATTCCATCTCCAACTAGCAAGAGTCTTAAACAGCAGCCATGGGGTCTGAGTTAAATCACCCACTCACAAGGATCTTTGATGACAGCCAGAGGTTATACCCTCTAGCCCCCATCGACAGGAATTGGGGCACATGGGCTGTCGGTTCTATCCGCAGCTCTGGATGATGGGCTCAAGCCCCCGAACAGGCATTTTTCTTTTTTTCTTTTATGTCTCAAAACTAACATGTGCATCTTGGTGTCAGATCAGGGGCTGGCACTGCAAATGTGTCTTCCCGTCAGCTCTGTATCTGTAACAATGGAGGGGGGTACACATTGGTCCCGGGAATGTGATTCCAGATATAACATATCTCTGCTCTGCTGACAGAATGACTGTTTTATGTGGCTATAAGAGCAGCTGTCTGAAAAGCTGCAGAATCTATTATGTGTGTTTCTAAATACAGTGACAGCTGGCACCACTGCACTAATGTTCATTCCTGCTTTTACAGTTTAGCTAAAACACTTCTCTCTGAGCACCCCGATTTATCAACAAACAGCCGTTTCTGGAACAATTTAAAAGCATTCCCAAATAGGCAAGAAGTGGTCAGCTCTTCAAACACTCAACAATCTGCGAACCCCCAACAGGCAGGCAGCTGGGAATGGATGTGGATTCCTGGGCGGAGGAACACGGCAGGCTGAACGACCTTCTCTCCCTGCTAATTGGAGGAGCATGGCTTTTACATTAAAACTCAAGGTGCATAGCAGGAAAATCTCCCAGGCTGAGAGACCTAGGAGGCTCTGGAATTGTTTCTCAGAGTTGGTCAAAGCCCAGGAATTTGTGTCATTTAAAGCTGGACCAGACCAGGGCCCTTGTGATACAAAGTGGAGACAATCTCAGGCCGGCAGGCCCTTTCCATCTCCAGTGCCTGTGATTCTGCAATAAACACCAGAGAACAAGAACTTTTTATTGGGTAAAACTTTAGAGTGAGCATGAAAAATGACCTAATGAACCCTGAAGCCCTCAGAGACAGGAGGGAAAATGTATCAAACTCCAGTTACCCAACAGCATGAGGAATAACCAAACCACCAGCAGGTGCTTCTGAGCAAACACTTCTGCAGCTCGTCACCTACGACAAACCATCTACTATGCTGGCACTGGACTGGGCCTGATAAGGCCAACTTTGTGTGGTGACGCAGGTGGATATGACATTCATTTCTTGCCCTAAGATGCTATGTGTTGTTCTTTGTATGTTGTTAAACATCAGCTGTGTTCCACCCCAGAAAAGAGTGCATTGCAGTATTAAGGATGAGAATTGATATGGTTGAACCTCACAGACATCAGGAAATTCAAAGCAGCCTTAACTCTGCTGCCTCATGGGTATGTATTATACCTCAGCAGTTCATCACAGGACCATATTCAGCAGCGCCAGGCAGGTACCTGCTACAAAACCTCACAGGAAGGCACTGCATTTGTGTCGTATACACGTCATACTCCCAACTGTTACACATGGCACGCACAGGAAAAGCACAGTTCCTATCGATCATAATCTTCTCCTCAGAGAAGTATTACCAAAATAGACAACAAGCTCCACATGTAACAAAGATTATGCCTCAGCCATTTGGTGGGTGGAGCTGTGTGAAATGGAACATGGCGGAGACAGTTAAACACACATCAACCACAGTACTCAGATAGCAGCCATTTTCCCTGCCTTACTGTGTGGAAGCAGGGATGGGACCTCTCACACATGTACACCTGGTGTACACACTACATATTTACACTGTAATACCAGTGGTACAAATGCTGAGCACATTTTAATGTCTGCTCACCCACAATAAATTCTTAACCACGGTAAATTAGTGCACTGAATCTACATTTCTCTTCAACTAATTCACCATGTTGTATGTTGTATGTTTGCTGTCTAGCTAAAAAGCTGTCACATGACAGTTACGCGAGATGTATCAGAATACTCCTGCACAGAGAGGGAATAAGCCAAATGCATTCCTGGAATCCATGAAATCACACTAGGGAAGAACATGGCTGGCGAGATCTTTCCCACTTCCGTCTCCTGTGGTTCTAGCTTTACTAAGGTATAAAACTTTATGGGCCAAGAAAAATGCTCCTCAGAAATGTTTAAATCTGCATGTGCCCCAAGGACCTCTTGATGGCAACTGGCAGAAGGCACAGGGGTACGAGGGTTACAGGAAGCCTCTAGATCCCATATCTACATACTAGTCTGCCAAAGAACGTCAGGTAAGGTCTCTAATGAACGTCTGTGTCACATTGGTCAGCATAATCATTGCAAAATGCAGGTATGGAAAATATGTGAAGAGTAATATACATATACTGAAAATTGGATTCACTAGGTCTGTGAGTTAAAACAGGTCACCAAATGGCGATTCATTCATGAGCAAATTAAGTATTGTATGCTTCACAATGGCTGCCCATATACAGTCTGAGGAAATGCTAATCCACAGATTGCGATGGTCACAGGGGTTGTCCTATTTAAGAGTAGGGTGACCAGATGAGATGAAGAAAATATCAGGACACATGGGTGGGGGGGGGAGTTCTGCCAGTGGAGGGAAAACAAAAAACAAACCCCCTCCCCCGCCCAGAGCCCGGGAGTCCCGCCAACAGAACAAAACAAAACAAACAAACCAGGAGTGCAAAATATCAGAACAAATTGCGTCCCGACCAAACATCGATCGGGACGCGGGACAAACGCCTAAAAATCGGGATAGTCTCGATTTTATTGGGATGTCTGGTCACCCTATTTCAGAGTCAGGAACTTTTGAAACTCTGGAGTGCAAACGAACCCCTAGTTATTCATTCAGGCTATGAAGACAAGCTGCGGCAGGCTTGAGCTTTGGAGAGGGGATCTCAGCCACGCTGGCTGAAAACGCTGTGGAAAGAACTTAGGGGAATGCCTGGTTAGCTAAATTTAGGCTCTGGAAGGTATGTGATGATTTTGTTTTCCGTGTAACCATTCTTACTTTCGATCACTTGCATCTATCTGTTCCTTGATAATGAATGTGTTCCTGTTTTCATAGTATTAGTTCTATATTTCAGTGCGAGTGTCGAGTGAGTGGGGGCCTGAGCTGACTGACAAGCTGCGGTACTGTTCCTGTGGGAATTGTGCAGCTGGGAGTGTCCAGGGAACAGGCTGGAAGTTTGGAGAACTCAGGGGTTGGCCTTTGCCTATCGCTGACTGTACAGGGAAAGCAAGGCCTGTGAGGGCCTGGAGGGCAGCGCTGGTGCTGCTAGAGCAGAGGTGGGCAAACTACAGTCTGCGGGCCCGTCCTGCCCGGCCCCCGAGCTCCTGGCCCAGGAGGCTACCCCAGGGGTGGCTCCACGCACCAGCATGCCAAGTGCGTGCCTGGGGTGGCAAGCCAGTGGGGGCGCTCTGCTGGTCACCGTGAGGGTGGCAGGCAGGCTGCCTTCGGCGGCTTGCCTGCGGAGGGTCCGCTGGTCCCATGGCTTCAGCAGACCTCCCGCAGGCTGTTGCCGAATCCGCGGGACTGGGGACCTCCCACAGGTAAGCCACTGAAGGCAGCCTGCCTGTCGTGCTTGGGGCGGCAAAATGCCTAGAGCCACCCCTGGGCTACCCCCAGCCCCTCCCCTGCTGTTCCCTCTGCCCCGCAGTCTCAGCTCAGTCACTCCGCCACCCGCGCAATGCTCTGGGTGGCAGGGCTGCGAGCTCCTGGGGCAGTGCAGCTGCAGAGCCCAGCCTGACCCGCTCTCTGTGCTGGGCGGTGGTGGTGTGGCCCGGCTCCAGCCGAGCAGCACGGCTGTAGTGCCACCAGCCACCGGTGCTCCAGGCAGTGTGGTAAGGGGGCAGGGGGGATTGGATAGAGGGCAGGGGCATTCGGGGATTGGTCAGGGGGTGGGGGTGTGGCAAGGAAGCGAGGCAGTTGGGGGGGGGAAATGGGTTGAATAGGGCAGGGGTCCCGGGGGGCCATCAGGAATGAGAGGAGGGGTTGGATGGGGCAGCGGGAAGCAGTCGGGGCAGCGGTTCCAGGGGCAGTCAGGGGACAGGGAGGAGGGGTGGTTGGATGAGGCAGGGGTCCCAGGGGGCCATCAGGAATGAGAGGAGGGGTTGGATGGGGGCAGTGGGAGTCCGGAGGCAGTCAAGGGACAGGGAGTGGGGGGGGGGTGTAGATGGGGCAGGGATCCCGGGTGGCGCAGATAGGAAGTAGTGGCCGGGCCACGACCCCTCCCCTAGCCGGCTCCCCATACAATTGATGAAACCCGATGCAGCCCTCAGGCCATAAAGTTTGCCCGCTCCTGTGCTAGAGGCTGGTGTGTTCCGGGAGCTGATCCATGGCAGCACAGACAAGACTTCCTGACCCGGGCACAGGGGATGGCAAAGAGCCTCACAAGGCCAGGTACTCAGGAAAGCATCACAGGACAATACAAGTCCATTTAAAATTTAGGACTTTGATTTTGTCAACCCCAAGTGCCCAAAAATAAAGATATCAGAGAGGTAGCTGTGTTAGTCTGGATCTGTAAAAGCAGCAGAGTCCTATGGCACCTTATAGACTAACAGACATATTGGAGCATGAGCTTTCGTGGGTGTATCTGACGAAGTGGGTATTGACCCATGAAAGCTCATGCTCCAAAACATCTGTTAGTCTATAAGGTGCCACAGGAGTCTTTGCTGCTTTTACAAAAATAAAGAGTCAAGCCCCCCCCACCCCAATTCATGGAACCAAGAGATATTTTTAAAAGAATCCTTTTTTTTGGTGCTCTTTTTCTTTGACCTCTGGTTTCTGCGCTTTGAATACATTTTCAATACATTTTGTCTGCAACCAAGAGGTTTAGAAAGTTATTTTATTGTAAATGGCAGCTGATGTGTGACAAAATCATCATTTTATTTTACAAGTTGAACTCCCTTCCCCGTGAGTCAGGAGTGAGGCATGCTGGTAGAGTGGCAGGGCTAGAATGGGGAGGCTTGTAGTGCGCCTGCCTGGACTGTCCCTGCTCTGTGGACATGTTGCCCTGGCACCTTTCCAAAGCTCTAGCCAGACATCCCCAACATAACCGCAAACAGAGCTATTGAGCTCTGGACTAGCCCTGATCTTGCCACAAGCTGTGCATTGAGAGAGTAAAACCAGAGCAGAATAAACGCAGGTATTTCATTCTGTGTGTATGAGTAGAACTCTCCCCGGCATTAATTGGACACCAACTCTGTCGTATTTCATTAAAGACCACAAACCTCATTCTGACCCCACTAATCCTGATGCTTGACCCTAACTTTGCCACCCTCCTTCCCCTGCTGTTCCTCCAACATCACAGGAGCTGATTTGCCCTAAAATGAAGAGGGACTGACTGTTAGTGGGGGTTGCAAACTTTTTGAACTGGGCATCTGGTATTTTTCAAAACTGTAAAATATTTTAACTGAAAACTGTCCTGAAAAAAAACAAAACATAAAACCGGAAATGTTTCGATCTGAAATCCTTAATTAAAACCACACTCATACTGCTGCCTTAGTATTTAAAGAAGGAAGTTAAAAAAGAAATGTACTTTTGCACATCATGGACAGCATTAAAATAAACACAGAATGCTGCCAAGAGAGATTCCTTTTCAAGGCTAGACTAGATGCCTCCAGCTGCACTGGGCTTGTCCACACTACAAAACATCATTGTGTTTGAACAGGATTGTGAACAATCATGGTAGAGGACATGATGCTGAACCTGATTAGGGTCAGCGTAGAGTGTGCGTTCAGCATCGTGTCACTTCACTTGACTATTCACAATCATGTTCAAAACACAATAGAGTTTCTGAATGTGGACAAGCTCAGATATTACCAGCACTGTTTCTCGAGGCTGGGAAGACTGATACACAAACTTTGGAGAATAGCAAAGAGCAGCAATGCAAAACTCACATTCTCCTTCAGCATATGGCAGCAAGGAGAGGGAGCTTCCATGCAAAGCTAGAAAAATTCAGAATTCAGCAAACGGTATTTTTTCATGTATGTCGCCTTGTCTGTATGTGCTCCTGCAAAGACTTCGTTACAACATCTGTTCATGTTCTGAAGCTTTCTGGTACCACCCTAACTTCTCCAAAGCTAGACTCACCCTTCAGGAAGGAATTAGTTTTGAACTAGATTTGGAACACGTTACATTTACTCTCACAAGGCATTCACACAGTCCCCCCCAGTGATCCACACTCAGCTACGTTAAGGCTGAGCTCCTTCTGCTGCAGCACTGCCTGCCAGACAGACTCCTGAGGGGCACCAGCTCCACGTCACCCAGACTCCTATCCTGCAGACGCTTCTGGGGCTCCTGGTCACTCAACAACAGACTTAAAAGTGGCCATTCTTCAACAAAATCTTCAAAAACAGACTCCAACGTGAAACTGCAGAACTGGAATTAATTTGCAAACTGGACACCATCAAATTAGACCTGAATTAAGACAGGGAGTGGCTGGGTCATTACAAAAGCTAATTTTCACCTGCTGATACTCACCCCTTCCTCTTAACTGTTTGAAATGAGCCACTTTGATTACATTGAACTCATTAGCACTACAGAAGTGACTTTTCTTCCCTTGATATTCACCCCTGCTTGTCAACTGTTGAGAATAGCCTACTTCCACCTTAGCACTGACCACCCCAATTGGTAAGGCCACTTCCATCTTTTCATGTATTGTGTATTTATACCTGGCTCTGTATTTTCCACTCCATGCATCTGATGAAGTGGGTTCTGGCCCACAAAATCTTATGCCCAAATACATTTTAGTCTCTAAGGGCCACAAGGAATCCTATTTGTGTTTGCTGATACAGACTAACACGGCGACCACTCTGAAACCTATCATGGGGCTCAATACGCCATCTGATCTGAGACCACGCAGAGAATCTGGGAGATGCCCAGACTCAGGGTCCACCAGCATGCACTCACCCCAGAACTATACCTCATCTAAACCAATGCACGCTCCACCATCACCAAAGTGCCACAGGGCCTGGCACATCGATGAACAACAGCTAGCTCAAACTCAAACCAAGAAAAACAGGAAGTGCAAGTAGGAAGGGGATGCTCTTCAAGGCACTTGGAGGGATCATGGTATCTTGGTCAGCCAAAGGCACTGGCATGGAGCAGAGCCACTGCGTCCTGCTGCACTAGTCATTACCCAGGCACACAGATTACCGGTCCTCCAACGCCCCCCAAAATCACGTCTCCTCTCCAATGGGAGTCACCTCCACTTTCTCCACCCCGCTTAGATGAGCTCAAATGGCTCCATCTGTGGGTGAGCAAAACTTCCAAAAAGACGCTTCTTGCAGCCCACCTGATCTGTGGCAAAGACTATGGTGTGCCACAGTTTGTGAACCCCACAGCCTTCCCATTTGTGTCAGAACCAAATGGCAAACCCTGGTCCTCATCTAAAAGTCTTTAGTGGAAATGGACTCACCCATCCTTTCTCCTCTGTGCCACTTCAAGCCAGCTGGGCTCCACAGACATACTGTAATTGGAGAAACCTTGCTTTAGGCTGTCAGGCACCAGGGGGAAATGCTCTAATCAGGAGACCCTTGACAGTAAAACGCCTTGGGCCAAAGCATTAGACTCAATGGGTTCTGCACCTGGCCCAATACTACTGTTTGAACTAGAACGTATGTTTCAGAAAGATATCCAGCCTTGGCTCAAAGTCTGCCAGCGACAGATAACTCGTTACATCTCTTGGCAAATTGTTCCAATGGTTAATTGCCCTCACTGTTAAAAATGCGTGCCTTATTTCTAGCCTGAATTCATCTAGATTCAGCTACCAGCCACTGGACCTTGTTGTGCCTTTTCATGCTAGATTAAGTAGTCCTCTACCATTGTAGCTTTTCCCCATGTAGATACCTACAGACTGTGATCAAGTCACTTCTAATCTTCTGTTTGTTATGGTGCACAGATTGAGCTTCCTTAGTCTCTCACTAGAACAAAAGGTTTTTCAGATCTCAAATTTTTCTCGTAGCTCTTTTCTGAACCCATTCCAATTTGTCAACAGAGTTTTTGAAGCGCGGACACCAGACTCAGACACAGTGTCCAGTAGCAGTCTCACTACTTTTGTATACAGAAGTAATACCACTTCTTATTCCTACTTCATATTCTCCTGCTTATACAGCACTCTCCCTCTTGCCTGTGCCTGCAGTTTGGGTCAGCATACCTAAAATAGCTTTAATCTAGCTAGTGCAGCTACAAACAGCAGTGCAGACGTGGTGGCACAGACCCTGGTGTGCGCTAGCAATGAAAGTGCACACCCAGGATCCCAGATTGGCTTGTACAGCCCACCCTGCCACCAGCGACACTGCGTCTTCACACTGCTATTTTTAGTCATGATAGCTAGATTAAAGCTACTGTGGACATGCTATATTAGCTCTGATGGCAGTGTAGACATGGCCACAGCAATAGCATTGCACGGAGAGCTCATGTTCAGTTGGTTTCCATCATGATTCTAAATCCTTTTTAGTGTCCCTGCTTTCCCAAATATAGCCCCCTCCCAGTAAGTGTGACCTATATTCTTGCTTCCTAGACATACAATGTTGCATTTAGCTGTATTAAAATACATTATTGAGAAGAGTCCACTTTACCGCATAAAGCACATCACTCTGTAGCAGGGATTTGTCATTATCATTTATTTGTCATTGTGTCATTTTTTTGTGTCATCTGCAACATTTAGCAGAAATTATTTTGTTCTATTGAACCAAGAACACCCCGCCTCCCGTGGGACACCCTCATCAGATGAGGATTCACCATTTACAAGTACTTTTTGAGAACTATCATTTAGCCAGTTTTTAATCCACTTAATGTGAGTTATACTCATTTTGCACAGTGCTAATTTTTTATCAAACTCTCACATGGTATTAAGTCAAAAGTCGTACACAAGTTCACATATACTGTATCAACGAAGTTACCATACCCAGGACGTTCTAGTCCAAAAGCACCCACCTGTAAAACTCTACCATGGAATTGTACTGAACTCACACCCTGCCTCCTAGAGAGTAAAGTGCAAGAATCCTTCTCCTCAGCCTTTCAGTCCAAGTGAGCCTTCCTTCACACTTCGATACCTCCTCTGAAAAAGGGACAGAACTATAGCCCACCGAGGGTGGAGTGGAAACTATAGCCCCAGCAGAACCATGCTGAAGCTTAAATGGCTGCACATGATATCTAATTAAAATGATAATTGGTGCAATGTGGACACACGGCTTTCCAGTCGTTTGGGCCCTGGTTGGACAGCCCACAGAGCGGATCATTAGAGGTGTCATCAGAGGAGGTTTTGGAACAAACTGATAAATTAAACAGTAATAAGTCACCAGGATCAGATGGTATTCACCCAAGAGCTCTGAATAACATAAATGTGAAATTCTAGAACTACTAACAATGGTATGTAACCTATCATTTAGGTCAGCCTCTGCACCAGATGACTGGAGATAGCTAATGTGACACCAGTGTTTTTTTAAAAGCTACAAGGCAATCCTGGCAATTATAGGCCAGTAAAACTAACTTCAGTACCAGGCAAATTGGTTGAAACTATAGTAAAGAACAGAATTGTCAGAAACATAGGTGAACATAATTTGTTGGGGAAGAGTCACTATAGCTTTTGCAAAGGGAAATCACACCTCACCAATCTACTAGAATTCTCTGAGGGGGTCAACAAGCATGTGGAGACAGATGATCCAGTGGACATAGTGTACTTAGATTTTCAGAAACCCTTAGACAAGGTCCGTCCCCAAAGGCTCTCAAGCAAAGTAAGCTGCCATGGGATGAGAGGGAAGGTCCTCTCGTGGATCAGTAACTGTCTAAAAGACAGGAAACAAAGGATAGGAATAAATGGTCAGTTTTCAGAAAGGAGAAAGATAAATAATGGTGTCTGTATTAGGACCAGTCCTATTCAAAATATTCATAAATGATCTGGAAAAATGGGTTAACAAT
The DNA here is from genome assembly GCF_007399415.2 of Gopherus evgoodei. Taxonomy (NCBI): domain Eukaryota; kingdom Metazoa; phylum Chordata; order Testudines; family Testudinidae; genus Gopherus; species Gopherus evgoodei. The sequence continues at coordinate 869,577 of NC_044328.1, read as the reverse complement.
GTGGTCTCCAAATTTGCAGATACAAAACAACTCAAGATAGTTAAGTCCAAAGCAGATAGTGAAGAGTTATAAAAGGCTTTCTCAAAACTGGGTGACTGGGCAATAAAATGGCAGATGAAATTCAGTTTTGATAAATGAAAAGTAATGCACACTGGAAAACATAGTCCCAACTATACATATAAAATGATGGGGTCTAAATTAGCTGTTACCCCTCAGGAAAGAGATCTTGGAGTCACTGTGGATAGTTCTCTGAAAACATCCACTCAATGTGCAGTGGCCGTCAAAAATGCAAACAGAATGTTGAGAATCATTAGGAAGGAGACAGAAAATAAGACAGAAAAATATCACATTGCCTCTGTATAAATCCATGGTAAGCCCACATATTGAATACTGCCTGCAGACGTGGTCACCCCATCTCAAAAAATATATATATATTGGAATTGGAACAGGTACAGAGAAGGGCAACAAAAATGATTAGGGATATGGAACAGCTTCCATATGAGGAGAGATTAATAAGACTGGGACATTTTTAGCTTGGAAAAAGAGATGACTAAGTGGGAATATGATAGAGGGCTATAAAATAATGATTGGTGTGGAGACAGTAAATAAGGAAGAAGCATAGAATCATAGAATATCAGGGTTGGAAGGGACCTCAGGAGGTCATCTAGTCCAACCCCCTGCTCAAAGCAGTACCAATTCCCAACTAAATCATCCCAGCCAGGGCTTTGTCAAGCCTGACCTTAAAAACCATTATGGATGGAGATTCCACCACCTCCCTAGGGAACCCATTCCATTGCCTTATCACCCTCCTAGTGAAATAGTGTTTCCTAATATCCAACCTAGACCTTCCCCACGCAACTTGAGACCATTGCTCCTTGTTCCATCATCTGCCACCGAGAACAGCTGAGCTCCGTCCTCTTTGAACTCCTCCCCCCTTCAAGTAGTTGAATGCTGCTATCAAATCCCCCTTCACTTTTCTCTTCTACAGACTAAATAAGTCAGTTCCCTCAGCCTCTCCTCATAAGTCATGTGCCCCAGACCCCTGATCATTTTTGTTGCCCTCCGCTGGACTCTCTCCAATTTGTCCACATCCTTTCTGTAGTGGGGATCCCAACACTGGATGCGATACTCCAGATGTGGCCTCACCAGTACCGAATTGAGGGGAATAATCACTTCCCTCGATCTGTTGGCAATGTTCCTACTAATACAGCCCAATATGCCATTAGCCTTTTTGGCAACAAGGGCACACTGCTGACTCATATCCAGTTTCTCATCCACTGTAATCCCCAGGTCCTTTTCTGCAGAACTGCTGCTTAGCCAGTTAGTCCCCAGCCTGTAGCAGTGCATGGGATTCTTCCTTCCTAAGTGCAGGACTCTGAACTTGCCCTTTTTGAAACTCATCAGATTTCTTTTGGCCCAGTCCTCCAATTTGCTTAGGTCACTCTGGATCATATATCTACCCTATAGCGTATCTTCCTTTCCCCCCGGCTTAGTGTCATCCGCAAACTTGCTGAGGGTGTAATCCATCCCATCATCCAGATCATTAATAAAGATGTTAAACAAAACTGGCCCCAGGACCGACCCTTGGGGCATTCTGCTTCATACCAGCTGCCAACTAGACATCTAGCCATTGATGACCACCCACTGACCCTGACAATCTAGCCAGCTTTCTATCCACCTTATAATTCATTCATCCAATCCATACTTCTTTAACTTGCTGGCAAGAATACTGTGGGAGCTAGTATCAAAAGCTTTTGTAAAGTCAAGGTATATCACATTCACCGCTTTCCCCATATCCACAGAGCCGGTTATCTCATCATAGAAGGCAATCAGGTTAGTCAGGCATGATTTGCCCTTGGTGAATCCATGTTGATTGTTCCTGATCACCTTTCTCTCCTCCAAGGAACCAAGCCGCTAATCCCTTAAGAACATAAACACTACCATACTGGGTCAGACCAAAGATCCATCTAGCCCAATATCTTGTCTTTCAACAGTGGCCAATGCCAGGTACTTCAGAGGGAATGAACAGAAAAGGGAAACATCAAGTGATCCATCCCCTGTCACCCATTCTCAGCTTCTGGCAACTGAAAATTGAAATGGAATTTCTGAATTTAGGCACCAAGCCGTGGTTTATTAAATGTTTTTTTCATACAGCCTTTTTTTCTGAGAAAGCCGCTGAATATTTCTTAATAAACCAAGAGGTATCTTGACCCCACTGCCAGCCCTGACACACCATTCTTTTTATTATTATTAAGCAAAGCCTTCTGTTCAAAATAAATTGTATTCTGAAGTTAAGGAAAGAAATTAAAATCTAACAGGGGGGTGCTGGATTAAGTTAATAATGACAATGGCCTGCTTTTTGGAAGATTTTTTTCAATATCCTTGTCAGATTTTAAAATCTTATTAGACTAAGTAAATAACCAACATTAAACCTCTGAAAGGCATTCTGATCCCAGTCCAAGGAGGTAGCAGTCCCAGGCAATTCTCCAGGGATAAAGGTCAATCTGCACAAGCAGAATATTTTCAGGTTTAACCCACTATCTGACTGATTAATTAAACCTTTATCTGCCTGGATATGGGATAAGCCTCCATGTAAAAATAAATCTACGGAAAATATTAAAACCTACTTATTAAAATAAATGCCCCAGAATTGCATGGCAACCTGTAATTAAATAATTCCACGTGAACATCCCGTCCACACATAGCATGTGGGATAGTGCGTTGGCTTCTAGCTTCGATAAATGTGAACCATGTGGGCAGCATTAGAAGAGGGAGGTGCAAGAAGAGGTGAGCTCAGGGAACGGGATGTGAACAACCCAGAGTATGTTGGGACAGGGAAAGGCAAGGCAGAAGGGGGGGGGCTGAAGGCTTATGACTGTGAGGAGCCAGAGGGTTTCCATCACCAAGAGATTGTAGGCTTGCCCTAAGCAGGTAGGGAGTTTAGCAGCTGGAAAGAAGACTGGGGTTTGTCCTTGGAAACTTTTCCAAAGCAATTGTCTTCCAATTGAGTGATAATCTTGCTCCATTCCTCACTCAGGGCTATGGATGTGTCACGACTGAGGATGCAAACTGAAGCTGTCTTTGCATTACTGGAGTGCAGAAAAGGGTCAAGCTTTCAGAAATGGAAAACATATTTATGCTCTTGTTACTCAGAAATGATTCGACAGATTTTCACTCAACTTCACGCCATCTCCTAAAAAAACCCAGCTTTAGGCTGAGACTAAGCATGAGAAATTTCAGCCTAAATGGAAACTTTCTGATAAAAATTACAAACATCTGAAAAAAGTTAAAAGTCTGGGTCCCCCTTGGCTCTTGTCTGGAGTAATGATGGCAGGATGAAGAGCACAAGGGACAAGAGTGCAGGCCAGAGAAACGGTTGCTGGAAAGAAGCAGAGGGATGAGAAAGTGCTTTGGAAGAGGAGAGCAGCAGCAACATCAAACTCAGATAATCTCAGCCTACGTCCAGACTACCCGCCGTATCGGCGGGTTAAAATCGATTGCTCGGGGATCGATATATCGCGTCTCATCTAGACGTGATATAACGATCCCTGAGTGCGCTTATATCGATTCCGGAATTCCATCAACCCCAACGGAGTTGCGGAATCGACAGGGGGAGCCGCGAACATCGATCCCGCGCGGTGAGGACGGGTGAGTAATCCGGTCTTAGATATTCGACTTCAGCTAGGTTATTCACGTAACTGAAGTTGCGTATCTAAGATCGATTTCCCCCCGTAGTGTGGACCAGCCCTCAGCCAAACACAGATAATACTGACCCCCACAAAGGAGACGCTGTCTCTCTAGGCCTTGGCTTTCTTCTAAACTGGAAGGCATCCTAATCTGTGTGCTGCTAAGCAACTGCAATCCCACACAAAGGGGTGAGGAGACGGTCCTATAGGAGTCAAGTATCAGAGGGTAGCCGTGTTAGTCTGGATCTGTAAAAGCAGCAAAGAATCCTGTGGCACCTTATAGACTAACAGACGTTTTGGAGCATGAGCTTTCGTGGGTGAATACCCACTTCCTCAGATGCATCTGAGGAAGTGGGTATTCACCCACGAAAGCTCATGCTCCAAAACGTCTGTTAGTCTATAAGGTGCCACAGGATTCTTTGGTCCTATAGGAGTGTGATCACGAAGAGGTAAAAGATCTTCAGTGGCTTAGAAAAGGATGTAAAACATTCTGGTATCACTTGCATTAAATCTCTCTGTAAATTGAACAGACAAATCACATATCGTACAAGTCAGCCTGCCATCATGGCACAAATTCAGCCCTTATTTGAGAAGAGAAAATGGCCTGTGTGCTTACGAGATGTTTTTAAAGCTGTCTCTTCAGGCCCTGGTTAATTATTTCATTTCAATACATTTTATTGGCATCACAAAATATACACAAGCGTTGCCACAATTAAATGCAATACAAGTTTGTTCCCACCGGCGAGCCGCAGAACCTCATCAGCAATCGGATTATTCTACACCCAAGGCTTCAGAAGAGAGTCTGCCAATGCCATAGCGCACCCCTGGTGAAGTCCTGACCAGTGAAGTCAATGGGAGTTTTGTCACTGACGTCACTAGAGCCAGGATCTCACCCAGGATCTCAGTTTGAAGCTGACTGAGGGGGGATTTGCAGCTATAAGTGGAAATCAGGTGCTGCTGGAGTCAGATTGCTATGACCATTCCAATGACCTTGCTCCAGAAGGGGAGAGACCGGGCAGTGGCTGGGGCAAGGTGTTTATGTTCTAGACAAAGTGTTACTGTGTATTTCATTCTTGGCATGGAAGGTGCTTTAAATCCTACTGATGATGGTTTCCCTCTTCTACAAAGATGGGGCTCTGAAAAATCCCTTAGAGTCTGATGGCTCCTTCCCAAAGCCAAACGCACTAGGAGGTGCAGGCTGTTGGCAGCCCTGTGGCCCAGAGGAGCTGCTGACCGTGTTTAGGCCACAGTCCAGCAGGACTTGATTTCATCCAACAGAAGTAAAACTGTTTTATTTATTTTGTTGGCCTAACTGGTGAGGGCGGAACATTCATTAACTGCCCATTCGAGCCACAGCCACACTCCAGATGCAGGGCCCCTGAATGCATTACCCTGCTCCTGAACACTCCACTCCTGTCTCACACCCAGCCACTACAGGAGGGTTGCTGAAGATTCGCCCTGGCATTAGTACACAACGTTCTGCTTCAGGAAATAGTCCGTCTTCCCTGGCTGAGCTCTCCTGGGCCCGATCTTGCCCTCTTCCCAGGCAGGGACGCTCCTGATGATTGGTGCCAAGATGGAGGTGCCCCATTGGGGTAGACGCTGCACACACACTTAGAAATGCGTGACCCTGGCCCCACGAGCTTGCAATACTAACATGTCCACGTGAAAAACGCGTGTGCGAAATGGCAGGCACTGGTGACACAGGTGCACGGGCAGTTATGGGCTCAGCTGGGTGCTTCCAGATCCTTCAAATCAGCAACTCCGGCTGCCCTGCGGCCTCGCCATCACTGCTCAGCATCGCCACAGACAGGCCCCGAGGAGGGATTTGAAGGAGGAGATGGCTGTGGCCTCACAGATCACACAGGGAGGGCATTCCAGGTGTTTCATCATTCTTATTTAAATTACAGTTGCATTGTGGTAGGTGCTGAACAAAGCTAGTGAAAGAGACAGCCCCTGCCCTGCCCAGTCTGCAATGCAGGTGTACCTGACAAGAAGCAACAGACAACCCTGAGGTTGGTTGGGAGGGCGAAGTAAAAGACGGTTACTCACCTTTGTAACTGTTGTTCTTCGAGATGTGTTGCTCACATCCATTCCAGTTAGGTGTGCGCGCCGCGCGTGCACGTTCGTCGGAAACTTTTTTACCCTAGCAACTCCAGTGGGCCGGCAGGTCGCCCCCTAGAGTGGCGCCGCCATGGCGCTCTATATATACCCCTGCCGGCCCGCCCGCTCCTCAGTTCCTTCTTGCCGGCTACTCCGACAGTGGGGAAGGAGGGCGGGTGTGGAATGGATGTGAGCAACACATCTCGAAGAACAACAGTTACAAAGGTGAGTAACTGTCTTTTCTTCTTCGAGTGATTGCTCACATCCATTCCAGTTAGGTGACTCCCAAGCCATACCTAGGCGGTGGGGTCGGAGTGAGAAGTCGCGGCATGGAGCACTGCAGTTCCGAAGGCCGCATCCTCCCTCGACTGCTGGACCAGGGCGTAGTGGGAAGCAAAGGTGTGGACCGATGACCAGGTCGCTGCCCGACAGATTTCCTGGATGGGCACACGGGCTAGGAAAGCCAGCGATGACGCCTGCGCCCTGGTAGAATGCGCAGTCACACGGCCCGCAGGGACATGGGCCAAGTCATAACAAGTCCTGATACAGGACGTAACCCAAGAGGATATCCTCTGGGAGGAGATAGGAAGACCTTTCATACGATCTGCTACCGCCACGAAAAGCTGGGGGGATTTTCGGAAGGGCTTAGTCCTGTCTATGTAGAACGCGAGAGCCCTACGGACATCCAGCGAGTGGAGCTGCTGCTCCCTGCCTGAGGAGTGAGGTTTTGGGAAAAAAACCGGAAGTAAAATCTCTTGGTTGACATGGAAGGCTGAGACCACCTTGGGCAGAAAAGCAGGGTGTGGTCTCAGCTGCACCTAGTCCTTGTGGAAGACCGTATACTTACTTAACAACACTAATTAACAACTATATAGAACTAGAGATAAGCGAGTGAAAACTAGGAGAGCTAGGGACGTGGAGGACAGCTATGCCGCGCTCCACAGTTCCAACGACCGACACGGCGGTAAGAAGGAACGGAGGAGCGGGCGGGCCGGCAGGGGTATATATAGAGCGCCATGGCGGCGCCACTCCAGGGGGCGACCTGCCGGCCCACTGGAGTTGCTAGGGTAAAAAAGTTTCCGACGAACGTGCACGCGCGGCGCGCACACCTAACTGGAATGGATGTGAGCAATCACTCGAAGAAGAACTGGAAAATAAGCAGCACTCTCAGCTTCCACCCAGCCCTGCCGTTGTCATCCGCACAAATACAAGCTTCAGCCAGAGGTTCACGCAGACACTTTCCCCCTTACTTGCATAGTTCTAGTCAGACTCCTGGGCAGAGAGGAGGCGGCTCTCACAGTTCCCAAAGGAGGAAGGACAGTCTTTAGTAGACAAAAAACTCAGGATTAAAACTTCCTCAGGCATGGGAAGAATCCTGGTGAACTGCAGAGTTTTCCAGGTTACTGCCAGGCACAGCAGTATGGTAGAATGGCAGAGTAGGGCCTAGCTGAGTTTGGTTTCCCATCAAAAGAGCAGAAAGCAAGAAGTTCTAATTCATGTGCAGGAGCAAATTTGCCTGTCCCTCACAAAAGCCTCAGCTTCAAACACTAACAAGGATCCAGAATGGTTTGACCTAAATGCTGGAATAGTGGCTACAAAAATAAGTTCCTCAGAAGTGGCTTGCGAAGCACCCAGCAAATGCCTGCAGGGCCTGGGTTACAGGGAAGGGAAGCTCTCAATAACCGGACGGAGCTTTCAGGAAAAACAAAAGTTAAACAATGCCAGCTTATGGCACAGATTTTCCATCCATTAAAAAATAAAAGATGTGAATTCTGACAAAGCTCCCTGCAGAGGGCCAGCACAAGACTCTAGAGCAGAGGTAGGCAACCTTTGGCACGGGTGCCGAAGGCGGCATGCGAGCTGATTTTCAGTGGCACTCACACTGCCTGAATCCTAGCCACCGGTCCTGGGGGCTCTGCATGTTAATTTAATTTTAAATGAAGCCTCTTAAACATTTTAAAAGCCTTATTTACTTTACATACAACAATAGTTTAGTTATATATCATAGACTTCTAGAAAAAGACCTTCTACAAATGTTAAGATGTATCACTGGCACACAAAACCTTAAATTAGAGTGAATAAATGAAGACTTGGCACAGCACTTCTGAAAGGTTGCTGGCCCCTGCGCTAGAGCGACTGAAGGGTGCAGAGGCCCTGAGTTGGTCCGCGACACAAAGCAGAATAGCACCCTCTAAGCCTAGTTTTGCTCTCAGAGGTAATACCTTCCAGGCACTTTAAGCCGGTGCTCTGCACTTTCTGGACCTGTCATCTGTTCTCTATGTACAGCACCTGTCTGCTAGAAGGTGCAGATACCCTCTCTCAAGGTGAAATTTCCAGCTTGAGAAGACATGTCCACACTAGCTGGATGACAGCTAGCGTGCTAAAAATAGGGGAGTCATAGCAGTGTGAGGAGCTGGCCACCCCAAGTACATCCCTAGTGTCTTGGACAGGTCTGTACTCAGGGTGGGTAGCCCTCTGCCCACTCATCCCATCACAGCTAGCGCGCCAGGCTGAAAGCTGGCATGGGTCTGTCTACACAGAGACGGAGTGAGCAGAGAGCCTTGGGAGCTGAAGGCGCAGGGGAGTGAGACGCAGAGAATGAGTTTGGGAACACAGAAAATAATGCTTATTAGTCAAATCTTGAAGTCACAATTTCCAGAGACTCCCACTGCCTTCAACTGGAGCATTCACTGATGACTAATAGTAACAGCTCCCTCTTTCATAAAGCTTTCAATCCATAGCTCTCAATGTGTTTTACAGATAAGTATCATTATTCCCATTTTAACAGATGGGGAAACTGAGACCCATAGAGAGAAGTGACTTAGTCAGAGTCATTCAGAAAACTAGTGGCAGAGCTGGTTACAGAACTCAGGTCTTCTGAGGCCCAGTTCAGTGCACTAGCCACTACACCACACAGCCTTGCTGAACAAGGATGTCAGGACCTGGTCAGATGTGCCTGTGCTTGAAGGAGGCCAAGGACTGTGGAGGGAGGGGAGAGACATTTTCAGGGGGAGAGGGAGTAGCAGGCAAGGAGGAGGGTGCAGGAAGAAAAACAAGTGTTTATTTTTTTCCAGACAGGATTCACAACATTCCTCAGAAAATTCAATTTTGCCGTCATGTTCTCATTTGTTAACCAGAACCAATTTAATTTGAAATCTACACGCAGAGCCAAGGGGGTGGGGTGGGGGGATATTTTGCAATGGCTCTTTGCTCCCAGTTGGAAGACTGACTACAACTTAACTAGCTGGATTTCTGCCGTAGTAAACAACTCAGCAGGTTCACCACCTCCCAACTGGAGATCTGGAGAGGACAGTCCCATTGCTGGGTTAACAAATCACTTCAGACTTGTCTGCAGCCAGCATGAAATACTGGGTCAGGAGGATGGTTTGTCACATGGAATGCCTCCCTCTTGCTACATGCCTGCCCTCTGGCACTCTCTGTTTGACGGCTAGTTTGGTGGGTTTTGGAAAAACTGTCTTATTCCCACATTTAACAAAGAGCAGAAAGCTGTTCCCTGTTCACTCCCAGGAACATGTTTCTCCTATCAGTGTGAGTCTGCCCTGGTTTTACGCCTTGTTGTGACAGTTTGGTAAACAAGCTGATAAAATCAAGCACTTTCCAAAGGAAAAGTTATCGCACTCATGTACGACCCAGCTTGTCAGAGAACTCCAAACACACTGGTTCTGCTTACCATCTGCACAAGCTGATTCAGAATAATATAACAAAGTGTGGTTCCTGATTTCCTTCAACGTAAATAGCCCTATTGAGCTATAAGGGTGTTTACATTCTGGACGGCAGTCATAGCATTCGTTCTGATTACTCCTCATACCCCATAACCCTAGCCAATGTTCCCACACTGAGCACTGCAGAAACGCTCCCGCAGCCCTGCTCCTCACCACGAATCACTGGACTCCACAAGTCAATGCACACATCTCGTACTAAAGAAGCAAACACCAGGCTAACATTGTGGTCCAGCAGTAGTGCTTTTGTGCCAGCAGGTCAGGATGCAGCTTTTTACAAATATTATACAACAGGGCCAGCTCTTGCAATTTCGCTGCCCCAAGCACGGCGGCATGCCGCACGGGGTGCTCTGCTGCTCGCCGGTCTCGCGGCTCCGGTGGACCTGCCGCAAGGTTCCCTGCGGGGGGGTCCGGTGGTCCCGCGGCTCTGGTGGACCTCCGGCAGGTGTGCCTGCGGATGCTTCACCGGAGCAGCGGGACCAGTGGACCCTCCGCAGGGACGCCTGCGGCAGGTCCACCGGAGCTGCCTGCCGCCCTCCCAGCAACCTTAGAGGCAGTGCATTCAAAGTCTGGCATGTTCTGTCACAATGGTGAGGGTCATTAACTATTGGAACAATATTCATGGTGGTCTCCAGCAGTGGCAATTTTAAAATCAAGATTCGATGTTTTTCTAAAAGATCTACTCTCTGAATTATTTGGGGTCATTCTTTGGCCTGTGTCACACAGAAGGTCAGACTGGATGACCCCAACAGTTCCTTCTGGCTCTGGAATCCGTGATTGTTGCATCTGTGGTGGTTACACGTGTATGAACATTTGTCCTCTTGTGGCTGGCGGTAGCTTCAGTACATCATCACTGTAACAGTGATTCTTCCTTTGCTCAGGCAGTACAGACCTGTGTTTTTGGAGCTAAATGACCAGTCCTGGCTTTGGAGGTTTGTTTAGTTTATCTAATTTCCATCTTGTTTGTATGAAGTAATTCACTGAAGAATGACAACCAATTGCTTCCCCCCTCACACACAAAGTATGAAGAAAATGGGCCAAGTTATTTTGAAAATGAATCTACTTAGTAGCAGCTCGACAGCTAAGGTTGCAACCATGGTTCCATGATAAACAAGATCCATGCACTCTGGAATTCTGCAGCTGAACAGCTACTGCAGTATTCACTCCTTCCAATATAATTTTTCTCCAGAATCTGAGTTAAAGATAAATGACATTTCCATCCTCATGGGAGTGAAAATAACCTTGAAACATGAGCAAAGAGTGACTGAGATAGTGTTTTCCTGCCTCTGCAGGGAGCCTGAAACAATAGCTCGGAGAAGAGTAAATTGCCCCATTCACAACAATGGATTTTTCACTCCATAACTAAAGATGGCATATTAAATATTAACTATTCCATTGCGAACCATTTTATCAAAAACATCTAGCTAATATTCTTATCCTAAACTGCCTCCAACACCTCCCTGTACATCAAAAGCCTCAGCCTGTATGATGCAGCTATGCCTTGTCAAGTAAAAACCGAAAGTGTGGGAGATGGTAACATAGAGTGAATTTAATATCAGTAACACTGAAGATACCATACTGACTGTATTGTTCATTATCATATTTAATTGACAGAAAACACCATTTTCAATTTAAAGGACTAAGATACAGAAAATTTGCTGCATCAGAAAGTAACAGAATTCAGGAACCATGTCACAGAAAGTATGTAGAGCCCCATTACAGCAATGAATAATTACAGACACATTTTCTCAGTATAAGCTCTGTGTGGGGAAAAACCCACATTTTCATTTTAAAACTCTAGGAAAATTCCCACCTTCTTTCGGTTTTTCCCCCTTGAAAAGTGGGGAGAGAGGGGGGAAAAAGTAACAATTGTTAAAGAGGTAAAGCAACACTTTCATTTTAAAAGTGCTACATTTCCCATGTTATAAATTCCTAAGTTTAAAGTGGATAAAAGATTATACAGTGATCCAATCACCCACCACCATAAATGTTTTGGGGAAATGTAACAAAAGTCCAATTCAGCCTATTATATGAAATTGTTTATAAAAACCAGTAAAAGTTTAAACCAGAAAGACTGATTAGCCCAAACCAAAAAGCCTATTGCTATAACTCAAGGACTATGCTGAGATCATACCTGGAAAACAACGATAGTGGGAAATTAAAATGAATGGACCACAATTGGTGTGCCAGAAATTAAGCCTCACGAAGGAGCAGGTAATAAGAGCATGGGCTATCCTATCCATCACTCCTTGTCAGACAATGGATGGCTGAGGGATTCCCTGAGGAGAGGAGAGGCTGGCTGGCTTCTGTTTCACTCCGGGGATTCTGGCCCTTTGTTCTTGAGCTTGGAGCACCATTACATCATCGTGACACCCCAACTACAACACACCAGTGGCGATGCCCAGCCACCACTACTGCGCCAGCAGAGATTCCAACCAGAGGCATGTGAGACCCACTCTGTCTCCAGTTCCCTCCCATTCCCCCACTACCTTCCTTCTGTCCTGTCTCCCTCTCTCAGTTTTTCACCCAATCCTAAGGCCAACTGTAATGCATGGCAGGGGCACAGAAGGATGAGATGGTCCATTCCGCTCTGTCCAGCTTGAGAGAGACCTGTAAAGAAGAGGGACCTAGCCAGAGCTCAGAGCAACAGCTGCCACGGCCACTGTGCAGCCCAATGCATTGGTTTGTGACTGACACCTGGTACATGAGAACATCAACAAACGCTGTATTTCCCCATCTTTACTAGCCTCTCTCTCTTTCCCCTTTGCGTATGCCTGTCAAACGCAGGGAAATAACCACCATTCGCTTCGCAGAACCGAACAGAACTATCCCCTTCCCCCCCACCAAGAAGGTTGCTTGACAAAATAAGAGACTCTAATTCATCTCCTTCCTCTGAAAATGGGCTTTGATAAAGTTTGTTTCATAGAATCACTCAATTTCAATTCCAAAATGCTTTGTGTCTTGTTCTGATTCTTTTTCTCTTGTGCATCCTGACCAATTCGTTTCCAAACTTTCGCAGGAATTTTCTCGTGTATTTGCCATGGGACTAAGCAGACTGAGCTCTCTTTACTCCAAACCCCGAGCCTTGTTTAGCTGTTTAACGATGTACAGCATCAGAGTCATGTCAAAACCTTTGACTCCCTGTGTTCATTTAGTCAGTCAAAATTAATACAATTCCCCTTCTGTCTAGTAGTACATGGCATATGCTGACGATCATGTAATAATTCAACAAAAGCACTGCGATGTGCACATGCCTTAGATCACTGACCATGTGATCTCATTACTGGAACCCTTTGTCCTACCTCCCCCCTTGTTTGCCTGTTGTTTATTACCCTCACTTCTTGTGTAACACACGAATACTGGTTGCAATTTCTTTGAAGCAAGGACCATTCCTTTCTTTGTTTCTGTGCAACGTCCAGTATGCTTCTGAGCATACAGAAATAATAGCCATCTGAAACTCCATTCCCAACCCCACACTGGGAGAATGCCACAGACACCATGCAAATGGCAGGAAAGGCCAAAGCTGCAGCAATCAGTAGGGTCAACCCTGGCACCTTCATCCCCCAAATTGCAGAAGGCTCTTCTCCTCACTCAGGCTTACGCTAAAGGGAAACATCGTACCACACTCAGAGAAGTGTGTTCTTTCCTCCCCATGCCCCACAGACAAGTTCATCTCAGGTGCCCAAAGATCACAGGAGTTCAGGTTCCATCTGAGGTGCCTTGGCTGTTTACATACAGAAATCACCATTCGTAGGAATCAAAGCTACATCTTTTGGCACCAAAGGTCCAGCCTAAAGGAAAATTGTGCTGTGCTTTCTCAGTCCCAGAAAGGACGGTGAAGCTTTAATACCCAAACAGATGGAGTTGAAACTTCTGACCCTACAGTAGATATCTGAGCAGGGCTGGCTCTAGCCATTTCGCCGCCCCAAGCACGGTGGCACTCCAAGGGGGGCGCTCTGCCACTTGCTGGTCCTGTGGCTCCGGTGGACCTCCTGCAGGAGTCTCTGCAGAGGATCCGCTGGTCCCACGGCTCCGGTGGACCTCCCACAGGCATGCTTGCGGATGCTCCACTGGAGCTGCGGGACCAGCAGACCCTCCGCAGGGATGCCTGCAGGAGGTCCACCGGAGCAGTCTCCCATCCTCCTGGGAACCGGCAGAGTGCCCCCCGCGGCATGCCGCCCCAAGCACGCGCTTGGCGCGCTGGGGCCTGGAGCCGGCCCTGTATCTGAGACACTCCTCCCTCTGAAAGCTGCCTTGGGGAATGTGTTTGGTACACAGACCACAGCAATGGAGGGACATCTTTGCCCCAGTGGAGTCAGAACAGAGCTCCAGCAGGCTCAGCACTGGACAGCACACAGGAAAGTACCAGTTCAGCAGCTGCCCCAGGAAGTTCACACTCCAGTATTTCTGTGAAAGTAAAGCCAGATCTACATTCTTCTAGAATTGAAAGCTGCACTTTTAGAACAGTCTAAATATGATTCCAACAGTACTGTTCCTACTCACTCACCATCTATAATGCTGGAGCCCCAGAGTCAGATAGGTCATTCACCATGAGCTCAGACTTGCAGCTCTTTATCTGGGCTGAACTCCTGAGCAAGGATGGAGGCAGGACTACAGAACTGGGGCTAGATAGCACCAACAACAGACAACACTAGAAGGAACTACCACTTTATTCCTGTTCAAGACTTGTGTTACTAAAGAGTCCAATAAGGTAAGAAAACTTGAAGTGGAGAGAGGGAATATGTGTCCCCTCCTCCCCCCCCCCCCGACTATGCAATCTGAGCAACCAGACTGCATGAGGCAAGCCACGTGAGCCTTCTACGGGAGCAGCTGTGAAGGGCTCTGGGTTTGTGGACAGCATTGCCGAAAGGAGAATGTATCGCGACGCAGTGCAGTGTCACCCTGTGGAATTTACAGCCTCAGGAGGTCACTGAGAAAAATGCTGTGGCTGTTTTATTTTATTTTTTATAGTGCTGGATAATTTTATGACCATGAATAACATTTATGGCTATGCAACCAATCTCTATGAAAACGGTAATGAAATGCTGTGCTTCAGCCCAGAACCGAGCCAAGTACAGTGCAGGCTGCTCTGAGGAAAGGCGATTGCTAACAGGGAAACAAGGATCTTTAAAAAGAAGCATATTTACTTCACTAAATTTACGTACATTAGCAGCAGAGTAGAAGGGGCTGGTGCTCACAGTGATGGAAACATGGGAAGGTGAAGAATAGGAACAGAGACTTCTAACCTGAGGTTCCAAATTAGCAGGGAGCTAATTTCAATGGGAGTGGAAAGTACTCTGCATCTGCGGCCTCAGGGAAGGCTCTTCCTGCATAAAACATCTCGATTACTTTTTAGTTTCATAATTCACCTACTTTCTTCCATTTCTCCTCTGACATTCTTGGACTGTATGTTGTGTATTTAGGAACCACTATTGCTTACCTTATCCCTAGAATCTCTATTAACTTGAATGAATCTAAGAAGGGCAAGTAGGATTTAGCTCACCATTGTGCTACTGCCTCCTGCCATCGGGTCCAGTAGCATACCCACTGGGTGTCCTACTATCATGGAGCGCCAAGAGCAGAGCCAGGGTCTTAGACTGTAGAGCAAAGCTGGAGATTAAATTCACAATGTGGAGTTCATGGAGTTTTTCATGATCTCTGTATGTATAAATATCTCCTGTCTGTGTGTTCCATTCTGTGCATCCGAAGAAGTGGGCTGTAGCTCACGAAAGCTCATGCTGAAATAAATGTGTTAGTCTCTAAGGTGCCACAAGTACTCCTGTTCTTTTTGCGGATACAGACTAACACGGCTGCTACTCTGAAACAATGTGGAGTGACTCTGCTGACTCCAGTAAGTGGAGATTTGAGAGCAGAATTTGGCCCATTATCTTTATACTTGTTTTTTGTTTGTTTGTTTTTTAATTAAAATTTATTTCAAGTTTTAGTTTGGAAAGAGTGTCAGAAAGACACAGACAACGTGCACACAAACTGAATACTCTGCATGTGTTTGCAGGACAGTGGAAGGGAAAGAGAAAAAACAAACAGCTCTGAAAAATCTAAACCTGTCTGAACTAGACTGTTTGTTCTTATTTCAAGAGACACGTAAACCCTCAGTACATGAGTGCACCTGGTCCTGCTGGGTTCGACAGAAGAGTTACCAGAAGGGAAACGGACACTATGCTGATGTGGTAGGAGTTAGACTGTGGTCATGGGCTGTTCAGCAATGGATGGGGATGGTGGAGTGAGTGTCCAGAGAACCAAGAAGGCTGGGCCTGTTTACCAAGTGAGGTGGGGATCTGAGGCCAGGGCATGGAACAGAGAGAGCGCTGCTCAATGCTAAGAGCTGATCTCATCTTGCCCACAGTCAAGGGACAGAATTCCATTCTTGCATGGCTGGATCTCTGAGGCATTTGTGCCATCAGTCAATCATGAAATGCTCCTGTCCTTCCCTGGGGATGTAACAGGAATGTGCTGAGATGGTTCCACTCTCTCTTCAGACAGAGCTGTTAAAGGCACCTGTTCCTTCACCTGTTAGTTGCCAGACTGGTAATATTCTGTTCTATAGAGATTCTTACACCATGCTCATAACCACAGAGCCTCTCAGCACCTTCCAGCAGGCCACTGAGAAACGTGACTAATATCGGTCACATGTTTGTTCTCTCATCCTTTCCCCAATCATACCAGGTTTCATGAAAGATCAATCAACCTCAGTCTGTATCAGAAAAAACATGCGCCTCATCCATGCTGGTACATAAAGAGGAAGTATTAAGCCATGTCTGAAAAGTGACTAACACACTATCACTCAACCAGGGAAAGCAGCTGACAGAGATGACTCTAGAAAAAGACGGTTACTCACCTTTGTAACTGTTGTTCTTCGAGATGTGTTGCTCATATCCATTCCAGTTAGGTGTACGCGCCGCGCGTGCACATTCGTCGGAAAACTTTTACCCTAGCAACTCAGTGGGCCGGCAGGTCGCCCCCTAGAGTGGCGCCACCATGGCGCTCCATATATACTCCTGCCGGCCCACCCGCTCCTCAGTTCCTTCTTGCCGGCTACTCCGACAGTGGGGAAGGAGGGTGGGTGTGGAATGGATATGAGCAACACATCTCGAAGAACAACAGTTACAAAGGTGAGTAACCGTCTTTTCTTCTTCGAGTGATTGCTCATATCCATTCCAGTTAGGTGAATCCCAAGCCTTACAAAGGCGGTGGGGTCGGAGTGAAATGTGGCAGAATAAAACTGCCGAGCCAGAGGCTACAGCCTCTCTTGAACCAGGGCATACTGCGAAGCAAAGGTAAGGACCGAGGACCAATGGAGCTTCGCGACAGGTCTCGTGGGTAGAAACACGAGCCAGCAAGGCGGCAGATGAAGCCTGAGCCCTGGTAGAATGCACGGTGATGTGGCTTGGGGAAATATGAGCCAAATCATAACAAGTGGGGATGTCCGCCATCACCCAAGATGAGATCCTCTGAGAGGAAAACAAGCAAGCCCTCCCTTTGGCCCGCTACCGGGGCAGAGCTGGGGCACCTTAGGAAATGATTCTGTCAGCACAACTAATGCGAGCACTCCACAGATGTCCAAGGAGTGCAACGGTTATGCCCATTGCGTTGAGCTGTGGGTAACATAAAAGGCCAAAACACCTTAGGGAGGAAAGCCGGGTGCGGTCATAACTGCACCTTGTCTTTGTGGAACCTTCGTAAGAGCTCTGATCTCAGAGACCCGTCTGGCCAAGACTAGGTTGAGGCCCCAGGGCGGGGCTGGGCGGCGCACCCGAGGGTGCAAGCGCTCCAAGCCCTTGAGGGACCTCGAACCCATAGTGGGACACTGAACGTCCATCTTAGCCTGCTGGAAGGTAGGGATGGCTGCTGAGAGTATCCTCAGCGATGATACCGCCAGATCCTGCCGCTGAAGGCCAGAGGCAGGCCAATAGAGGGGATCGAGACCTCAGCAGGAGCAAGATCGAGCGTACTGCAGCTGTAAAGGAAACGCTTCCACCTGGCTCGGTACGTTGACCAGGCGGAAGGCTGCCTGTCACCCCGACTCAGGTACGTGAGGCGAAGAGGCTGCAGGTCCAAGTGACGAAGCCTGTCATTGCCCTGAGTGATGAGGTCTGGGCTGACAGGCCGAGCAACGTGGTATGTCAGTGCTGCCTGGACCACTTTGGAGTGATCATGATGATGATGCACGCTCCGCCCCTGCGGAATTTGAGCAGGACGTAACGAACCAGTGGGAACAGCGGGAAGGCATAATGCAGTTGGCCGTTCCACGGCATCAGGAATGCGACCAAGATCGATTCCGAGGAGAGACCTTGGAAGGAGCAGAACATCTGGCATTTCCTGCACTCGCGGTGAGCGAACAGGTCTGTGCGAGGAACCATTTCCACTTCCGGAAAGCGGGACGCCTCACATGGGGCAGAGTGATGACTCGTAAGACAGGAAAGACCTGCTGAGTCAAAGAGATAAGACGTTCCGAACGCCTGGGAGAAAGGACGTCGCCAGCTCCATCGAGTGGGCCATGCAAAAGACCCGGAAATGGATGGCCTCCTGACAAAAAAGGGGGGAGGACTATGTCCCCCCTGAATGCTTATGAAGCACCTGGCCATTGTGTTGGCTGTAAACACCGAGATACAACGGCCTCGCAGCTGCCGATGGAACCCCTGGCATGCCAGGCGGACTACTCTCATTCTTGGGGCATTAATGAGGAATGCCAGCTCCCTAGAAGACCGAAGGCCTTAAGCTCGGAGGTGACCATGAGCACTCGAGCAGAGAGATGATGCGTCCGCCGTCAGGGGCAGTGAGGGCTGGGGCGGATGAAACCGCATCCTGTCCACACCAAGGAGGGAGTTAGCCACCACTCTAGGGAGCCTAAGGCGTTCGAGGGAACGGTGACTACCATGACCATTGGCTCCCTGTCCAAGCGGTACGCCGAGGTGGGCCGGACTTGGAGAGGACGGAGGCGGAGCTTGGCGCGTTTGGTTACAAACTTGCGGGCAACCATGGACCCAGGAGACTGAGACAAGAACGAGCTGAGGTCGTTGGGAAAGCCTTCAGACCTCAGATGATTGATGCCATCGCCTAAAACCGCAGTTGCGATAAGCAGGCTCCGGCTAGGTAGGAGACCAAGATAGCCCCTAGGAAGCCCAACCTCTGCGTGGGAACCAGAGCGGATTGCTCTATTAGTAATCATCAGGCCTTGATCTGTGAATAAGACCGTGACGATGCCCACGGGCTGAGTGGTTTGTGTGTCAGAGTCTCCTCGGATAAGCGAATCGTCCCAATACGGAAAAACGCATATCCGACATAGCTACGGTAGGCGGCGACTATGGCCGTAAACCGGGAGTATTCACCGCTGGCTATAAAGCGGAGGCATCTCCCATGCGGAGGGAAGATGGCATTGCAAAAGTACGCGTCCTTCCTATCCAGGGCGGCATAGTAGCCCCCCGGAGGCAAGGATGGAATAATGGTTCCCAGGGATACCATGCAGAACTTCAACCTTATCCCAAACCGGTTGAGTCCATGCAGGACCAGGAAGGTCTGACCTGTGGTCGAGTGGGGGACTAGGGCATAACGGGAGTAAAACCCCTAGCCCCTTTCGTCCGCTGAAGGGGGACAGGGCTGGAGCAATTTTAAGGTGGTACCTATGCTCCATCGTGCGCAGGACCCAGCGACCTAAAAGTAACTGGGGCCATGCCAGGAGAAAGCGGGATCAGGATCCCGTCCTGCGACTGGTACACCGCCTTCCGGTGAACCTTGGAAGGTCCGTCTTTGGTCCCAGTGGTAATTGCGAGGGACCTCGACTTTGGCTTTTTAGGGGGCCTGACGTTTGTCTGCGACCACCTTGGCCTTGCCGTTTTCCAGAGTTCTGCCTCTGGCTAGGCACAGAGTATGGCGGCTGGGGCCATAAAGGCCTGCGTTTGGTCGCAGGCGTATACATGCTGAGACGCATTAGGACCCTATTGTCCAGCAGGCTTCGCAGTCTGGGGCTGTCTCTGCCGCGAAGATGCCTTTACCAACAAAGGGTAAATTCTTTCCCCCGTCCTCCAAGACGGCAGCGAACTCTAGGTGGGAGGTTCGAGGGAGAAACTCCTCCACCCAGGTGCTATAATTATCGCAGCTAAGCAAGGCTTGTTGCTTCGCTACCTAGAGGTGCAGGGCCCCTGCAGAGTACACCTTGCATTCGCCAAGGCTCTTTCCGCTTCGGGGCTGGCGCCCGCTGGCCATGATATCAGGATCGTGGTCCTGAGCATAAAATCCGCGCATATGGGGTGACACGGATGCGTGTCCGGACGGCCATGGAGGTACTAAAAGAGGGCACGGGCCGAGTCCCTGACTCACTCGGACCTTGCCCAACTCGGCACCGGGGACCGGCATCGGGAGGCGTATCGGTACCTGGAACGAGATCCAGACCCGCAACCAGAACGGTGTCGGGAGGTCGACCGAGATCTCGAGGCTCGGAGAAGAGCTACAGGAGTCAAGGTACCTGCCCCGGTGCCAGATGTCGGAACGGTGCCGATAGCGGGTCGGCGAACGGGATACCGACCGGTGCAGTGAGTGTGACCAGTACCGAGGAAAACAGTACCGGGACTGCCAGTGGTGTCCGGCGTGCCGACAGGACTTGGAGCGTCTGCGGGACCGTGATCATAGACGGTGCCGCTCTGCTGTACTGACAGGGGACAGTCCCTTGAAGAGACTGTATTACCCGTACCGGCGGTGCCCGGGTCAGGCAGCACTGACTCCGTCATGGCACTGAGAGCCCTCGCCGTTGGTAACATCTCCGGCGCGCAGGGAACAGCAGGCTCAACCACAGTGCGTACTGGGGAGCTGTCAGGCACCGGATTCGACGGCCCTCGTGGGGCCGGGATCCATGGTACCGAGGTCATCAGAGCTTCGGTAGGTGCCGGTGCCGGGAGAACCGAGTTAGATAAGCCGTCTGGCTGGGGTGCCGTCAGCACTGAAGCAGCGGGAGTAATACGCTCAACCACGGCGCGTGCCGGGGAGCCGTCGGGCACCGGATTCTACGGCCCTTGCGGGACCGGGATCGACGGTGCCGAAGCAGGTGTCGGTGCCGGGCGATCCGACTTAGACTAGCTCTCTGGCCGCGGTGCCGTGGGCACGGAAGCAGCCGGAGAAGTAGCTCGACCACGGCGCGTGCCGGGGAGCTGTCAGGCACCGGATACTATGGCCCTTGCGGGACCGGGATCGACGGTGCCGACGTCATCGGTGCCGCAGCAGGTGTCGGTGCCGGGCGATCCGACGTAGACGAGCTCTCTGGCTGCGGTGCCGTTGGCACGGAAGCAGCCGGAGCAATACGCTCAACCACGGCGCGTGCCGGGGAGCCGTCAGGCACCGGATTCTACGGCCCGTGTGGGACCGGGATCGACGGTGCCGACGCCATCGGTGCCGCAGCAGGTGTCGGTGCCGGGCGATCCGACGTAGACGAGCCCTCAGGCTGCGGTGCCGTTGGCACGGAAGCAGCCGGAGCAAAACGCTCAACCACGGCGCGTGCCGGGGAGCCGTCAGGCACCGGATTCTACGGCCCGTGTGGGACCGGGATCGACGGTGCCGACGCCATCGGTGCCGCAGCAGGTGTCGGTGCCGGGCGATCCGACGTAGACGAGCCCTCTGGCTGCAGTGCCGCTGGCACGGAAGCAGCAGGAGCAATACGCTCAACCACGGCGCGTGCCGGGGAGCCGTCAGGCACCGGATTCCACGGCCCTTGTGGGACCGGGATCGACGGTGACGACGTCATCGGTGCCGTAGCAGGCGTCGGCGCCGGGCGATCCGACTAGACGAGCTCTCTGGCTGCGGTGCCGCTGGCACGGAAGCAGCAGGAGCAATACGCTCAACCACGGCGCGTGCCGGGGAGCCGTCAGGCACCGGATTCTACGGCCCTTATGGGACCGGGATCGACGGTGACGACGTCATCGGTGCCGTAGTAGGTGTCAGCGCCTGGCGATCCGACTAGACGAGCTCTCTGGCTGCGGTGCCGCTGGCACGGAAGCAGCAGGAGCAATACGCTCAACCACGGCGCGTGCCGGGGAGCCGTCAGGCACCGGATTCTACGGCCCTCGTGGGACCGGGATCGACGGTGCCGACGTCGTCGGCGCCGGGCGAGCCATCTTAGACGAGCTGTCTAGCTGTGGTGCAGCTGGCACAGAAGCAGCAGGAGCAGTAAGCTCTACCACGGCGCGAGCCGGGGAGCTGCCAGGCACCGGATTCCCTGGTCCTGGGGGACTGGAATCGACGGAGCCGAAGTCATCGGTGCCTCTGCAGGCCGGATAACGCAACTGAGGCGAGCTCTCTGGCTGCGATGCAGGTGGCACGGAAGTAGCGGGAGCAGGGGGCTCAACCACGGCGCGTGCCGGGGAGCCGCCAGGCACCAGCAGGAATCGTAGACTCTCTCGACCTCGGAAGAAGGGAACGGTGCCGAGTCGACATCGGTGCCGGCGACGGTCGGTGCCGGAAGGCCTTGGTGGTACCGGCGGGGTCCGGTGCCGAGGAGGCGCTTCTGCCCGCCGCTTGAACATCGCTCCGCGCCCAAGGTGGAGGGGCAAGTGAAAGTCCCGCACCTTTTTGTTCTCGGCTTAAAAGCCTTGCAAATGGGGCACTTATCTGTCAAGTGTGATTCTTCAAACAGGAGTCATGTAGATCTCTCTTCGGCCGCGGCTTCTGGTAAGCCGGGCCCCTTTTGAAAATCTGGTGAGCCATGCATGGCTCCGGCACTGGGCTCATGGAAGGGGCTACTTCCTGAACCCCGCTAACTAAACTAACCATGTTAGCAAGGAAAACACGTATAACCATACAAATATATATATATAAAAGTGTTATAACTGCATAATTATATACGAGAAAACGAGTAGCTAGGGAAGTGGAGGTCAGCTAAGCCGCGCTCCACTGTTCCAACGACCGACACGGGCGGTAAGAAGGAACTGAGGAGTGGGTGGGCCGGCAGGAGTATATATGGAGCGCCATGGTGGCGCCACTCTAGGGGGCGACCTGCCGGCCCACTGAGTTGCTAGGGTAAAAGTTTTCCGACGAATGTGCACGCGCGGCGCGTACACCTAACTGGAATGGATATGAGCAATCACTCGAAGAAGAACCTCTGTTCCAGAAGCTTCCAGCAATCAAAGAATTAAATCAGATAAAACTAGTCCTTGGAAGAGAAATTATCAGAAAGAAAAGAAAGTTACAGTCTCAAGCAGGCTCGACTCAAACAGGAGATGGATTGAGACATTTGGGAAGCAGGTATATGGTAAAAGTGAAGAGCAAACAAACAGCGGAGCAAAGTATTTAGCCATGACAGACGGAAGCTTTTTTAACACAAAAGTTCTGACTCATATTTGAACCTAAAAGAAACTCCGTCCGGGGCTAAGGTTTTTAGGAACCAACATAAGCTGACTTTGTTTTATGTACAGGAATACCTTCCAGCTGACCACGTCTTCCTGAAGAACTTCAGGAGAAGCTCTGAAGCAGCTATGGAGGGGGCAGGAGGATTGAAATCAACCCAGACTACAGTAATTTCTTCGTAAGAGGGATGCATCAAGAACAATGCACACAAAGACAGAGAACTTTAAATAAGTCTTGGGGTTTTCCCTATCAACCCACAGCCTGGACCTGCATAAGGACACAGTAAATTAAAAGTGACAAAGTATGCAAGTAGAGAAAACCTAGAGAGGTGGATAAATGACTCCTGTGTGTCTGAGATTCATTCTTGTTTTATTTCAGCTGAATTTGTTTATAGAAGTTAGATTGTAAGTGATAATGTTTGTAGCCCTGTAATTTTAATGGTGACATTTGGTTAAAGAGTTTTACTATTAAAGTTATATTATTTGGGGAAAGTCATTCAGGTTTTGGGGAATTCTAGGTTTGGGGAGTTGCATTGAGTGCTAAGGAAAACTGAGCTTTTAAAAATACATATGTAACATTAAAAACATTTGGAAGGAACCAATATTTGAAATAGTAGAAATAAAAGGGGAGAGAAGAGGATTCAGTAGCTGATTCTTCAAGTTAATCTCCACTATTGAATCAATCTGCATAAACTAATGCTAAAGACAAATGCCTGCCCAAAGAGGAAAGTACTTTGTGACAGATTGCCACCGCAAAAACCAAAATATGATAGTTATCCCTGGCAGAGACCATGGCACGTCTTGTGGTGGGCACCTGAAAGGCAAAATCCTATGGATCCCTGACTGATGTTAGCAGCTGACCATCTGCAAAGGCCAGGTGTATTTATTGTAAGAAAAAGCAGCAAAGACATGCATCTGATGAAGTGGGTATCCACCCACGGACGCTCATGCTCCAATACGTCTGTTAGTCTATAAGGTGCCACAGGACTCTCTTGCTTTTTACAGATCCAGACTAACACGGCTCCCCCTCGGATATTGTAAGAAAGCTACTTTGATGAATTTGACCACTTAAGGAAAGAGTTTATTAAACAACACTGACCATCTCGAGTTATTAATACACTGTGCTGTGTTTTCTGTGCCCTGAACTACATCATACAGGACTTACAATACCTATCTGGGCAGTGTTCATCTGGCTGTATCACCAAGGGAGTGGCATACCTCACAACCTTTAATGCACGTTTCCTCACACACCCACGTGAGGTGGGGAACTTTATTGTTCCCATTTCACAGGTAAGGATTGATACTCAGAGATTGCATCAGCTGCCAAAGGGGATATCTGGGGCAGAGCTGGGAACTAAACTCCTGAATCCCAGGGCAGGGCATTATCTGCAAGATTCTCTTTTCTCCCTGTAGGAAGAAACAGCAATTCTCAGTGAGACACAACCCAGTTATTATTTATACAGGCATGTTTCCATAGCACCCAGTATGGGTGTTGTGGAGACAATGGAACGTGGAGGCAGGTACAATCAAGCTCCCTTAAGACCATCATCCATTTGCCACAATGTATTTTCTGTTAAGCAATCCGATTTTCCTCAAGCTGGAAATGAAATTGCTAAAGCAGAAGCATATTTTACTCACTTCTTTAAATCTAGAAGAGTGAAATCATTAGCACAGTCTGGCCATATCCACCAGGACCTTAGCTGCAAGAGTCAGATCCTGCCTCCTGCTGATGGCTCTTGCTAGACAAGTGAAGGCAGCAAGTATTCCACAGTTTATATGCTCATGTAGTTAACTGACAAACTGAAAACTCACTTGCCCCACCTGTGCTAACTGATTAATATCTATTTGGGACAGAAAACCAGGGATTTCTATTGGTATTACATGGGTACATTGGCACCAACATAATGGGAAACGGTTTCACTCCTAGGAAGATATGGTCTACACTTGCCTCATAGAGAGACTTATGAAGTCCACTCTATTTAGTTTACCCAAGAGAAAGTTAGGCAGTGACTTGACCATGATCTACAAGTACCTGCATGGGGAAGACATTTCTGACAGTATATAGCACTTTGATTTAGCAAACAGAGGTGGAACAAGATCCAAGGACCGGAAGCTAAAGCTAGACAAATTCAGACTAGACTAAAGATGCATCTTTTTAAAGGTGAGTCATTAAGCATTGGAATGAATGACACAGGGACATGGTTGATTCTCCAGCACTTCAAGTTTTCAAATCAAGATGGGAAATCCTTCTAAAAGCTCTGCTCTAGCTCAACCAGAAGTTACGGGCTTGACACAGAAATTGCTGGGTGAGGATCTACGGACCTGTGCTGCGCAGGAGGTCAGACTAGACAATGATCATAATGGTCCCTTCTAGCCTTATAACCTATGAAAAAATGTGTCGGGAGAGATTTCCTACTAAACAAGTTGATGTTAAGAGAGTTAAATTGCATTTCTAAAAATTACTGTGAAAAGTTTTGCTTTAATATAGATATTTATATTCAGTAAATGTTTATTTAGCAATCTAAGGTATTATAAATAATCAATGGAGTTTTCCTTAAATATTTATTACATGTTTCAGAATAGGCTCATTGAAGTATTGAAAATATACAAAGTATATTTGGAATTTGGAAACTTGAAAACCTATGGCTTATTGACTTGATTCTAAGAAGGCATTCTGAGGATTTGGTCTGAAAGCTGCAGTATATTAATCTGTCTCCTCATCCTCAGATCTGGGAAGGGGAAATTAGAGCTTTTTCAGAGCCCAGAAGGTTTTAACCTATTGGTACCCACTGATTAATTTTTAACTAATTTCTCCTAGGTTCAGGACTCTCGGGCCGCACACACATACACACTTCCTTTGTCTCTGGGGTGCACACACGTCCTTTGCAAATAAAAGCAAATGGCTACAAGAAAGGAATGCTGCACCTTAAACCTGAACTTGAATGAGGAGTGGAAAAGAGTCAAACGTAAAATTAACTAGAGTTCCTGATCAGCGTTATTCTGCCCTAGATTGCACTGCGTTTCATGCACATATCGCAAACTCTGCCAATTAACCCACAGAAGGAATTAGCTGTTCCAATTTGTACCTCAACAGAGAATCAGCTCTTAATTCCCTGAAGTCAGATACAGACACAAGGCAGCCCATATCGTGATACTGCTCAGCGACTGCCCTCAGCTCCGTGTACAGACATTTGGAGGAGGTGGACGTACAAAGGAGTCTTGTGAAGCCTGTGTGCTGGAGCCAGCCTGGGCTGGCCCCTCAAGACTTAAGGGCTGTTCTGATGTGAACTGGCTGCCAGCAGCCCCAAATGGCCATTACAGCTGGGGATCACTACAGCACATGGAAGTCCTCGCCGTGCCTCCTTTTCCCAGCTATGCCTTTGCATCGGCCACAGGGACAGGTGTGTCATAATACAGGAACTGCTATGGTGGGTCTGCAGCTTCCAAGGATTCTCTTACATAGGGTAGCCGAGCACCATGCCACCAGCACAGAGTAGGGTCTGGCCCTAACCCTCTCTATAACCAGTTCTTCAATCTGCCTCTGCCCCAGACCTGGATGCTTTGACACAATCTGTATAGTGATGTGGACTGACCACCGAACAACTCTCAGTTCATGCGTCACGTCCTCTAGGTCATTGGTGCCAACGCCAGAGCAGTGAGACATAAAGAACTGAACCCCACGCCCTTTCAGGCTAACAGCTGGTATATCACAACTGCAACACTCAGACTGAGGGCTGCCAACACTGTGCTTCAAAATCAAGGGGCTGTCTTCGTAGCCCCTTATCATCATCATCATCATCATCAGGAACAGTAAGCAGGACTCGTCTCCATTGGCCAGGGGTGTTTCTTGCTGCTTTTTGCAGCACTCGGCAACTCCCAATCTTGTTGTAAGAGATGAAAAAATACGGGACCATTGGCAATCCCACAGTCATACTGTGGCTCAACAGAGAGGCCTACAACCACTCAGCTATCGATTTCCCCTCTTCCTCTTTCATTTACCTCTAGAAATAAATCTGCATGCACCTGGCTACAAGAATCACCACTGGGAAATTGTTCTTACGAAGCCCCCGCAGATTGAATCAGAGGGGCAGGAATAAAGTGAGATGGCTACAGCCACAGACTGAACATGCTGCTGGAAGGAAGATGGGGCATCCCAGACACAGCATGCAAAGCTGTACAGCAACTCTTGGGGGCAAGTCACTACAAACCAGGAGGCATGCGTAAAGCCTGGGTTTCCAGCGCACATGGAGAGCACTAGACCACCCAATTCTGAAGGGCTGACAGTCCTGCATCCTCAGAGAGTCTGCCAAACTGGAGTGTTGTCCCTGTTCCATTAGCAGTTGCCACCTACCCACCTCTTGAACCCTGTTACTGTCCTTGTGCTGGTTCTGTCTGGATTGTCTCTCTCCCAGCCAGCTGTGTTCTCAATGAACTGGGCCCATGGTCATGTTATGGACTATGGGAAACAGTCGGGGATGCTCTGTAAGCCACTGTGTGGTAATAGAGGGACAGTTAGGCTGAATTGCCCTTGTGCGGAGGACCAGCAGATGGCCTGTACACACACTTACGGGTGTAGCTTTGGCCAGCCCTCTTCACGGGGGTGACATTCACTGGCAATGAAAGAGGAGCAGGGAGTGGATACAGGAGCAGCATCAGTTGGACCCCATGGTTTGTGCATATCTGCAGAGCGGGAAGACAGTAGAACAAGGAGAAGCAGGCTACGTGCTGGGAGAGAGGAAGAGCACGTGGCTGCCTAGGAATCGAAGGGAAGCTGGAAAGCTGTGGGATAAGGAAAAGACACAAGCACCTTTCTCACACCTGTAGGTCCCCAGCTCTATGCCCCCCCCCCCAGTCTAGTGATAGGTGTGCCAGTCCTGGGGTAAAAATAACTTGCTTGAAAGGTGCCGAGCACCCTCAGATCCCACCAACTCAGCACCTCACAGGATTGGGCTTTTTATGAAGTATGAATTGTCTGAACATCAGGAGTACAAGACACACTCTTGGAAACACTAGTTCTGCATAAACAACATCATTCTGCCATCTTCCCTCATGGCCAGAACTATCCTCAATACTCAGGAATGAAGACACGCATTTCAGACCGAAGGCCTAGGAACATTGGCTCTCCAGAGCTTTCCATCCTCTGCTCGTGTTTACATGTGTTTGTCTGAAGTTAAAGAGAGAGAGAGAGAGAAAGAAAGAGAGAGAATACGAGCCTTTTAATTTCCCAATAAAATCTATGCCACAGTATGAGTCATTGTTTGCTTTTTTACACTGGTTGGGAAAGGCCTTCTGGTTCTAATAACTAATCCTGCTGAGTTCAATAAAAAGCACTTAATTTAATTTAATGCAAACCTTGATTAATGCCAGCTTCCCTTGGAATTTTATCTTTGTTTTAATTTAAGTCACCATGTTAAGGGGTGGGGGGAAAGAGACAGAAAGGGATAGAAGTCAATTAGTTCCTGTGCTTGTTTCTGGGCAAAAGACTGGAAAATGGAAGATTGACAGGTAAGCTCCCAAGAGTCAATTTTTTCTTGTCTCTTGGACCAACTTCGCTCTAAGAATGTAATGCTTTCTTTAGTCTTAAAAAAAGAAACTTTACAGTTCACAGTTCAGTTTTGAAAATAAAATATTCCGGGGCCAATTAAGATCAGATTTCTTTGCTGGAAGTATATTGCTTTTAATGTGTTAATATTCCAGAGATATGCTACTGTTTAATTGGACACAGAGAGCCCTTGAAGCTAGAATGTTTGAACATTAAAACAGGCAGTCTCATTCATGGACTCTGGAACAGACACAGAAGGAAACAATCTGGGGTAAATAAGAGGTTTTTATCCTTTCCCTACATTAGTATGTATGCAGGTGAGTTTGTGTATATACACTTTACATACAAATAAACTATGTTAAAGACCCCTTAGGTTGAAAAGTCTCTCACTCCAAAGCTAGGAAAAGCCAGAATAAAGCTTGCCCATGCAAGCTAAATCCTGCCTCCTCCTACAGAGGCATTGCGATAGTCTTGTGCAGCATCACGCAGGAAGTCTGTGACAGAACCATGATTAGAACCCAGCTCTGCTAGGTACCAATCCAGAGCCTTAAACACACCAAAACATTCTTGCAATCCTGTCTCATTCCATGCAAGGAATTAAGCAGGGTCCTGCAGAGCAAATGGCACGTGATCATGTAATTAAAGAGTATTGCACTGCATGCACAAAAGGGACTGAATTCCGATTGCACAGGAGTCCTGGTATTTTCTGACTTTTGATTGATTGACTTTGCAACCTTAATGTTCTTTTAACACAGGGTTTTGCAGGCAGTATCTAAGGTTTTTTTTTCTTCTCTTCTCTTTTTCTTTTTTGTTAAACACAGAAAATGGCAGAAATAGAAATGCTCTCTGCTGCAACCATATGACCACTCATGCAGGTCATTAACAGAGCATGAACTCAGGACCTTTAGAACCACAGCAGAGAGCTTTATCACATGAGCTAACAGAGAAGCTGGCAGCAATTAGAGGCTGCGCAACTTTATGTGGAATAATCATTACACGGGCACAGGACACCATAGGAACCAACTCTGTGGGTGCTCCAGGGCTGGAGCCCCCACTGAAAAAACAAACAACACAGTGGATGCTCAGCACCCAGCCACAGCTGTTTGGGGGTGCCACCGATCAGCTAATCAGAGGCACTGCCAAACAACTGTTCAGCGACGCTGCCAAACACTTGATCGGTGCCAAACAGTAGTTTGGCAGCTCAGGGAGGGGCTTGCGGGAGGGCAGAGAGCAGCGAGCGTGAGGGGGCCTTGGGGAGAGGGTGGAGCAGGGACAGGAAGAGGTGGAGAGAGAGCAGTGCCTCAGGGGAGGGGACGGAGCAGGATAGGAATAGGTGGAGCAAGGTCCTTGGGGGAAGGGGTGGAGTGGTGGCAGGGCCTCGGGGTGGAGCGGGGGTGGTGCACTCTCAGGGAAAACTAGAAGTCAGCACCTGTGCATGACACACATTTTGCCTGTGACTTACACAGCTATTTGGTAGACTGATGGGGAATGTTGGGACTTGGGAATCCTGAGTTCTAGTCTGTGCTGGGAAGTGAAGACGCCACAACCAGTGACATAGACTTGGCACATTTACTCTCACTGGAAGAGTGTCTAAGTGTCTGAGACTTGCGTCTGCCATATTAGAAAGCTGTAAAATGGGGGGAAATAATTCTTTCCTGCCCCAGCCCCCCCGGCTCCTAGCTGAGCACACCATCCCCTAAGCCACAGACATAGGAAACTGTGTTCTGAACTGTAGTTCTGGTCCTACCCTGTGGGAAAGGTAGCAGGGCCCAGGAGCATGCTGTGTGTGGCTGGCACAAAGGAGGCTGTATGGAACTGGAACATACCCAAAGCAGGTGGAACATTCCGAGATTTTAGCAGCAAGCACTACTGCACATGTACAACTGGCGATTTTCTAAGACCTAGAATGCGTGCGCGGTCCCATGCTGGAAGAAGATTTAGCAAGGCCAAGTGTAAGTACCCAAATTAGACCTTGGCTAGAATACAGATATTACCACCTGACCACTTACAAAAAGTTCTAGGAGATCTTTAGTGACCACAAGTAATCAGGGCCTCAAACTTTACAACTCATCTGAAAGACAGCCCCATAGTATCACAGAGCCCCTACACTGGGGTCAGTACCGGGTTGAATGAAGAAGAACCATGAGCAGCACTTGGGTTATCCCCAAGAGGCCACTCGCTCATCTGAGTACTGATTCACCTTTGATTAGCTTGTGAGATCTGATCAGGTGGAACAATTTTATTTCAACACATACACCTACTTTGGACTGAAAAAAAGGAGCTACCTGAACCATACATGCTCATGACTCTAATCCATATCTGTGATTTCCTCTATCCCTTCGCTCCTCTCATTGAACCCTTGCCCTACCGACCCAATAAAAACAAACGTTAGCAAACAAAGCAGAAATGGATGATTTATGTCCATGAGGAAAGGGGTCAACAAAGTGGAGAAGAGAATTCAGTGGAGATCAATAGGTAAATTTTCAGCCACAAAAATCATGATGGAGAAGTGAAATGCAGCCCCAGAAGGAAGGGGTCTAAAAGGAGATGTTTCTGTGAAGTCATCAGTTGGACTGCTGAAAGCTCAGAGGCCTTGATACCACAGAAGTTAGGAAGAGGGAGCACTTTATTTTTAGGTCTGCACTGCTGGTCTCTGTAGGTGGGCATGGTGTAGCAGTAGGATATTATGTTTGTATTTTATATAATTTAGAATGAAGGATAAAGAAGAATAATGTAGCACGTAGGGGTCAGGTGGTAATATCTGTATTCTAGCATGTATTAAATGTATTGGTGTATGACTTGATTGTATCCTGCCAGCCACCCTTTTTGAATAGGGGAAAGGAATGGCCTAATGGGCCAATGGGTAGAGATGTATCAGCCGGAATCTGTGTCTGGGCTGATTTCAAGGCAGTAACAGGCCTTTTTAGGGTCACTAATTTGTTGTAGGTTTAGCATTTTAAAATAAATAAAAGAATGCCACGATTGTTTTCTTCTGCATTGCAACTTGATGCTCCTGTTCAAAACGTTCTGTGGAAATGAATTGTGGTTTGTGTGTGAATGAGGAATGGGTGTGTTAAGAGACAAGTGTGAAGGCCATCGCTGAACCAGATGTTCTAGGGAGAAAGGGCGCCAGGAGACTGCAACAGGCTCCTGTTGGAGTGTCAGAGGAGGGCAGATTGACGACCCTAAAGAGGAGACAGGCACCTATCAGTGGAGACAAGAGAGCCGTGATCAAACCCAGCCCGGGGTAACTCCCTGAGAGACTTGAGGAAAGAACAAGATAAAGGCTGAGAAGGACAATTTCAGAAAACAAGCCCTCGTCAAACAACGATTGATTACAGCACCACAGTGCAGAACTCCCTGGTCCCGGTGCAGGAAAATCACTATATAAACAGGGGCCTTGCCATGGAACACTGGGTTCGTCCTGCCCAGACTTCCCCGGAGCATCGTGTCGCGATCGACAGAACCCGGCTCCTCCCTACCCGTGATCAACCTCGCCGGCCACTAGCTTGATCCGGAGTCTGGACTGGTAACTATAACATCGACTGGTGGGACAGTGTGTGTGTGTGTGTGTGTGTGTGTGTGTGTGTGTGTGTGTGTGTGTGTGTGTGTGTGTGTGTGTGTGTGAGAGAGAATGCATATGCTAATTGTTGTATCTCAATAAACACGGTC
This sequence comes from Gopherus evgoodei, assembly GCF_007399415.2. Lineage (NCBI taxonomy): Eukaryota > Metazoa > Chordata > Testudines > Testudinidae > Gopherus > Gopherus evgoodei. The sequence goes on along the minus strand of NC_044328.1, from coordinate 837,488 downwards.
TGTTGCCTTTTCCCCTCAAAAAGATCCCATGTGCTTCTTATAAGCATAACAATGGGAGGATGATAAGACTATATAGGCCTGATTGCCTACAATCTAAAGCTGTAGCCATCTAGAACCTGCAGCATGCTATGCTAACCCAAACCCTCCCACTCACACCACCAGTGACAGGGAAGGGCTTTTAAACGCTGCCTGTGAACCTCCCAGGAAATCCATTCCCCGTAGCTGTTCGGCAACCTGACAAAGATTCCCTAATAAAGATTAAACAAATAAACGTAATAAATAGCTTTATTTGGAATAGAGGCCAATTTGCCATTAATGGTGGCATTTAGGTCCTTAAAGGGAATTGAGTTACACAGCAGTAAAACCACAGAACACAGCTCATAGCTTTAAAATAATCACAGGTGCCAAAATTAAGGGCCAAATTACCAATCTTTTTTAAATGATGGTCTGGGAATGCTCAACGTGACAAGGGAAATGTAGGACAAATAATTCTGCTAAAATGCTAGGAAAAAGCTGTTAGAATTTATTAAAGGAAATTTGTTTCATTGTATGACTTCCAGCCTTAATACAGCTCAAAAACCAATTCTTCCAACCAGGCCTTAGACACAGGGATTAAGCAGCAGAGATCCTGTAGAGCAGAGATAGCAGCTCATTTTTAATCAGAGCAGTTGCTTCCTGACTTGGTCAGTGCCTGTGCTACTCAGGATGCACGAGGACTTCAAACCAACTCCCTGTTTTCACAGACACATGCAGGCCATTGCAATGGCAGCCCAGTGAAACGACAACAGAATAAGACTTCCTGTCCGCTGACCTCTGTGACATGTTGTGGCAGACACTACCTCTATGTCATAAGAACATACCAACAGCCATACTGGGTCAGACTAAAGGTCCATCTAGCTCAGTATCCTGTCTGCCGACAGTGGCCAATGCCAGATGCTCCAGAGGGAATGAACAGAACAGGGAATCAGCAAGTGATCCGTCCCCTGTTGCCCATTCCCAGCTTCTGGCAAACAGGCTAGGGACACCATCCCTGCCCCTCTGGGCTAATAGCCATTGATTAACCTATCCTCCATGAACTTATCTTCTCAATATTTCACCAAAAAGGATCACGTGGGATCTCTACCAAAAGCTAAGACTAACCGGTTATTGTGGGATGTTTGTAGGGAAAACATGTTTAGAAATATGTGATTTAGAATATTGATTTCCAAAACAGTGTGGAGGTGAAACTTGTCACTTGAGACAGGGTGGGTGTCCATAATCTGTAGGTCTTGAAGCTGGATCCACAGGTTCCTGGGCATCACCACATGCCAACCCACCACCTAACTGGCATCAGCTAGAACTAGGACTCCTTGAAGCCCAGCTCAGACAATGACACCTCTGGGCCCCAATTAGTGGAACACCAGATCTCCTGACTGGCCTGCTCCTTCTTCTTAAGCCAGAAGGAGTAACAGGAAGTCATTCATACAACTGGGCTCCGCCCTGCTTTGGATTGCTCGCCCAATACTACCTGCTCCTGACCTCCTGGTTTCCTGACTCAGCCTGATTCCTGGTATCTGATTCTCAGCTCTTGACTTCGTAGTTCTGAACCCCAGCTGCTGTGACCTGGAGCCCGCCCTGTGCTAATCCCTAGGCCTGGCTGCTTACATCCTGGCCCTCACAGTTTGTATAGGTAAGAGGTAAGGAACCAGCAACCCAACTGCTGTCTCCAGAGGCACCGGACTCACCCAGATGGGCTGCCCACCTCCAGGAAGATAACCAAGCACTACAGATTCAAGTTGTGCAGCTCACCTGAGAGAATCGGCTGCTGTGGGATCGAGTAAGCCAGTTTCACACAGAGACCACCATGCTTCGGACATGGCTCATACTGTCCTGTCACAGTACTCCTACCAGAACGATTAAATGGGAGTTGTCAGTGATTAGAGCCTTATGAACCTATTCCCACTTCAGTTCCGGTCGCATCCCCAGACCTACACCTCTAACCCAGCCAAGGTGGACTTGGTAAATCAATCAGATGCTGGACTGGGCCTCCCCTTGCTGGAGGATAACAGCCCAGTGCTGTCAAATTCCAGTGCCTTCCTCCAACCTATATCAGCGCTGTTCAGTGACCTGTGTCATGCCCATTTGGTCAAGGCTGCTTTAAGGAAACTCCGGCAGCTCATGGAGCAGGTCCTCAAGGAATCAGTTCTGAAGCACTGAGAGGAAAGGACAGTGATCAGGAACAGTCAGCATGGATTCACCAAGGGCAAGTCATGCCTGACCAACCTGATTGCCCTGTATGAGGCAATAACTGGGTCTGTGGATGAGGAGAAAGCAGTGGATGTGATATTCCTTGACTTTAGCAAAGTTTTTGCTATTGTCTCCCACAGTATTCTTGCCAGAAAGTTAAAAAAGTATGGATTGGATGAATGGACTATAAGGTGGATAAAAAGCTGGCTAGATCGTCGGGCTCAACGGGCAGTGATCAACGGCTCTATGTCTAGCTGGCAGCCGCTATGAAGCGGAGTGCCCCAGGGGTTGGTCCTGAAGCTGGTTTTGTTCAACATCTTCTTCATTAATGATCTGGATGATGGGATGGATTGGACCCTCAACAAGGTCACAGATGACAGTAAACTGGGGGGAGAGATAGATACACTGGAGGGTAGGGATAGGGTGCAGAGTGACCTAGACAAATTGGAGGATTGGGCCAAAAGAAATCTGATGAGGTTCAACAAGGACAAGTGCAGAGTCCTGCACTTAGGACGGAAGAATTCCATGCATATTGGGCTGCATTAGTAGGAGTATTGTCAGCAGATCGAGGGAAGTGATTATTCCCCTCTATTCGGCACAGATGAGGCCACATCTGGAGTATTGCGTCCAGTTTTGGGCCCCCCACTACAGAAAGGATGTGTACAAATTGGAGAGAGTCCCGTGGAGGGTTACGAAAATGATCAGGGGCCTGGGGCACATGAGGAGAGGCTGAGGGAACTGGGCTTATTTAGTCTGCAGAAGAGAAGAGTGAGGAGGGATTTGATAGCAGCCTTCATCTATCTGAAGGGCGGTTCCAAAGAGGATGGAGCTTGGCTGTTCTCAGTGGCGGCAGATGAGAGAACAAGAAGCAATGGTCTCAAGTTGCAGTGGGGGAGGTTTAGGTTGGATATTAGGAAACACTATTTCACTAGGAGGGTGGTGAAGCACTGGAATGGGTTACCTAGGGAGGTGGTGGAATCTCCTTCCTTAGAGGTTTTTAAGGCCCGGTTTGACAAAGCCCTGGCTGGGATGATTTAGTTGGGGATTGGTCCTGCTTTGAGTTGGGGGCTGGACTAGATGCCTCCTGAGGTCCCTTCCAACCCTGATCTTCTATGATTCTATGATAGGGGCAGGGTCCCATTGTTTCCATCATGGCACACTTCCACCATTGCACTATGGACACAGAGTGAAATGAGGCTGCCCAACAATGCTGATTCCAGTGGGATCTGCAGGTGGAGATCAGAGATGAGCTGGCCTATGTGGAGATGAGCACAGGGCTAGACCAGTGGTTCTCAACCAGGGGTATGTGTACCCCTGGGGTTAAACAGTGGTCCTCCAGGAGTGTGGTTCAGCGACTGCCCCACACAGGGAGAAGAAGGGGTTAAAAGCAGCACCAGGGAGGCTGCTCAGAACCCACTAATCAGGAAAGGGCTTATTGAGCCCATCAACAGGGGGAAGGTTTGCTGGAGCAGCCAGTCAGGGCTGGCAAGGGCCATATATAAAGGTGAGAGGCTGTAGCCTGCACTGCAGTTGGCCACTGAGGCAAGTGGTGGGACTAAGGACTGTCAGCCCCCTCCCAGAAGGGGGGAGAAAGCAGAGTGGGGCACAGCTGGAGGGCCGTGCCCAGAAGAGCAGGCTGCAGTCTGGGGAGCAGAGAGAGCAGTGATGGCAGGCGTGACACCACTAGCTGAAGGCGGACTGGAAGGGCCGCGAGCTAATTCCCAGGATGGCCAGCAGGAGGCGTCCCAGTGGTGAGTCACGCCCCATTACAAGGGAGTACATCAGCTCATCTAGAGATTTGCCTAGTTTTACAACCAGCTACGTAAAAACCCCTGGGGGGTCAGTACAAACTAACGTTTCATATAGACAATGACTTGTTTACACTGCTCCATATACTATCAGCAGAAATGTAGGTACAATTGATTTATTTTATAATTATACGGTAAAAATGAGAAAGACAGTAATTTTTCAGTTATAGTGAGCATGAGACTCGTATTTTTGTGTCTGATTATGTAAGCAAATAATTTTTAAGTGAGTGTAACATGGGGGTATGTAAGGCAAATCAGACTCCTGAAGGGAGCACAGTAGTCGGAAAGGTTAAGAACCACTGCTTTAGCTGCCTTCATCAACTTCGCTACCTGCATAGATGGGAATGGAGGGGGAGGAAAAAAGGGGGCTCCTACAGCCCCCCCCCATCCACATAGCATTACCTGGGTGCCTGTTCCACCAGCTGAACTGATGCAGCTGGATCTACTCATCAACAGCTCACCTCAAGGAAAGGGAATGATGCCGTCAGCAGCACCTGCACTCCCATTGCAGTGAATCTGGCCACATGATTTCTGCCTGGCCCATGCAGGTCCCCAGGAGTTGGCTCAACTTCAGTAAAGGGCACCAGCGTGAGCTCTGTGAGAAAAGAGTTCCCCCACACCTAAGTCTTAGCGAGCCCCAGTGGATTCCCACCCAATGGGCCATCATCAATTGTGGAGCACCTGACAACTTCACACATGCAACAGCAGCAACCTGGGCTCTGCAGATTCCTTTCTGTCATAAGGCCACGCCAAATTCAACAGAAACTATTGATGGTTTCCCTCTTGCTTTGAGGCCAACAATTAAGGTCACAATCCCTTTGCAAGCCATTATCCAAGGGCACCAAGAAATATTGCAGTTCAGCATAATTTAATTCCTGCACTTCTCTCTGATTCTTGGTATTTCCTGGCTGACCCTTCATAATCCCCTCATCCACTGGCAAGAACAACAGGTCAGTTTTCCTTCAGATTTCTGCCAACAGTACTGCTGAGAGCAAACCGACATTGCTGCAGAGCCCAGGCCTCAGAGGGCTCAGACAAAGATGCTCGCCCAGGCAGGAACACCCACTAAACCTCAATCGGAACTCCCCTTAAATATTATGACTACAGCAACATGTTTGAAAAGAAAAGCATGGAAAACCTTCCTCCGTGCTGGGACTCTGACTGCCCCATAAAACTGCAGCGGGAGCGAAAATACCATTGGGGTGATTTATGCCTCTTCTAAGAGGATCTGGAGTGAGTCCAGAATATGTTTTATCAGCTGTTGAAACTGCTTGAAATGGTTAGCAAGAGGAGGAGGAGGGGGAGACAGCATGGGCCCCTCTGGCCGAGGTGATGAGATACTAGTTTGAGGTGTCATGCCTCTCTGCTCTAGCCTCATGCTCCTCAAAAGTGTCCTCCTGAGGCTAGGGGTGTTGAGGAGAACGTGATAGAGCAGGTGATGTCATCCTCAATGGTCCCCATGGAAGTACCTAGGATTCCTTGACAATTCCTGATGATAGGCAGTCCATGGGTCCCAACATGGCCACTGAGGGAGACCATGAGGTGGAGGAGGGGTTATCCATGCTGCTCAAACCAATTAGAAGGGCTCAGAGAGAGTTTTCATTTTGGCATCTCCCTCTTTCAGTGAAGGAGACATGGGGGATGCCCCTTTGGTGGTAGATGGGAGACCCCTGCACAGATATTAGAAAGTCTGAGGAGTCATCCTCGACACAGCTCGAAAGGGGGAGGGCAGATAACAGAAGTGAGGATGGCCCAGTGCAATAGGAACCAGAGAAAAATAACATCCCAGTGACCCCAAAGATCTAGTTACTGACAGACGTTTGGTACCCACTACAAGAGAGACTCCAGATCATCTGAAACAAACAAGTCTCTACTGTATCAAAATTCCCTCAGTACCAGGTGTACCTGTGCCAATAATGACTGATCGATGTCAGTACCAAGGATGGTATTTACTGAGATGGTACCTGTCAGGTACATGATGATGGTACTGATGCTGACAGCTTTGAGTCTCCTGATGCAGTGGTCTGAGACATCAGTCTAGGTACTGAGGGGCCAGAGGCTTTATTGGCTTCTTTGGCATAGAGTGCTTAGAGTCTCTGTTGGAGCAGTTTGCTTACACAGCCCAATGGGGGGTTTCAATGCTAAAGGATGATTTTTTGTTCCAAGGCGGGCTTTGGTACCATGGCTCTTGGAAGAATTTGAAATCTTCTGGGAGCTGCTGATTCCAGAGCAGTGTGGAGCTCAGCAGTTTCCGATTGGGTCACCACCAAAATCAAACAAGTCTCCTTCGACAGAGGCTCTCTCTGAGGAAATGTGGTAGTCCTCCTCTTGGGAGCCTTATCAAACCATCCATGCTCTTCTCCTGTGAAGAACTTGGTGATCAGGGTATGGAGGTTAGTGGGGCACTGTTCACTCTGAGGCTGATGTACAGGGCTGGATCAGAGGCTGGACACAGGGATGGCTCCATCATAAAGATTCTAAATTATTTCCCTGATTTTTCCAAATCTGCTTTTAAAAGAGAAGCAGATCTTGCCCTGTTGGTTGGTAGAGGGCTGTCTCCCAGACAATGGAGGCACCAGGAATGTGTGTTGCTAACTGGAATAGATTCCTGGCAGGTGAGACAGCATTTGAATCCTGGGAATCCCAGCATACCTCAGCAACCATGACCCCCAAAGATAACCCCTCAAGTGGGGAGAGAAGAGGGGGGAAAGGGGACATTAAACAAAGACCTTAAAATATTGAAAACCAACAAATGTATGTAAAAATGAGTAAACTAAAAGAAATGATCATTAAAGGTTTAACTTCGTTCATATTAAGCAAGCACACTAAGCACTACATCTTTGGTTGGAGGGCAGTTACAACTCTCTATATACTTCGTATGGGGCAGGAGGATGTCTGGAGCACATTTATGGGCCAAATGGGCACTGCTACCAAAAATCTCCCATCAAAGATGTAAGTGCATCTAAAGCAGAGTACCCAAGGCAGAGAACTCCAACTCTGACAGTTGTGTGGATACGTTTACTGCCGGGCTCTCCTTCCACCCCCCCCCACCCCCCCCGTTCCCAGGTCACCTCTCAGCCTCATGACTCATAACCTGCTGGTGGTAGTCTTCTGTTAGGAGAACCTACAGCTGAAATACAGGACCCAGCTGTCTGCCTGTGCCCTGACGTTACTAGGGTCAACTTTTGTTTCTCTTCAAATTATATTTCATGAGCCACTTTTGAGGGCTGATCTGTGATTCTACTAGTGAGGAACTGAACTTCCAAAGCTTCAGTGAGTTGATTCAGAGATGCACCCAAAGGTCTGGATGCTTCTTCATGAGTTATCTGATCTAAGCTGCCTCTGGAGTCTGTTCAGATGAGCTGAAGAGCTGATGCATACAGGATTTCCATGAGATTCCTAATGCTCACAGTCTGATCATAAGCACTTAACATATTTTTAAAATTCCTATTTGATTTTGGAGCAGATGTTAATTTTGATGGAGAAGCTGTAAGACCATTGTTGAAGCTACATGAGAGACTTCAGTTTAATGGGACACCTTGGGGAATACTTGATGAATGTTTGAGAACAGACCCTGTCCTGCACCCCCAAAAACAGTTTAGAAGGGGGTTCATTTTCTGTGGGTTTGGAATACACAAAGGAGTAGGGTATTATTATTATTTAGGTATTAGAAAGAGTTGTTTTTTAAAAGGTGAGTCTCCACTCCAGATTCTTATCTTTTGCACAAAGGGGAAATGGACATTTGAGACAAGACTTCCCATGCCCATTACTGCAAGAGTCTGTATGAGAGGACAGGCTCCACGCCTGTCCTGAGATCCTACACAAACAGCCTCAGATTCTTTCTATTGATTAGCACCTTGGAGAGTTGTACACCTCTACCTTGATATAACACAAATTCAGATATAACATGGAAAAGCAGCGCTCTGGTGGGGCGGGGCTGTGCACTCCAATGGATCAAAGCAAGTTCAATATAACACGGTTTCACCTATAACACGGTAAGATTTTTTGGCTCCTGAGGACAGCGTTATATCGAGGTAGAAGTGTATTTATATTACCTCTACCAAACCACCATCACAATCCCATGCAGCAACTCCATCCATGGTTTTCACTATTTCTCAGCCCTTTCTCCAGGGAGAGGGAGAGAGCACACTGCTCCAACATCTTACATCCTCTGGGTTCTGCCAGCCTCCCCACTTGCACTGCCTTCCAGTGCTTTTTAACTACCCTCTCAGCTAATAGAATAATGAGCTCCTTAACTCATCAACCCCATCCCCCAGTAGTTAAATACTCCACTCTTCCATCAGACCTTTTCTGGGGGAACTAATTAATGATGGATTGATCAGAGTGCTGGATCAGCTACTGGCTCTCAGCACTCTGTCACAGTATGGTTTAGTCCACTGCTACTTTTGTATTAATACCATTAAGAGAAATTACAAAATGTAAGTATCTGGACCAGATTGAGGCTGCCACAATAAGTACATTCATGAAACTGATCTGGGAATCTGAGGAACATTAATCACAGCCACCTTATTACTATTGTTGAGATTCTTTACCAGGTGTGATTTTGAGGATGAGTCACTGCAGCTGTCATATTTACTACTGTAGATATTTTTCTCAGACACTGAGCCTCAAATAGCATCATGAGGATGAGTAATTCTAGAGACATACAAAACGTTTGGAGGATACTTGAAACTACACTGACAAGAATGAGGATCACAAGAAATTGTTCTGTTGGTCAACATAGTCAGGATAAAACTTCCATTATATGAATTATTTTTCTGTGTGATAAACTTGAAAAAAGTATTGATTGATAAAATTTTCCATTATGCAATGGTTACAAAATAGAATGAATATATATACACATTTTTGTTTTGTTATATAGTAGGAAAAAATGTCAAATTTATTATTTCCCCATTATTCTTTATTGGCTATTATAAAATTAATATTAGGTTTACATCACCAATATCTTTCTGTGTCAATTATTTGCTTTTCATTTTTCATCTTCAATTTCCATAATTTATTTAAAAGCTAGGGGATTTCACACACCCAAGGATTACTAGCCCTCTTTTATTTTAACAACATTTTCCTCAAACACTGAGAAGCTAGGAAATAAAGTTAAGGTCAACAACCACACTTCTGTTCCTCTCCATAAATATAAAACTGATCCGCTCTTACCTATTACTATCCTCCCCTTCCACAACACATTAACAACACCTCAAGCTTCACAAACAACCATCCTGTGTTAATGCCAATATCTGTCCCCTTGTATGTAAGAGTTGCATTGCAATACAAATACTAAATAATTAGCCATTAAGGGTAGTATAGGAAAATATCAGCGTTCCTTCCTCCGAGTTAAATATGCAAATTAGGTGACATGTTCTCTTCCAGAAATGCCACTGCTAAGTGCCAGTACCGGATTACTGGTTATGGAATTTTCTGGCACTGACTTTTGAGGCTTTGCTAATTGATGGCATGAAGTAAGTAAACCAGATGAAGTCTTTGCTCAGGGTATCTGGTGAGTTCTGTGAAGCTGGGAGGAGTTGGGGGAAATTGAGAAATAGATCTTAAATACTGTAGGCTAGTAACAGTGAAATATCCCCTATTAAACAATGTTATTAAAATGAGTGCTAGTGCAGAAAATCTCCGTCTGCAGTTCCTGCAAAGATCTAACAACAAGAGAAGATATTTTGTGGATCCTGTAATGATCTTGGGAAGCTCTATATGATACATTGTGAATTCTGTTTGATATTAGGATTCTATGCATATTGTGATGGGGCAAGGCCAGATGGCTACAGTAAAGTACTGAGGAACGGTATGTTAGCCCCAGGCTAAACAAATCCCTAGTACTGTGGTAACCAAATGGCAGTTGCTCCAGGTTAATCAAGGCACTTGGGGCCAATTAAGATCTTTCTAGAAGGCAGTGGAGATAGCTACTTTGATTAGAACACCTGCAGCCAATCAAGGCAGGCTAATCAGGGCACCTGGGTTTAAAAAGGAGCTCACTCCAGTCAGGGAGGGAGGAGCCAGAGGAGAAGGAGCGTGTGTGAGGAGCTGGGAGCAAGAGGCACAAGGAGCTGAGACTGAGAGAGTGTGTTACTGGAGGATTGAGGAATTATCAGACCATCAAGCATTATCAGACACCAGGAGGAAGGTCCTGTGGTGAGGATAAAGAAGGTGTTTGGAGGAGGCCATGGGGAAGTAGCCCAGGGAGTTGTAGCTGTCATGCAGCTGTTACAGGAGGCACTATAGACAGCTGCAGTCCACAGGGCCCTGAGCTGGAACCTGGAGTAGAGGGTGGGCCTGGGTTCCCCCCAAACCTCCCAACTCCTGATCAGACACCGGAGGAGTTGACCCAGACTGTGGGTTCCACCAGAGGGAAAGATCACTGAGGTGAGCAAATCTGCCAATAAGCGCAGGACCCACCAAGGTAGAGGAGGAACTTTATCACAATATCCATCTCAAATGACAAACTCCATTCTGATCATAAAGCTGGACTGCCTTCTTTGCTGTCTTTTTACCTCCATTTTGGACAGAAATTGCAAGGGGTTTTGACACCAGGTTAGCGATGGAGGGTTTTTAAGTCATGATGGTCCTCTTTTCAAATGGAAGCACCCTTGGTCACTGCGCTGGCTACCTCTCAGAATGAGAGGTTACTTATGCTGTACAGTAACTGGAATTCTTTGAGAGGTGGTGTCCATGTGCACATTCCACTGATGGTGCATGTGCACCTCATGAGCCAGAGGCTGAGTCCTTTTGACCAGCAGAACCTGTAGGGCATGCATGCACAATTTCAGTCTTCACTCTCCACAGACAGGGTATATGTCAGAGCAAGGCATTCCAGCCACCATTCAGTTCCTCTCACCACAGAATCCCTAAGATAAGGGCTCCAAGCCCGAGAAGATGGACGGGTGGGTTGTGGAATATGCATATGGACAAGACATCTCAAAGAACTCCAATTACTGCATATAGTAAATAACCTTCTCCTTCGAGCGATTGTCCATAGGCCCATTCCACTGATGGTGACTCCCAAGCAGTGATTCTGTTAAGGAGATGGGATCTTGGAGTAGTTAAGTAAACAATGACTGAAGAATGGCTTTTCCAAATTCAGCGTTGGACTGAGAGGCCTTTGTCAGGGTACGGTGCCTAATGAATGTGTGAACTGATGCTCAAGTAGCTGCTTTATAAATCTCCGCTATTGATAAATTTTGCAGTGATGCTGCTGACGCAGCTTGGGCTGTGGTGGAGTAAGCTCTGATTGTGGGTGGTGGATCTCCTTTAGCTACTTTGTAACAGGCTCTAATACAATCAGAAATCCAGTCTGATAATCTCTAGGATGAAACTGCAAAGCTTTTCATCCTTTCTCCAACAGAGCCACAGTCTTAGTGACGTTCCCAGTGCTCTAATGTGTACAACATTGCCTGGGATTTGTGTGCATGAGGTTTCGAGAAGAATACAAGTAGATGTATTTGTTGATTCAAATAGAACTATCACTACCTTGGGGAGAAATTTAGGGTGTGTTCTCATGAACACCTTCTTCAGCTGGAACACCACGTCCAGCGAGTCAGCCATTATTGCCTAGATCTCTCCCACTTTTCTGGCAGAAGTTATTGCAACCAAGAATGCCATCTGCACTGACAGGTGTAGCAGGGTTCAAAATGTAGTCCCATTAGGGCTGGGAGTACCAAATTTAAATCCCATGGGGGGACAGGTTCCTGGATCGGTAGGAACACTTTAATTAGGCCCCTGAAGAATTGCCGTTGGATGATAGAGGACAGTGTGATCCTCCACCAGTGGATACTGAACTGAAATCACTGTGAGACAAGTTCTTTCTTTTTAGTTTGAATAAGTAATTGAGAATAAGCAGAACTGAGGAGTGATGTGGAAATAATACGTTTTGGTTGCACCAGTAGAAGAACCTCATCCATTTTGCCAGGTAGGTTTGTCTTGCTGATTCTCTTCCACTGCTTGTTAGAATTTCTCTAACAGGAGAAAAGCAGGCCTGCTCTTTCCACAACATCCAGCAGTCACTATGGTGTGAAGACGCATGGATGCAAGATTCTGATGTAGGATCTGAGACAACAGATCTGTGAGCAGAGGGAAGGATTTGGATTGTGATACTGACAACTTCAATAGATCCGTGAACCAGAATTGTCTGGGCCACTCTAGAACTATGAGCATTAGCTTGGCTGAGTCTTGCCTGAGTTTGCAGAACACTCTGGGAATCAGAAGGTTTGGAAGGAGGAGCAGGGGTGAGCATACATCAGGGCTCCTCACAATGGTATCAGGAACATGTCTGCTATGGACCCCAGGGTCAACCCTCCTCCTGAGCAGACTCTCTGACGCTGTGCTTGTGCTGAGTGGCAAAGAGGTCTATTGTGGGATGGACCCAGACCATGAAGATGTCTGCCAGTGTCCTGTCTTTGATTTCCCACTCCTGCTTTGGGAGGAAATGTCTGCTGAGATTGTCCACAAGCATGTTCTGCAGTATGGGTAAGTGCACTGCCACTAAGCACATTCTATGGTTCTTGCACCAATTCCAGAGTCTGATGGTTTCTTGGCAGAGTGGGAAAACCTGGCACCAGCTTGTTTGTTGATGTAAAACACAACGGATGTGCTGTCTATCATAATTTGTACTGAGTGCTCCTCTATTAGTGGGCAAGGGACTCACAGGCTGGCCATACAATTCTGACTTCTAGGAGATTGATATGCATTCTCTTCTCCCTTGGGGACAATAGGCCCATTGTCCTTAATTTGTCCACACGGGCATCCCATCCCTGTAAGGGTACATCTGTGGCAATGGTCTGGGATGGAAGGGGCATTCTGAAAGGGACCCTTCTGCATGCATTCAATGGGTTCTTCCATTATTTCAGTGAGGACAGGTCAAGGGTGGGATAAGAGGCATATCCCAGTGATATTTGGAGGGTGTGTAGACCAACCCTGCAAGCACCAGAGGTGATGTCTGGCATAGGTGTCATGAATGTGCCAGAGTCCGTATGACCTAGGAGGGCAAGTCAGGACCTTAGAGTGTTTGGGTTTTGCTCTAATTGGAGAATTAGGGTAGACAGGTTCTCAAATCTGTCTTCATGGAGGATGCAAATGAGTCTAGGACCATACTGATGAATTCATCCCTCTGAACTGGAGTTAATATCAATTTCTAATTGTTGACTCTCAGGCCAAATCTCTGGAAGAGGTCAAGTGTGTTGCAGATAGCTTCGGTGATCTGATGGGGAGACTTCCACCACAATCATCCAGGTAAGGATGTACGCTGTTGTTGCGTATTGTCAAATAAGACGCCACTCCCAGTAGCAACTTGGTAAGCACTCTTGGTACCATGGAGAGTCTGAAGGGTGGTACTGGATACTGATCATGGTCCTGACTTCCTGTAAAACTCAGGTACTTCTTATGGGGTGGAAGGATTGAGATGGTGAAGTTTGCATCCTGAAGTCTGCAAGATGCAAATCAGTCTCCAGACTCCACAGCTGGGATTTCCAATGCAAGGGTGACCATTCTGAAATTCAGCTTGCGAATAAAATGTTGAAGTTCCACAAGTCTAGGATGGGTTGCCAGACACCCTTTTTCTTCAGAATGAAGAAATAGTTGCTATAAAATCCCTTTCCCCATAAGGTGGAGGGACCTCTTCTATCACTCTGAGAAAAAGGAGCATGAGGACCTCTTGAAGCAGTAAATCCTCACAAGAAGGGCCCCTGAATGTGGTAGGTGTTGGCACTGCAGAAAACTGGATGGAGTATCTATTTGTTATTGTGTCCATTGTCCGTTGTTCGGTGATCATAAAGGGACTAAATGTGTCTGAAGTAAATGAATTCATTCTGAAGGGTGGATCTGAGATTTCTGGAAGTAAAGCACATTTCTTGACCACCCCATCAAAATTAATGCATCTGACAAAGTGGGTATTCACCCACAAAAGCTCATGCTCCAAAACGTCTGTTAGTCTATAAGGTGCCACAGGATTCTTTGCTGCTTTTACAGATCCAGACTAACACGGCTACCCCTCTGATACCTGATCAAAATTAATGTTTCTGGGACAGGGAGAGGTGGAAGGTTTGGAATGGGGCAGTGAGTTGTCTCCTTCTGGGGAAACATTGACATTTCCTGGGTGGTTCTGAAGACCTTTCATGGTAGAAAGGCAGAAATATTGGTCTCTGAGAGGGATTAGCTTTTTGATGCATTTCCTCCTAGGAACTGGAATGCAGCCTCCAAGGGGATGCAGGGTGGCTTGTGGCTCCTTCAGTGTATGGAAGGCCTCACCCTTCTGAACAATTCAGTTCCTTCAAAAGGCTGCTCCTCCACCATCATTTGGACTTCCCTGGGGATCTCAATCCATGAACCCACCAATGCCAGTTTCATAAAGAGTGTTGTTGCCATTGATGTGGGAGATGAATCCACCACATCAAGAACTGCTTGGAGACTTGTTCTGGTCTCTAGCTGCTACTGGTTAGTGATGTGATATCCTCACAAGTTGTGCTGGGCAGGTTATCATAAAGATAAGCAGTCTCTCACGTAGGCAGAAATCAAACCCAGTCAGAATGGCCAGGTATGTGACCACGGGAAACTGTAGGCTCACTGAGGAGTAGATTTAATAGGTCTTGAAACTTTTCTTATCGTCAGGTTAGGAGGCTGTGGGTAGTACTACGGACTCATCAGGGTGACCAGTGCAGGAAGTCACCTCTCTGTGCCTGTTCCATTTCTTCCTCCTCTACCTGTGGCTGTATCAAGACCAGTAGAGATTTGGGGGCAGTCTGTGCAGTTGGTGACATAGATGGGACATACTTTTGGCTGAGTAGTTGGTCCCTCTGACCTAAGTTCCCTGTAAGCTGCATGGCTGGGTGGCTGCCCAGTAGGCTATCAAGCGCTGCACAGTTCAGGTGTCCCCCATCCCACTGCCATGTGCTGCTCCTGCCCTCTGCTTTGTAGCTGCTCCCTGAGACTCCTGCTTGCTGTGGAGACCAAGGAGGGAAGGCAACAGGGAGGGAAGGGGGTGCTGATGTCAGGGTGTCCCCTTCCCCCTACCCTTTTACCCTATTTTCACAGAGTTGGGGGGACATGACAGGGCTCAGGACGGAGGGAGCTTGCTGGCAACTTTGGCTGTGTCTTAACCTGCTGATCTACTTAAAAGGGCAGCATACTTAAAGTGGGGTCAACATACTTAAAGGGGCAACACACATTTCTGTCTGTCTCACACACACAGCCACACACACACACACACACACACACACACACACACACACACACACAGTCTTTCACACTCACCTCCCAACACATTCTTATGGTGTTGTTGTTACTTTTTGATATTTGTTTCAAAGTGTGTTATTTTAGTTTTTTGACTGGTCTATGCATTTCATAATTTTTATCTCTCTTATGCTTAAATTTAATTCTGTGAGTAGTGAGTTCTAAAATGCCTAACGTGTCCTGGCTGGAGTAATTTATCCCTCTTGGTAACTTTTAAAAGATATACATTATATATAGGATTTTTGTTTCTGCTGGTGGTGCACATCCGCACCTCGATATGGTGCACATAACAAAATTCATTCTGCACATGGATGAAAAAATTAGAGGGAACATCACCTCTGACTGAAGTTGCTCTAAGCAGAACAACAGGGCCACAAAGGCATCAATGGTAAGAGGCAGGACACAGAGAACCATGGGCCTGGGATCTGGGGTCCCAGTATCTCTCTTGTAGATACTGTAAGTTGTGGAGGGATGTAGTGAGAATCTGGATGTGAACAGATGCTGCTGGTATGGATTTTCCTCCCCCTTGGACTACAAAAATGAAGCCGAAGATTCTGCGTAGCCCGGTTCCAAAGGTGGTGCCATGGTCCTTGGTGTATTAGAGACTGACAGTGCTGCGTAGTGGATAGAATCAATGCTGACTCTAGTACTGAAGTTGACAGCAAGGATGACTATAGTTCTGGATGTATCTGCAGATCCATCATTCCCTAGTACCTGAACATGCAGAGAGGTGTAAATAGGTGCACTGGAACAGGGTTTCTCAGAAATCTCCACAATGATAATGATGTGCTGTCCCAGTTAGATTGGGTTGGGAATCGAGGGAGTCAGCACCAAGCCCATTGGGATAGATGGTGCTGAACTCTTTCCCCAAGTCCTGGATTTCAGTGCTGGGCACTTTGGTGCAGCACAGTTGGAATCGGCAAGAGACAGAGCTTCAGGGGGAATTGCCCTGGACTGTGAAGTCACAGAGGACGTATAGTGCCATAGAGAAGCTCTCCTCTTAGAGGAAGACCTGTTCAGCAATCTACCGCTGGGGCTTCTGGCTCCCTGTGGTCTGCCAGAGGTTAACTCCGTTGTCGTGGTCACAGGCCTAGCCAGGGCTCTGGAAGGCAGAAAGCGCACACACACTCTTGGGCTCCAAAAGTCCCCGCACAGGGTGATGGGAGCCTGGTTTGGAAGCAGGTCTTATGGACTTGGTCAACAGGAAGACCTGAAGGCAGGCCTCCCTGACTTCCTGGCACAAGGCCTGAAGCTCTTACAAATCCAACACGTGCTGGGAATGTGTGACTCTCCCAAACAACAGAGGCACTTGAGCAGGTGTCAGCGACTCGGATCACAAGGGCTGACTTCTGTTTTTGCCAGTGGGTGCTTTTGAAGACACGGGCATGTTTGGGCGGGGGCACTCTGCCAGTTTTGGGGGAGGTTATTTTCAGACTATTTATACACTTTTCATATTCTAGTTACTGAATGTGTCTATCATTAGTATCTTTATTATTTTCATAATGATTAAATTGTTATGAACTACGTAATTACATTACCGTGAATTACAGTATATTAAAATCATTGCAGTCACCTACAAGCTGTCTTCACTAACAGCCCAGTTTAAAGACATTATGTCTCACTGTAGCTTTCTGGATGAAACGGTCAGCAATCCTATTTACATCTCACTCTCTGCTAATGTCTTGATGAACGTTAAGGACAGCTACGTTATTCAGTTGTGTCTGTCCCATTGATGACCGGAGATCGTTTTTAAGTCTTCTGAAGCTGGAAAATGAGTTCAGGCTGATGTAGGCATAGTGAGAAGGAGTCGTATAAATTCCAGAGTACTGCAAACGACGCCAAAATCTCTTTCTTGATGGGTAACAGCTAATTTAGGCACCATCATTTTGTACATATACTTGCTATTATATTTTGCCACATGCATGACTTTGCATTTAACATTGAATTTCATCTGCTCATTTGAGATTTTGCACTCCCAAAATTGCATGCAAGCCAAAGGTTTCCTCATCATCATGAGCTTGCCTGCCACAGTGACCAAAATCACATTCCTGGCAACAGGGCCGGCTTTAGGAAGTGTGGGCTCAATTCGAACAGTTCGACGGGGCCCCGGCAGGGATGACTATTAAAAATGTAAAAAACCACGTGGGGCTTGTACTCACCAGACAAGTCTTCGGCAGCACTTCAGCGGCGGGTCCTTCAACCGCTCTGGGTGTGTTCGGTAGCACTGAAAGACCTGCTGCCGAAGTGCCGCCGAAGACCCAGAGCAAGCGAAGGACCCACCGCCAAAGTGCCGCCGAAGACCTGGAGCAACACCAGGTGAGTAAAAATTAAAAAGGCGCCTCTAGCCAGGGAAGAGATCACTAGGCACGGGGCCCTCTTAGGCGTGGGGCCCGATTCGGGGGAATTGGCGGAATTGGCCTAAACCCGGCCCTGCCTGGCAATAAGCTGCCAAGAGTCAGCCACACAGTATAGCTGCATCCTTGTGGCTGCTTCCTCAGTGACTCCGCTGCTGGAAAGAAGGTCTGCCTGTCTGCACTGCCAATGTGCCGACAGGGGCAGACATTACTGTGAAGGGCTCACCTAAACCAGGGGCCCTGCGGAGCGGGCTCCCGTCAGGTTTACAGAACACCAATTAATGCTGAATTCAATAGAGCCACCTGGGCATTAAATTCCATAATATAAACAAGAGTCCTTCACAGAGATCCCAGGCAAATGCTGTCAAAGGCTAGGTGCTGACCAGACCAGTAACTTGGGACAAAGTAGGGAGAGCCTGGTGTCACCCAGAACTGGGCTCTAATTGAAGCAGCCAGCCCTTTTTACATGGCTGCTGGGCCCCGATTGGCCTATGCTTGCTCCTGGCCCTTCTAGGCATCAGAGGACCAGTGCTCTTTGGTTCTGTCTGCCGCCATAGGCGTGTGCACCAGGTGTGCCACGTGTTCCCAGGCACACCCTAATTCAGGAGTGGGCAAACTACAGCCTGGATCCGGCCCACAGGACTTGCCCCCTGTGGTGCCACAGGCCCCATGCCGCTCTCAGAAGCGGCTGGCATCACGTCCCTGGGGCTCTGTGTGTTGCTCCAGGCACTGCCCCCTGCAGCTCCCATTGGCCAAGAATGGGAAACTGCAGCTAATGGGAGCTTCGGGGGAAGTACCTGGAGGCGTAACAAGGGCAGCATGCGGAGTCCTGTGCTCCCGCTCCCCCACAGGCTGCGCAGGGATGTGGTGAGTGGCCTAGATTGAGCATGTTTCCTAGAAATAAAATAGGGAATAAACAAAGAAGTTTTCAGTCCAATTGGTATGAAAAAGTATACAGGAGCAGCGCCAGGGTTTTTGGTGCCCTAGGCGGGGGTCCTTCCGCGCTCCCGGTCGTTGTCAGCAATTCTGCAGCGGGGTGATCCTTCCACGTTCCCAGTCTGCGGGGCACTTCGGTGGCGGGTCCTGGAGCGAGTGATGGACCTGCCGCAGAATTGCCGACGATGACCCAGAGCGCAGAAGGACCCCCGGCCGCCGAATTGCCGCCGAGGATGGCAAAATGTTGCCCTCTCAAATCCTGATGCCCTAGAAAACCGCCTAGGTCGCCTAAATGGAAGCGCTGACCCTGAAAGTATAGATGGTTAGAATATAGCCCATCAAAGGATGCAGCATTTTGCTTTTACTGCCATTGCTTCTCCTCTAATGATGGAGCAAACAAAGGTCACACTGATCCAGCATTTATTGATAAGGGATTCTGAAACTGGCATAGGGCTAATGAATGTTTTAAAAACCACCAACTGCCAAAATCTCATGTGTTGAGCTGTTCTTCATGGTCAAGTTTTAATGAAGGGAAACCTATTGATGTATTGTTGGATGAGGGCAAGCAGGCTTATCTGTCTAAACAAGAAGAAGAACGGTGCCATAACCTAAGTGTAATGGAGCGACTGATTGACATTGTTCTGTGTCTGACGAAAGATGGGAGACCATTCAGGGGTCACCATGAAAAAGCTGACCGTTTTGAGGAAGATTTATTTCTAAATCTTGTCAATATGCTCCAAAAATATGATCCCATAATGGCAAAGCATGTGCAACAATCTCTCAAATCGCTACCTATCTGAGTAATCGCATCCAAAATGATTTAATTGTGGCCTTGCACAACATTGTGCAACAAAAGTGTGTGTCTTCACTAAATGGAAAAATGGTCTCAATAACTGCAGACGACACTACTGACTGTGGACACCATGAACAGATGTCCATTGTGGTACGGTATTTTGACGAAGAAAAACATAGTCCAGTTGAACATTTTGTGTCTGTTCAAAGACTATTAACAGTTAAGTCTCAGTCTATTTTTGACCAGTTAAATGACGTCCTCGGCATTCTTAAAATTGACTGGTCATCAGTGATGTCTGTCTGTTTTGATGGTGCATTAACTATGTCTGGATGTACTGGGGAAGTTCAAATTAAACGTAAAGAAACAAACAGTGAAATATTCTGTGTACACTGCTATGCGCATTGTTTGACCCTCATCGTAGTAGATGCGTGCACTTCAAGTAAACAAAACAGAACTGTCTTTGATTTTTTTGGTGTTATTCAGACTCTTTATGCCTTCATGGAGGGTAGTCCTGTGCAATATGCAGTAATGGAGAAGATTTCACAAGAAGTAGGATCCCAGTTGAAGACTTTGAAGTCACTGTCAAACACAAGATGGGCATGCAGAGCAGAAGCAGTGGCTGCTGTAAAACAAAACTACTCCATCATTTTACAAGCTTTACAAGAGATTATCAAAACCACTCGCCTTGCTGATGCTAAAATAAAAGCCAGGGGCCTTATCCATGAACTAAATTCATTCAAGTTCATCTTTGCCCTTCACATGATGCACCCTATTCTCCAGATGGTGGTAAAAGTGAGTAAGACTCTTCAAGCTCCAGATCTTAACTTACTTACTGCAATGACAGGGGTGAAAAGACTTGCATAACTCTTTGGCTGCAATGAGAAGTGGCCCAGAATATTTCAATCTATTTTTAACGAGTGTGAAAATGTGTGTAGAGAATGACATATCGATTCCCCCAGTTAAGAAGAGAAAAATGTCCACTCGATTGATGATGCATTTGAGTCCCAGCATCACTTTGATACAAAAGAGGAGCAGGAGAGAATAACTTCATTGTACCCACTCCTAGACTCAATGATTGCCGGCATTGACCAGCGATTTGAACAGGAGACTTGTAATGTTGTCACTGCAATGGGAAAACTGCTGAGCTTAGACATTGGCAGGGATGATATGAGAATCATTGCCAACAAATGTAAAGTGTCTTTGGATGAGCTGGAAGCTGAAGTCGGATTGCTTCAGGGTTATGATGAATCTGTTCCTAAAGGGAGCACTACAAACACCACCAGAGACTGGCTTGATTGGCTAAAGGAATCAGATCAGTCTTCCATGTTCCAGGCCTTTTACAAATCTATTCAATGCTTTTCAGTCTTATCTGTGACAAGCTGTTCACGTGAAAGAGCCTTTTCGAAACTAGCACATGTGAGAAACAAACTAAGAAGTACAATGTCCCAACAGCGCCTCGACTCACTCATGATTTTGTACATTGAACAAGAATTGGCTTAGTCACTTAATGTGACTGAGGAGTTTAAGTCCATACACCTGGTGAGCGACGTCTCATTCTCTAGGACAGGAAGATGAAACCTTAATCTGTTTTGGTCAATTTGGGTTAGCTCATTATCTGGTTAAAGATAAAGATCATGAAAATTGACTATATCTTTGTATACGCCTGGTTATCACTACAGCAAAAAATTGGTATTTTGTGTCTCATTTTTTAAGTAAAGTTTAGTTGCTAATTAAAAAAAAAGTTTAAGTTTTAGTTTTTTTAGTGTGTTTGATAAATAAATATAAATGTCCTTTGACTGACTATTCAATAAATGTTTGCCATTAAAAAAAAATTCCCTGGGTGCACACCCTAATGAAATGTGCTGCGCATGCCTATGTCTGCAGCTGATCACGGGAGACCGTCTAGGCAACCCTGGAGGTCTGAACTCACTACTTTTCTCTTCCTAGGGTGGAGTGTACCAAGGCAGTAAGGTCTCAGGCTGGGGGCAGCAAACACCTAGTACACCCCATCACAATTACCTTTCTAGAATCCAAGCTGGAAGAGACCATTGAGATCATCCAGTCTGATTTCCTGTACAGCACAGACCAGAGAACATCTCCGACATAATTCCTAGGCAGAGCTTTTAGAAAAACATACTTTTTGATTTAAAACTGGTCAGTGATGGAGACTCCACCACAGCCCTTGGTAAACTGTTCTTTTTTAAACTTCGGGTTCACTGAAAAAGCATTTCATGCATCACACAGAAGAGATCCCAGCTGGAGAACAACCTCCCCCAGAAGCAGTCATTCTCCATTACCTACACCAGCCAATACCCAGAGGTTGGCGCACCTGGCAAGCCAGAGAGAGAAGACACATGAAGTCTGGTGGCAGGAAAAACCTGTACTAAGGACTAGTGATGATATTGAGGCACTTGGTCAATTTGCAAGTGTTCAAGTTCTGTAAGAACAGGGTGGCCCTTGTCTAACCTGAGCGGGGCAGGTCTTCACAGATCCTGATTCTAGATGGGGTGAGTGATGACCTGCGGGCAGGAGACTGTGTGTGAATGAAAATCACCACTAGCTTACTTTGAACCCCACGAGAGGAGGGAAATCTCTAAGTTCAAAGCAAGTGAATTGTCTGCAGAAAGCAGTTACCCACGACTCGCCCTGAATTTCTAAGCGATGACTCTGCTGGTGGAATGCTCCCCACGCTGCATTAGAAATGTTAGCCCTCGGTTTCTTGCTGCAGAGCTATGTTAATCACACCACATAGATCTGACTAGCATATAAACACCATCATCTTAACCACTGCTTGGCACATCATAAATACAAGAGTTTGAAGGTGACCATTGGTCACTTGCCCAATGGAGAGTGCTGTAAATTTGGAGAGAGGCTGCACAGGAACAGCCCAGGAGAGAGTGGGAGACAGCTGTTTCATTTCCACATCTTACAGAAAATTTTTCCATGAAGTGTAATGTTTGGAAAATGTCTAACAACCAAGTTCATGCTTTCTACAGATTATAAGGATTTAGCATTTCTGTTGTCTATATTGGGAGAGATGGGGAGAGAGAGAGAGAGAGAGAGAAAAGGAGGCACAAACGTTTAAGACACTGCGACTGCAGGAGAATTTACAGAATGCGGAAAAAATGCAAGAAAAGCTAAATAAAAGAAATAAAGACAAAAGACATTTTCAAGGCAGTCACTGGAGAAGCCAGCAGAGTCCCTGTTATAAAGAAAGAATCGCAAATCACAAGCAAAGCAGTTGTTACAGAAAACGTACATGATTTTTTTAACCTTGGACTTCACTGGGGAGTGCATGTGGACAGGAACGAATGTCAAAGGCAAATATGGGTACCTCTACACTACAGCATAATTTCGAATTAACTTAAATTGGTTTTATAAAACAGATATTATAAAGTTGATTTTATGCGTCCACACTAGGCACATTAATTCGGCGGTGTGCGTCCATGATCCTAGGCTACCATCGATTTCCGGAGCGTTGCACTGTGGGTAGCTATCCCGTAGCTATCCCATAGTTCCCGCAGTCTCCCCCGCCCCTTGGAATTCTGGGTTACTACCCCAGTGCCTGATGGGGCAAAAATCATTGTCGCGGATGGTTCTGGGTACAGCCTCACCTCTCCCTTCCTGAAAGCAGCAGACAGCCATTTCGCGCCTTTTTTTACCGGGTGAACTGAGCAAACGCCATAGCACAGCAAGCATGGACCCTGCTCAGCTCAGTAGCGTGATCGTGGACGTTGTAAACACCGCACGCATTCTCGTGCTGTCTATGGTGAACCACGAACTGCAAACGCAGGAGAGGAGGAGGCAGCTACGGCAGCGCGGCGACGAGAGTGATGAGGACCTGGACACTGATTTCTCCCTAACCGCGGGCCCCCGCGCTTTGGAGCTCCTGATGGTAATGGGGGAGGTTCTACCCATTGAACGCCGATTTTGGGCCCTGGAAACAAGCACAGACTGGTGGGACCACATAGTTTTGCAGGTATGGGGCGATTCGCAGTGGCTGCGGAACTTTTGCATGCGTAAGAGCACTTTCTTTTGTGACTTGCTTTCCCCTGCCTTGAAACGCCATAATACCAGGATGAGAGCAGCCCTCACAGTTGAGAAGCGAGTGGCAATAGCCCTCTGGAAGCTTGCAACGCCAGACAGCTACCGGTCAGTCAGGAATCAATTTGGAGTGGGAAAATCTACTGTGGCGGCTGCTGTGCTGCAAGTAGCCAAAGCAATCATTAAGCTGCTGCTACGAAAGGTTGTGACTCTGGGAAATGTGCAGGTCATAGTGGATGGCTTTGCTGCAATGGGATTCCCTAACTGTGTGGGGGGGGGGGCGATAGATGGAACCCATATCCCTATCTTGGCACCGGAGCACCAGGGCACCCAGTACATAAACCACAAGGGGTACTTTTCAATGGTGCTGCAAGCACTGGTGGATCACAAGGGACGTTTCACCAACATCCACGTGGGATGGCCAGGAAGGGTTCATGATGCTCGCGTCTTCAGAAGCACTGCTCTGTTTAAACGGCTGCAGCAAGGGACTTACTTCCCGGACCAGAAAATAACAGCTGGGGATGTTGAAATGCCTGCAGTTATCCTGGGTGACCCAGCCTACCCCTTGATGCCATGGCTCATGAAGCCATACATAGGCAGCCTGGGCAGTGGTCAGGAGCTGTTCAACTACAGGCTGAGCAAGTGCAGAATGGTGGTAGAATGTGCATTTGGCCGTTTAAAAGCACGCTAGCGCACATTACTGACTCGCTGAGACCTCAGCCAAACCAATGTCCCCTTTGTTATTGCTGCTTGCTTTGTGCTCCACAATCTCTGTGAAAGTAAGGGGGAGACCTTTATGGCGGGGTGGGAGGCTGAGGCAAATCACCTGGCCGATGATTACGCGCAGCCAGACACCAGGGCAATTAGAAGAGCTCACCAGGAAGCGGTGCGCATCAGAGAAGCCTTGAAAACGAGTTTCATCATGGGCCAGGGTAAGGTGTGACTGCTGTGTTTGTTTCCCCTTCATGAACCTCCCCCTCTTTATTGACTCCTCCTGTAAGCAACCCACCCTCCCCCTTTGATTACAGCTTGCTTATGGAAATAAAGTTACTATCGTTTAAGAAGCATGTAATTATAAAAAGAGGCAGAGAATTAATAAGGTATCCCAGGTGTGGTTTGGGAGGAGGATAGGAGGGAAGAAAAAGGCCATTAAGGACATTTCAATGTAATGACAGCCTTTTGGTTGGACTGTCCACGGGGGTGGAGTGGGCGGGTGCAGAAAGCCTTCCCCCACGCGTTCTTACACATCTGGGTGTGGAAGATATGGAACATGGTGAGTACTGAGGGTGGTTAAACATGGGCTGGAGTGGCACTCTGTGACCCCGCTGCTCTTCCTGAAGATCCACCAGACGTCGGAGGATGTCAGTTTGATCACGCAGCAGCTCCAGCGTTGCATCTCGCCACCGCTGATCTTCCTGCCGCCACCTCTCATCTCGAGCGTCCCTCCTGTCCTCACGTTCACTGGCATCCTTCCTGTACTTTGCTAACTCGTCCTTCCACTCCCCCAGATGAGCTCTTTCATTGCGGGTTACTGCCATGATTTCTGTGAACATTTCATCCCGTGTCCTCTTCTTCCTCCGCCTTATCTGAGCTAGCCTTCGGGATGGGGTAGGGAAGCTTGAAAAAATGTGCAGCTGCATGAGTGGGGGAAAATGGGGAGAGAAGGATTATAAAAGATACATTTTAGAGAACAATGGTTATACTCTTTCACAGTGAACAACACTATTCACCTTACATAGCACATGTGATTTCACTACAAGGTCACATTTGGATTCTTTTAGTATTGAGTGCCTGCGGCTGTGGTGTAACAGATCAACACAGACACAGGTCCGGGTATCACAATTCAGCTTGCATGCGGTCATGGTAAGGCACACAGCTTCTCCCTGTGCTGCTGCTTTTACAAGGAGCAGCAGACGCCAAACCCTAACCCTAACACTGGAATTGCTTTACCCCTCCCCTCCCGCATGGCTGGTATAATGGCAGATCACTGCTAATCACCCCCTCTTTCTCCTCCCTCCCTCCACCGTGTGGCTGGTAGCTGGGAAGATTCCTGCTGGCCAAACGCTAAAAAGCTCAGCGCCATTAACCCCCCTCCCCCGCTTGGCTACCTGCAAGGAAGGATTTCTTTTAAGCAACAGGCAAGCAGCCCAGTAGGAATGGCCAGCTCTGTCCCCTTAATAAAATACCTTAATTTCAACCAGGTTACCATGAACGATATCACTCTGCTGAGGACAACAGAGCGAGATAAAGAACGGATGTTTCTTGAATGCCTGCAATCACCGGGACCATACGCAGCTAGGCTTTGTCATGCAATGATACCAGATTACTTGCTACATGCATGGCATGGTAAAGTGTCCTACCATGGTGGACGGAACAAGGCTGCCTTGCCCAGAAACCTTCTGCAAAGGCTTTTGGAGTACCTCCAGGAGCGCTTCATGGAGATGTCCCTGGAGGATTTCCGCTCCATCCCCAGACATGTTAACAAACTGTTCCAGTAACTTTAATGCCTGCTAATGCATGCCAAATACTCATGGCAAATCAATCATTAAAAAAAGCTTGCTTTTAAACTATGTTTTATATTTACAAGGTACACTCACCAGAGGTCGCTTCGATGGCTTCACTGTCTGGGCTAGTGGCTTGGGAGGGCTGGGAGGGTAATTCCGTCAGGGTGAGAAAGAGCTCCTGGCTGTTGGGGAGAACGGAGTGCTGTGTGCTCTCTGCAAGCTCGTCCTCCTCTTCCTCCTCCTCCTCTTCCCCGTCCGCAGAATCCTCAGCCATGGCTGAGATTACCACCCCCACCTCGGAATCCACGGACAAGGGGGGGGTAGTGGTGGCGCAGCCCCCTAAAATTGCATGCAGCTCAGCGTAGAAGCGGCATGTTTTCGGCCCTGCCCCAGACCTTCCATTTGCTTCTTTGGTTTTCTGGTAGACTTGTCTGAGCTCCTTAGCTTTCACTCTGCACTGCACTGAGTCCCTGCTGTGGCCTCTCTGCATTATGGTCCTGGAAATTTTTTCAAATGTTTTTTCATTTTGTCTTTTGGAACAGAGTTCTGTTAGCACGGAATCCTCTCCCCATATAGCGATCACATCCAGTACCTCCCGTGTGGGCCATGCTGGAGCTCTTGTTCTATTCTCAGGAGACTGCATTGCTACCTGTGCTGATGAGCTCTGCGTGGTCACCTGTGCTGATGAGCTCTCCACGCTGGCCAAACAGGAAATGAAATTCAAAAGTTTGCGGGGCTTTTCCTGTCTACCTGGCCAGTGCATTAGAGTTCAGTTACCTGTCCAGAGCGGCCAGTGGTGCACTGTGGGATACCGCCCGGAGGCCAATAACTTCGATTTGCGGCCACACTAACCCTAAATCGATATGTTAATATCGATTTTAGCATTACTTCTCTCGTTGGGGAGGAGTACAGAAATCGATTTTAAGAGCCCTTAAAATCAATTTAAAGTGCATTGTAGTGTGGATGGGTACAGCGTTAAATCGATTTAACGCTGTTAAAATCGATTTAACTGTGTAGTGTGGACCAGGCCTATTATGTTTTCCAAAAGAATAAAAGGGAATATCCCAGAAACCCAGTCACCCCCGAGCAGGGGCAAAGGAAAAACACTTCTGAGCAGTAGCAATGCCTGGACGGGCAGCCAAGCTCCTGCAGCTTCTAGAGGAGCATCAAAGGAAGGAAAGGAACTTCCAGCAGCATGACTGACTGGCTCCCAGAGAACAGGTGAGGAACCTGCCAGGGGCTACACACATTTATCAAAAGGGAGCCAAGGAGAAGCAGTTTTGCTTCAGCGGTGAGGACCAAATATTGTGGTGCTGTAGCTGGGGAGTGAGATGTGCTGTGGAGGAAGTTTACATTGAATCTGTCTGCATTTTACCTGGTTCGAAGACAGTGTGATCAGCCGTCCCACTCCAACCCACCCTAAGAGCCAGCAAACTCCATTTTGAGTAGCGTGACCTAGGGTCAAGGGGAAGGGAAGGATGGTGACAAAAGAAGATGAACGAGCAGCAGCGTCAGGCACACAGCCTGTCAGTGCCATGCCCTCTGTCTCTAGGGTTGACAACCCTCCCGGATTCTACTGGAATCAACATCAACCTCCCAGTGACTACTGAAAGCAATCCGGGAGCAATCCTGTAATAGGATATTTTAAGAAAATAACATCACGTCATGTTGGGAAAAAAATCTCCCAGAATAGTTTGTCAGAGTTGGCAACCCTACAAGTCTCAGGTGGTTCACAGCAAGGATGATTTGAGTGCTTAGACCCTGAGGGGAGAAGTGTGTTGTGGGGCAGGAGGAGTGTGTGTCAGTGAGGACAGTGCAAGAGCTATGTGGACAGGTTGGGGGCAGCCTTCCAGGCAGCAGATATACAAAAGGCCGGGTCAAAGTCAGGCCATGGGACTGAAGCTAGCCTACGCTGCTGCCTGCCAACTGGCTCTCCTTGACAATACCACAGGTAAGAAGGAAACACATCATGTGGGGACTCATCACAGGTGAACATGAGCAGGAGAAACTGGTGCTGTCCAAGCTGAAAAAGTCAGAGACTCTGAGGTGTGCTGCCTTTCCTGTGCCATGTCCCAGGGTGGAACCAGCCCCCAGGTCTCCTGAGGACAATCCCTACATCAGGGCAGGGGAGGGAAGAAAGAAAAGTGAGCCTGGTAGCTTTCCCCCAAACCTGCTGCAAGTCAGGCCTGGCCCCCTCCTCCTGCTAAGAGGAAGGAAGGACACAGAACTGCCCCCACTCCCACTGCGGCACCATGGAAATAAAACAGAATGTACCGAGTGCCAGCTGGCTTCAAGGACAAACCCAGCTACAGAAACTGTCTCCTGGAATACACATTTCCTTCTGTTAAGCATTGCTACCCTCAGCCTTCAGCTCCAGGCAATTTACCTTCTTCCCAAAAACTACTTTCACCCATGGGAACCATTTCATAGCTTCCTACACAGCAAACCAGTGCCTGAGCCTCTGGCACCACTATGGAGACCCCTTCTCTATGAACAACCTCAAGATTCAGTTCCTGGTCCTGTTTTCTCATAGATGCATAAGCTTTAAGGCCAGAAGGGACTAGCAGATCATCTAGTCTGACCTCCTGCATAACACAGGCCATAAAATTTCTCCCCGTTACCCTGGTATTCAGCCCAATAACTTGTGTTTGATAAACACATATCTTCAGATCCAGACTGGAGGCCTTTCTAGAAGACACCAAGAGATGGAGAATCCAGGATTTTCCTTGGCAGTTTGTTGCAATGGTTAATAATTCTCACTGTTAAACTCTGTGTGTTATTTCCAATCTGAATGTGTCTGGCTTCAGCTCCCAGTCATTGGTTCTTACTGTGCCTCTCTCTGCTAGATTAAAGAGCCCTTTCCTACCTGGCATTTGCACCCCATGAAGAGACATATGCACTGCAAGCAAATCATCTCTTAATCTTTTTGTTGACAAGTTAAACAGACTGAAGCTCTTTGTCTCCCATGTCAGGCATTTTCTCCAGCCCTCAAATCATTTTTGTGGCTCTTCTTGGCACCCTCTCTAATTTTTTTCAACATCCTTTTTAAAAGGTGGACACCAACACTGGACACAGTATTCAGTATCTGTCTCATGAACTACATATACAGAGGTTAAAGTCACCTCTGCACTTCTACTCACTAATCCCCTGTTCATACATTCAAGGATCCCGTTAGCCCTTTTTGCCACATTCAAGGATCCCGTTAGCCCTTTTTGCCACAGCATCACACTGGCAGCTCATGTTCAGTTGCTTGTCCACGATGACTGCTAAATCCTTTTTAGTCGCTACTTTCCAGAATATAGGACCTCATTCTGTAGGGATGCTCTGCATTCTTTTTTCCAGATGCATTGGCTGTAGTAAAGCACATTTTGTTTGAATTGGCCCAGCTTACCAAACAATCCAGGTCACTTACTCTTCTGCCAATCTTTGAGTGTCAACCACAAATTTTATCCACAGTTACTTCCAGATTATTGATGAAAATGTTGAACAGTCAGGCCTAGAACCGATCCTTGTGAAATCCCACTAGAAACACTGAATTTGATAACGATTCCCCACAGAGAGCTACTTTTTAAGATCTCCTACTGAGTCAGTTCTTTACCCATTCATGTGCCCTGCTGATATTGTATAGTGCTAATTATTTAATCAGACTATTGAACGGTACTCAGCCAAAGCCTCACAAAAGGCTGCTTTTCATCTACCTTCTCCCACGGGGCCATCTCTTTCCATGCATTTAACCTTAGCTCTGCAGTACACAGGTGATACTCAACTGTATGTATTCTTTGACAATTGCAATGAGTCCTCCCTGGCTGACCTCTCTGCCTGCCTGGGCCTAGTTAATCTGTGACTGTTAACTTTCTTCAGCTAACTGGCTCCAAAACAAAGCTCTCTTTGATCTTGGGCAATAGAATTGTAACAGGACTGCTGCTTACTAAACATCCCCTCTTGGCCAGGGATGTCTCCACAGGCCCTCTGCCTCTGTTTTTTCCTTTTTCAGGGTCCTTTAAGAACTCAGAGAAGCTTTCTCAGGTTAACAACCCCCCTGGAAGTGGATAGTTTACTATTAGAACCAGTTTACAACAACCCAGAGGCCCAAACTAAAGTCCATTCCAACAACACAAAGAAAAAGTCCATACATAGCTCTGATGTTTCCATTCACCCTCAGGGCTCTTCTTTCATCTTGGTCTGATCTCCCAGCCCATCCTCCAAGCTCTCCCTCGCCAGGGCTCTGATGGCCAGCCTCAAACACAGCCAGGGTTTCCTGCCCCCTCAAAAGCCTCCTGCAC
This sequence comes from Gopherus evgoodei, assembly GCF_007399415.2. Taxonomy (NCBI): domain Eukaryota; kingdom Metazoa; phylum Chordata; order Testudines; family Testudinidae; genus Gopherus; species Gopherus evgoodei. The sequence goes on along the minus strand of NC_044328.1, from coordinate 807,293 downwards.
ACTGGGCTTTACCCTCCAAGCTGCCTGGTGTCATGATGGGGAATTATTAGTCAAATTGGAGAAGATGAGAATCAATATGAAAATTGAAAGGTGGATAAGGAACTGGTTAAAGGGGAGACTCCAACGGGTCGTACTGAAGGGTGAACTGTCAGGCTGGAACGAGGTTACTAGTGGAGTTCCTCAAGGATCAGTTTTGGGACCAATCTTATTTAACCTTTTTATTACTGACCTTGGCACAAAAAGCAGGAATGTGCTAATAAAGTTCGCGGATGACACGAAGCTGGGAGGTATTGCTAACACAGAGGAGGACCGGGATATCATACAGGAAGATCTGGATGACCTTGTAAACTGGAGTAATAGTAATAGGATGAAATTTAATAGTGAAAAGTGCAAGGTCATGCACTTAGAAATTAATAATAAGAATTTTAGGTATACATTGGGGGCACATCAGTTGGAAGCAACAGAGGAGGAGAAAGACCTTGGGGTATTGGTAGATCACAGGATGACTATGAGCCACCAATGTGATATGGCCGTTAAAAAAGCTAATGCAGTTTTAGGATGCATCAGGTGAGGTACTTCCAGCAAAGATAAGGAGGTGTTAGTACTGTTATATGAGGCGCTGGTGAGACCTCATCTGGAATACTGTGTGCAGTTCTGGTCTCCCATGTTTAAGGATGAATTCAAACTGGAACAGGTTCAGAGACGGGCTACTAGGATGATCCAAGGAATGGAAAACTTGTCATATGAAAGGAGACTCAAACAGCTTGGCTTGTTTAGCCTAGCCAAAAGAAGGCTGAGGGGGGATATGCTTGTTCTTTATAAATATATCAGAGGGATTAATATTAGGGAGGGAGAGGAATTATTTAAGCTTAGTACCAATGTAGACACAAAAACGAATGGGTATAAACTGGACACTAGGAAGTTTAGACTTGAAATTAGACGAAGGTTTCTAACCATTAGAGGAGTGAAGTTCTGGAACAGCCTTCCAAGGGGAGTAGTGGGGGCAAAAGACATATCTGGCTTTAAGACTAAGCTTGATAAGTTTATGGAAGGGATGGTATATGATGGGATAGCTTAATTTTGGCAATTGATCTTTGATTATCAGCAGGTAAGTATGCCCAGTGGTCTGTGATAGGATGTTGGATGGGATGGGATCTGAGTTACTGCAGAGAATTCTTTCCTGAGTGCTGGCTGGTGAGTCTTGCCCACATGTCAGGGTTTAGCTGATCGCCATATTTGGGGTCGGGAAGGAATTTCGCCTTCCTCTGCAGCGTGGGGCATGGGTCACTTGCTGGTGGATTCTCTGCAGCTTGAGGTCTTCAAACCACAATTTGAAGACTTCAATAACTCGGACATAGGTTAGGGGTTTGTTACAGGAGCGGGTGGGTGAGATTCTGTGGCCTGCTTTGTGCAGAAGGTGAGACTAGATGATCACATTGGTCCCTTCTGACCCTAAAGTCTATGATCTCTGCAGGAGTCCCTTCCCTCTCCCCGCTGCACTGTCCGCCAGCATAGCTACAGCTCTCTGGACTTCCCCCTTTCGCTGCAGCCAGCCTGATTCCCCTCTGGTGGGTTCATTCTGTGATCAGGGCTGGCTTAGTCCCAGGCTCCCCAGATACCAGCTCTCCACAGCCGAACGCCCCATCCCAACAGGCGTGCTCAAACCCAACTATTCTATCTCCTTCCTTGACTTAGACCTTCTCTGTATCAGCACTGGTATCATCCTTGAATCTCAAAAGAACATTACTCACCTTCTCGTAACTGTGGTTTTCCGCTTGTAAGGTAACTCCCTTCTCTTCATGTGCCAATATATATTTATGCCTGTATCTGTAATTGTCACGCCATGCATCTGAAGAAGTGGGTTTTTACCCATGAAGCTTATGCCCAAATAAATCTGTTAATCTTTAAGGTGCCACCAGACTCCTCGTTGTTTTTGAGGGAATCAAGAAATTGATTGAGATCTCCTGTGATTATGAACTGAAAAGGAGTTTCAGAGGTCTGTCACTGATCAACTTTTGGCTGAGTTTAAGAAACGAGTACCCCCTGCTGGCAGAAAAAGCTGCTATAGTTTTAAAGAGTCCTGTGGAACCTTTAAGACTAACAGATGTATTGGAGCATGAGCTTTCGTGGGTGAACGCCCACTTCGTCAGGACTCGGTTGCTTTTTACAGATCCAGACTAACACAGCTACCCGTCTGATACTATAGTTTTGATACCATTTTCAACAACATACTGATGGGAGAAAGCATTTTCCTCATATGCACATCTGAAAACCAAATACAGAAGCAGACTCAATGCTGAACCAGACCTGAGAATGACTTTCTTCAATAGTTCTGGACTTCCAAGAGCTATGCAGATCAAAGCAAGCACATCCATCACACTGAGGAGATTTAAACTTCAAAACTCCTTACGAGAGATGGAAAGGGAGGTGGATATTTTTTGCTGTTTCTAAAATTAAATAGGCTGCTATGTTTTTTTTTTTAATTATTACAAAGAACAAGTTTAAGCTTTGTTGTAGTCGTGCGCTGTTTGCCTGGACTGCTCATGACCTGAATGCTTGTGGGAGGAACTCTTTATTTGAGTTGGCTTCTTAAATACCTCCATGCTGGCTCATGTCTGGTTCTCCTTGATGAAACATGTGGGAACCTTGTCCTATAACAGGCTTAATCGAAGTGATATGAGCTACAAGAGTGAAATCTTGGAAGAGTGTTGCCATTTGCTTAATGTAATAAAATTAATAATGTAATGATAATAGTATGATAATAAATAATGTGTAATAAGCATGTCATAAAAAACCCAAATTATTTCCAAGATCACTGCTTCTCTCATTTATGCTCATGTAAGGGAGAGACTCCCTGGAAATATTCATTTTTAGGAGGGGGTTGCGAGATGTGATATTTTCATGAAAGGGGTTCGCAGGCTGTTAAACTTTGGGAACCGCTGGGTTAGAGCAATAAGCTTGTCAGGACCCAAGTTCTCCTCTGCTCTGTGACCAACTCACTCTGTGACCATGACCTCGTCATTTCAATGCTCTGTGTCTCGTTACCCAACCGTAACTGGCCTGCACCAGGTGCTGTGAGGGTTATTCACTGTCTGGAAAGTGCTTTGAGGCCCTTACACGAAACGCATTATTGAAATGCAAGATACTGTTATAAATGAAACTCCCTCTATTGACATGCTTCAGCTGGCCTCCTGGACTTTATCTCTGCGCCGCTCCCTCTCACTCCACTCTTCCAGCACAGACCTGCTTCTCTTTTTGTCCACACAGTCCTGACGCCTCTGCAGCTTCCACTGTCGAGAGCAGCCTCCATGAATTTCTCACCTTGATTACATAACTAATGCAAACATATCATTTTCTCCCGTGCCCACAGCTCTTAGTTTCTCTCCTATACCATAAATTAATATATACAATGATACTATCCAATGCTGGGATTCCCAGTGCATATTAAAGATATTACACAAAAGATTCTATACATGGGAAATATTTTTCCATTAGAATTAGTACAGAGGAGGGAGGCAGCAAGGGCAGCTCCAGGCACCAGCACACCAAGCGTGTGCCTGGGGCGGCAAGCCGCGGGAGGAGGCGTGCCAGTTGCTGTGGGGGCGGCAATCAGGGAGCATTTGGCGGCATGCCTGTGGGAGGGCTGCTGGTTCCATGGCTTCAGAGGCAGTATGAACATAGATCCGCCCCTAGGAGGCAGACACATGCAGCAAAGCTGGGACAAGCTGCATATAAATGGCTGAGGGACAAAGCATTTGAAAAGAAAAGATAAACTCAAAAATGAACAAGGTTGGTCTTTACAGTACAGTCCGTATTCTGTGTAATTAGTGGCTGCAGCCCCCAGCTAGGTAGCAGAGTTAAAATCAAAGGGCTCCCAGCCTGCTATGGGTTCAGAACGTTCCTATCTTTCTCTGTCACACCCTATTAAACACAGATCAGAAACAGGATCTGGGATTATAGAACATACTGAACTCAGGACATTAGAAGGCTCCTCTCCCCAAACAGGAACTACTTACCAATTCAGAATACCGCACATATATTTTGGCAACATATTAGCCAATAAAAGCAGGCAGTCCAACTTGAGGATTATCCTATTACTATAATTTTCAGTACAGAACAGTGAATGCCATTGTATTTAACCCCTCAGCTCCTAAACTTTTGTTTCATAAGGCTACACTGTGTCTGACTGAAAACAAACAGCCCTGAAACCAGCTGTTTTCTGTTCCCTGAACGGATCACTATTTCTGTACTGTGAACCCTCTTGTTTCTATTGGACAGTCATGGAGGTCTGAGCCAATCTCTCTGAGAGCAGCCTTTTCCTGTGTACTGAAACCTGTTGCTTGGCAATCCAGCCTTGACTTTGTTGGCCCAAATGGAAATAGCACCCTAGAAAGACACCAATTAGCTATTAGCGATTTTGCATAGAATTGCAATGTCAGTTTCTAGTTAGTTGACACTCGGGTTTCTAGGAAAAATTAACAAAAACACGTCCAACAACCATCTGTACAAGAGAAAAACGTGAAGAGTTGCTTCCAAACAGGTGCAGCCGATTATCTGAGGCAACTCTGTGCCTGAAAAAACGTTCTTTTCTTCACAAATTTTAAGAGCACTAAAAACTTCCAGATAATGAGAAGTCCCTGAAGCTTTTAGAAAGTGTTTTCTCATACTCCATACCTGGTATGACAGCTGCTGCTTTGCAGCTATGGGGAGTTGTGGTTTTCCATTTGTGAACGTTCAAGTGAAATCTATCATTTTTTGGAAAGAGTCTAAGTCCTGGGGTTCTCAAATATCTTTACAGGTTGAACATTTGGAAAGGACTCAAGACTCCAATCAGCGCTCGGATATGTGGAAATATTTAACTCTCTAAGAAACAGTATATAAAATAAGTTGTTTCTCAGCTTGATGACTATTTCAGGATTGACTAATGACTTGTCTTTGGGCCAGACACCTCAGAGATGGCTCAAGAGGCTAATTTCTTAAACTCGAATTCGTAGCGTTCTATCAAATGAAAACTCTTTCTGCACAAAAACCCTAGATCTGGGAATCTGCAAACAGTATGATCATAAAATGAACTTTTGGACACTGGTTTCGTAAGTACCTGTACTGAATTCATTCTAGTGGCTAGGAGCTCTGGTTACAGACTAAGGTCACACTGTGCTAGGTGCTGTATAGACACAGAACAAAAAGATGCTCCTTGCCCCAAAGATCTACAGTGTAAGTGTGAGGCAAGAGACAACAGATGGCTACAAACAGATGGGGAAGCACAGGGAGTCACCACGGTCCCTGCACGCTAGCAGCCTAACTGCTGTCAAGATTTGTGTAGGCAATGCAGCAAAGAAGCGTTTTGAGAAAGGATTTGAAGGTCGATAATAAGGCAGCTTGTGATAGTGTATGTGGAGCACTGCCCAAGTCTGACGAGCAGAATGGGAGAGAAAACAGAGGTGCCTCTTTGAAAATGCAAAAGGACGTGCTTCAGCTGATGCTCCAGCCTACCACTGCCCTCACAGCAATCGACATTATTGCTGTTATTTATTTAAGATTCAGATTTTAAGGGCAGAACGAGTCAGGTGACTGGCAGACAGCTAATGAGATGCTGATGTTTAAAGAAAAAAGAGGCTCCACAGGCGATCCTGGCAATTACAGGCCAATGAGTCTAATTTCATACCCAGTAAACTGGTTGAAACTGTAGTAAAGAACAGAATTATCAGACACACAGATGAACATGATTTGTTGGGGAAGAGTCAACAAGGCTTTTGTAAAAGGAAATCGTGCCTCATCAGTCTGTTAGAATTCTTTGAGGTGTCAGTAAGCAAGTGATCAAGGGAGACCCAGTGGACATAGTGTACCAGTACTTGGACTTTCAGAAAGCCTTTGACAAGGAGCCTCACCAAATGCTATTAAACAAAGTAAGCAGTCATGTGCTAAAGGGGTAGGAACCATGAACCACTAACTGGTTAAAAGGTAGCAAAGAAAGGGTAGGACAAAATGGTCCGTTTTCACAATGGGAAGAGGTAAATAGCAGGATCCCCCAAGGATCTGTACTGGGACCAGTGCTGTTCAACATATTCATAAATGATCTGGAAAAAGGGTTAAGCACTGAGGTGGCAATGTTTGCAGATGATGCAAAATTACTCAAGATAGTTAAGTCCAAAGCTGACTGCAAAGAGTTACACAGGGATCTCACAAAACTGGGTGACTGGGCAACAAAATGGCTAATGATATTCAATGTAGATAAGTGCAAAAGATTAAGATTATGTCTTCCAATGAGCAACAATACATATGATGGGTTCTAAATTAGCTGTTGCCAAAAGATCTTGGAGTCATCAGGGATAATTCTCTGAAAACATCTGCTCAATGTGCATCAGCAGTCAAAAAAGCGAACAGAATGTTAGAAACCATTAGGAAAGAGATAGATAGTAAGACAGAAAATGTCATAATGCCACTCTAGAAATCTATGATACACCCACTTCTTGAATACTGCATGCAGTTCTGTTCATCTCATCTTTAAAATATATATTAGAACTGGAAAAAGGACAGAGCAGAGCAACAAAGATTATTAGAGATATGGAACAGCTTCCCTATGAGAAGAGATAAAAAGACTGGAACTGTTTGGTTTAGAAAAGAGACGGTTAAGGGGAGATATGACAGAGATCTATAAAATCATGAATCGTGTGGAGAAAGTGAATAGAGAAGTGTTATTTACATAACACAAGAACCAGGGGTCACCCAGTGAAATTAACAGGCAGCAGGTTTAAAACCATCACAAGGAAATACTTTCCTCTCACAATGCACAGTCAGCCTTTGGAACTCATTGCTGTGTGGTGATGATTCACCGCTCAACTAGAGCCCAATTAACCACATGTGCTGACGAGTCCTTCCTATGCTAGGCTCCAGGCACTCCACAAGACAGGAGTTGGTGTGGTGACTCTCAGGGCAGCTATAGAAGCCCCACAGAAGAAACAGCAGCTCTGCCCAACGTCACTTCCTGGCTTGGAACACTCCCTTGCATGATAGTGGTGACAGACTCCACAGGCCTTCGCCTGCTCCAGCCCGCTCTGACACTAGCTATATTCCCAGTCCTGTTCCAGCCCTGCCCTGCTCCAGACTAGTTTCTAGGGATCCTTTTGCTTTGTTCCAAACCTGCTCTTGGCTCCTAAGTCCAGCTCCAACCTTTGTCTCTAGTTCTTGGCCAGCAGCCACCACTCTCACCCCTAGGCCCAACTGCCACGGCTCCACTAGACCTGGCCCTCCATGTCTCAGTTTCCAACAGCTGCCGGGGGATGTTGCAAAGGCCAAAAATATAACTGGGTTAAAAAGAGATTTAGATAAATTCATGGAGAATAGGGCCATCAATGGCAATTAACCAAGATGGCCAGAGACGCAACCCCATGCTCCATGTGTCCCTAAACCTCCGAATGACAGAAGCTGGGACTAGACAACACTTGATAATTGCCCTGTTTGGTTCATTCCCTCTGAAGCATCTGGCACTGGCCACTGTTGGACGACAGGACACTGCGCTAGATGAACCCTTGGTCTGACCCGGCATTGCTGCTCTTACAGCTGTTGTCACGGAGTGTGGGGGAGTCAGGGCCCTGCACTCCTCTTCCTGAGATTCACTGGGACTCTCAGCCAGCCAGTAAAACAGAAGGTTTATTAGATGACAGGAACACAGTCCCAAGCAGAGCGCATAGGCACAACCAGAACCCCTCAATCAAGCTCTTCTGGGGGATTCAGGGAGCTTAGACCCCTGCGTTGCACCCCTCAGCCCAAGACTGACAACAAAACCTCCTCCAGCAGCTCTCTCCCCCCTCCTCCCAGCTCCTCCTCTCCTTTGTTCAGTCTCCCAGCCAGGTATCACTTCTCCCAACCCCCCTCCCTCAGGTTACAGCTCAGGGAGCGTCCTTCAAGGGAAGTTCCCCATTCCCAATGTAACCCCCCTGCGACATTCCCAGGTCAAATCCAGTGGTTTCCCCAGGAATTGAAATGAGGGGGGGTGTTCGAATTTACAGGGGGAGTCTCAGCTCCAATGAGATATATAAAAAAGATATGAATAAAGTAAATGTTTTGTTAGGATTATGCAAATTTAACATAAGGAAAATGCAAGTTACCCCAAAATGCATAACAGGTCTAGATTTCTTAAAAAAAAAAATAAAAAAAATGTATTTAATTTAAATTGACTTTTGAAAAGTAACCATCATGGGATAAGAGGGCATTCCTCTCATGGATCAGTAACTGGTTAAAAGATGGGAAACAAAGGGTAGGAATAAATTATCAGTTTTCAGAATGGAGAGAGATAAATAGTGGTATCCTTGAGGGGTCAGTACTGGGACTAGTACTGTTCAACATATTCATCTGGAAAAATGGGTAAACAGTGAGATGGCAAAATTTGCAGATGATACAAAACTGTTCAAGATAGTTAAGTCCCAGGCAGACTGCGAAGAGCTACAAAGGGATCTCACAAAACTGGGTGACTGGGCAACAAAATGGCAGAAGAAATTCAATGCTGATAAATGCAAAGTAATGCACATGGGAAAGCAATCTCAACTATACATACAAAATGATGGCATCTGAATTAGCTGTTAACGCTCATGAAAGAGATCTTGGAGTCATTGTGGATAGTTCTCTGAGAACATCCACTCAATGCGCAGCAGCAGTCACAAAAGCAAACCATGTTGGGAATCGTTAAGAAAGGGATAGATAATAAGACAGAAAATATCACATTGCCTCTATATAAATCCATGGTATGTGCACACCTTGAATAGCGTGTGCAGATCTGGTCACCCATCCTAAAAATATATATATTGGAATTGGAAAAGGTACAGAGATGGGCAACTAAAATGATCAGGGGTATGAAACAGGAGGAGAGATTAAAATGACTGGGAATTTTCAGCTTAGAAAAGCGATGACTAATGGGGATATGATAGAGGTCTACAAAATCTTGACTGGTGCGAAGAAAGTAAATAAGGAAATTTTATTTAATCCTTCACATAACAGAAGAACTAGCAGTCACCCAATGAAATTAATAGGCAGCAGGTTTTAAAAAACAAAAGGAAGTACTTCACACAATACACAGTCAACCCAGGGAACTCTTTGCCAGGGGATGCTGTGAAGACCAAAACTATAACAGGATTATAAAAAGAACTAGATAAATTCCTGGAGAACAGGTCCACCTGTGGCTATTAGCCAGGATGGGGAGGAATGCAACACCATGCTCTGAGTGTCCCTAGCCTGTTTGCCAGAAGCTGGGAATGGGCAACATGGGATGGTCACTTGATGGTTACCTGTTCTGTTCATTCCCTCTGAAGCACCTGGCATTGGCCACTATTGTAAGACAGGGTACTGGGCTATATGGACCATTGGTCTGACCCAGTATGACCATTCTTATGTAAAGATTAATTATAATAATAAAAATGTTTAGTACAGAAACTCCCCAGTATAATGACCTCCCAAGATAGCAACAATGTGAGATAACAACCTTGGCAAATAATGCATTTTAAAAATCTTGGCCTACTAGGAAACATATTTATATAAGTTTCCATTCCCAGTCACAAATCTAGCATTCTGGAGCAAAGTGACTAAAATATAGTCCAACAAACAAATGTTTATTTAACATGCCCCTCGCTTTTCCCTCCACCGCACTCCACTCACCGGTGTTGTCCTTGGTCAGTGGAGAGTACACTCAGAGTTCAGGGGTGCTTCCAGGTGAGGGACAAGAAGGCACCTTGCTCATTCCTCCAGCTGCTCACTGTTCGCTCTGGCCACGGCTGTTTGTTGTGCCACTGTTTACGTCACCACTCTGTTGCCAATGGCCCTGCGCAGTCACCTTCTGCTGCCACCTGCCACTGTGACCTCTGCGAGTTGGTCTCGAGGTTCCACCAGCTCTCAGTGATTTCAGCTGAGCTCTCAGTGCGGGAACCTCGCTCGCTGCTGGTGCAGTCTGGGCTGTCTCTTACACAGGAACACTGTCCCACAACAGCACTAAGCACTTAGACCTGATTGTCAGTGATTTCAGCCGCAGTGGTCACTTAACAGAGCAAAAGACTCTCTATGGAGCCTAATCAGCTCTGTCTTTAAACAGTGGAGAGGGACAGGTCCCCACCCTCTCTCTTGATGTCTTCAAATCATCACAGGCTATAGTTCTACTGCCCTTTACTCATACAATAAGGGCAACATTTCATCCCCCTTCCCCCCACATTCAAGTGGTTTGTAACCCAACCCCAGCCAAAATCTATCACTTGGACAACACAGCTCTGTTTGCTGGATCCCTAGGTAGATTAGGTGTGAATGTAAATATAATCTGGCCCTGAAGCCTTTCCCCGCAGCCCCAGTTCATCACTAGCTGTCAGGGAGAGCTCATTTAGACTTGGCTTACAAATCATCATTTGAAATTATTAGGTTGGCCAACATCACCGAAATGAATGCACTGGCATCATAAAAAACAGCTGTATAAGGAAGCAAGGAAGTTAGTCTATGTTCATACTTTTCAAATCTAGTATACTTTTTCAGATACACATATTTTATCATACACTGTATAAGCTTTTAAAGTGTGTATTAATGTTTCAGTTTAAATTCAGATTTCCAAATAGTCACTGAATTGGTATGTAACTAGCTCACAAAACTGGGTGGGGGTGGGGGTGTAGGGAAATCACTGGTCAAATCTGCCCTGCTTCCTGCTTCGTCACATCTATCCAATCTGACCTCCTGCATAAGACAGGCCAAAGAACCTCACCCTGCACTGCCTGCGTCAAGCCCATGGCTTCTGTTTAGCTTGAGCATACCTTTTAGAAAGATATCAAGTCTTGACTTAAAGTCTGCTAATGATGGTGAATTTACCGTGTCCCTTGATAAGTTCTTCCAATGGTTAATTACCCTCCCTGTTATAATTTGCATCTTATTCTTAGTCAGAATTTGTCTAGCATCCAATGAGCTACTGGATCTCGTTCTGCCTTTTTCTGTTAGATCAAAGGGCTGTCTACTATCAGAAGTCTTGTTTCCATATACTTTTAGGTTGCGATCAAGTCACCTCTTAACCTTCTCTTGGCTAAATTAGATCAAGCTTCTTAAGACTGTTATTCTGAGGCATCTTTTCCAGATCTCAGATCACAGCTATTTTCTGAGCGCTTTCAACATGTCAACACCCTTTTTGCAGTGTGGACACCAGAACTGGACACAGTTTCCAGTAATGGCCTTGCAGATGCCGACTTCAGAGGTAATATTACCTCTCTCTTCATATCTCCAAGGATCACATTCACCCTCACAGTTTCAAGTAACATGCTGGGAACTCATGTTCAGCTAGTTATCTCCCGTGACCACCCTTTTCAGAGCCATTGCTCTCGGGATACAGTCCCTCATCCTATAAGTGTAACCTATATTCTTTGCTCCTAGATATATGACCTTACATTTCACAGTATTAAAATGCATGTTGTTCAAGTGAACCCACTTTACTAAGTGATTAAGTGCCAATGGTGCACTCCAAGTCATACCGGCGTCTGCCCTGAGGAGACACAAACAGCAGATTATTTTCTCAGTGGCAATGGTGTGAACCCGAAAGATTCTGCTGAAACCAATGGAATCCCTTTGGATTGTCGTTAGAGTAACTGTGAAGAATCTGGCCCAGAAAGGATAAGATGTATTGGGAGACCAGCAGGGATGTGAGTTTGCGGCATTACACGGTTTAAATCCCCATCATTTCTCTCACAGTTGTACCAGGCTGCGAGGGAGAGGCACTAGGTGAAGTGGGTCACTGTTACCAGTCACAGAGAGGTGGTGAGTCTCTGGGAGGTTTAGAATGAGGAGAGGTGGAGGCCAAGAGTACAAGGCCTGGGAAGTGATGCCATGCCAGGCACAGGGGTTGCCTGGAAGGAAGAGGAAGAGGGCGCAGTGAGGCTGGCCTCATTAGCATAGTGAAGAAAGAATACAGTAGGAAATGAAATCCAAGGTGGACTGGGACAGAATTGTGTAGGGCTGGAGCATGTAGATGAGGAATTTAAACAAGATAGTGAAGGAAGCCAGGGAGGGAACAGAACAGGGACTGATAAGGTCTTACTGGATGAGGAAGATCATTTCAGCAGATTCAGTTTTGATGAACTGGAGGGGAAGGATGTGAGAAAGGAGGAGGCCAGAGAGGAGAAGGTTGCAGCAGTCAAGGCAGGATATGACTAGGCCACGGACAAGTGTTTGGGTTGTCAGAACAGAAAAGAAGGGACTGATTTCCTGTATGATGTGGAGGAATAAGGCGCAGACATAGGAATAGCACAGATGTTTGGGGAGAGGAGTGGGAGGAGTCAAGGGTAACTATATTATGAGTCTGCATGATGTAGAGGACGAGGTGTTGCCCACAACAATGGAGAGAGGCAGAAGTGGAGTAGTTTGGGAGACAAAATAAGGAGTTCAGTTTTGGCCATGTTGAGCTGGTGGCAGTTCATCCAGGCAGTTGTGTCAAAGACACAACTGTGTGCAGATATGCAGGCCTGGGTGGAAGAAGAGAGCTAAGAGTGGGGAAACAGATCTGTTGTATGTCACCAGTCTGGAGAAGGGAGGGCTGAATCCATGCCAACACAGGGTCACTCAAGGACAAGGTGTGGAGAGAGGAGAGGCCTGAGTACAGAATGCTATGGGACTCCTATAAAGAGAAAAAAGGAAGAAATTAAAAGACTGGCCAGAAAACTAGGAGAACTGAGAGCACACAGAGCCATGAAAGCCAATGGAAGAGGAAATGCCAAGGAGGAGAATGATGTTTTGTCCTTGACCATTGATACAGTGATAGTTAGACCAGTAAGTACCGAATTATCAGACACATAGATGAACACAATATGTTGGGGAAGAGTCAATATAGTTTTTTTCAAGGGAAATCATACTTCACCAATCTATTAGAATTCTTTGAGGGGGGTCAACAAACATGTTGTCCAGGGGAGCTAGTGGATATAGTGTACATGGAACTTTGAGAAAGTCTTTGACAAGGTCCCTCACCGAAAGCCCTCAAGCAAAGTAGGCAGTTATGGGATAAGAGAAAAGGTCCTCCCATGGATCAGTAACTGGTTAAAAGATAGGAAACAAGGAGTAGGAATAAATGGTCAGTTTTCACAGTGCAGAGAGATAAATAGCAGGGTCCCCCAAGGACCCATACTGGGACCTGTACTGTTCAAATGTTAATAAATGATGTGGAAAAAGGGGTAAAACAGCGAAGTGGCAAAATCTGCATATGATACAAAAATACTCATGATAGTAAGCCCAAAGCAGACCATGAGGAGTTACAAAAGGATCTCACAAAATTGAGTGACCGGAAAACAAAATGGCAGGTGAAATTCAGTGTTGATAAATGCAAAGTAATGCACATTGGAAAACATAATCCCAACTATACATGCAAAATGACTGGGTCTGAATTAGCTGTTACCACTCAAGAAAGATCTTGGAGTCACTGTTGATAGTTCTCTGAAAATATATACTCACTGTGCAGAGGCAGCCAAAAAAGCAAAGAGAATGTTGGGAATATTAGGAAAGAGATAGATAGTAAGACAGAAAATGTCATAATGCCACCATAAATCCATGGTTCTGGGCAACCCATCTCAAACAGATACTAGAACTGGAAAAGTACAGAGAAGGGCAAAAAAATGATCAGGGTATGGAACAGCTTCCGTATGAGGAGAGATTAAAATGACTGGGACTTTTCAGCCTCCAAAAGAGATGGCTAAGGGCGGATATGACAGAGGCAGGGGTGGTGAGTTGTATGGGCCTGTAGTGGCCGGGCTCCAGCAAATTCAGGGCCCTCCCCCCGGTCTAGCAGGCAACTCTGAGTCAACTCCGGTGAGGTGGGGGCTTATCCTGGCAGGACCTCCTGAACAGCAGCCTGGAGGGGCTTGGGGGAGTGTCGTGCCAGGGGGCCAGGGAGGGGCTCCCCCTCCCCCAGAGTTCACTGCTGCCAGTGGGAAGAGGGCTGGGGGGGGGGAGTCCTCCTCTCTGGTCCTTCACTAGTGTCCGGGGGCCACCTGCCTGCTGCACCCCAAACTCCCTCCCAGAGCCTTAGGCAGGCGAAGGGGAGGGGTGGGAGTTGGACCCATTCTGGGCACCAAAAATTATACAAACCTGGAGAGAGGTCTGTAAAATCATGGCTGGTGTGGAGAAAGTGAATAAGGAACTGGTATTTACCTCTTCAGCTAACACAAAGCCAGGGGTCACGCAATGAAATTAAATAGGCAGGAGGGTTAGAACAAATATAAGGAAGTAATTCTTCAGACAACACACAGTCAACCTGGGTCACTCAAGAATTTTCCGTTCTGTTCATTTTCTCTGAAGCATCTGGCACCAGCCACTGTTAGAAGACAAGATACTGGGCTAGATGGGCCACTAGTCTCACCCAGTATTGCTCTTCTTATGACTACTACCATCCTGTCTGCAGTCCCACAGATCACCATCGTTAACAGATGACCTTTGACTAATGAAACATTTGGGAAGTAGGTTAGTGTAGCACTGCTGGAAGATAATTTTGCATGTCCTAGGCCATGGCTGTGATAGGGGAGACGCATCCTCTCTCTTCCATCACTGCGCTCACCCAGCAGCAGGGGGCTCACAGCTTAGTAAACGCTGGCTGCCTTGGCTCAGAAACAGACAGACTTTTCACGCTGGGAGGAGTTCTCCTTCACCAGTCGGATTCCAGCTGAGTCGGCCATGTTAAATGAAAACCAAATCACATCTGGGGGAAGTGATTCATCCTCTCTCCCTGAGGTTTTAAGGCATTTTATCTGATGTCTTGAGAATTGGTCCTGCAACAGGGGATCTGTAAAGCCAGAGCAGGTAGTTTAGGAGGCCCATTATTCCATTCCGTGTGTCCAGGAATAAAGTCTGGAAAAATAATTTAAGCAGTTGTTGGTCCCAGGGAGCAGCCAGCATCAGGGAGAGAGAAAGTATAGGGCCATCCCAGACCTTGTTCCTGTAAGAGCCAGGGACTAGAGGTGGGATCCGTCAAGGCACCTAAGCATTGCAATGCGGAATGTCACAGCGCCTAACTGCCTAGAAAATCCCGGAACGGCACTGTGATCCACAAAGCAGAGTTGGGCATCTAGGGTCCTTACATAATGTATGGGGACAGACAATGCCTACGAATGCGATCCACAAAAGCCAGTGATAGACTGAGATAGCCTTTGTCCAGGAGGCAGGGAGTACCTAGCTCTGCTAGCAAATAGGAACCTGCTGCCTGGAGTCAGGCAGTGTTTCCTGCGGGAATGAGTTAGGCACCTGACTTGCTCCACACAAAATGGCTGGAGGAGGCAGTGATGCTACCACCCACTTTATAACTTCTAGCTCTTTGGTTAGAGCACTTGCCAGGGAGGAGGAGAAAGGATTTGAACTAGCGCTGTCAAGTGATTAAAAAAATTAATTGTGATTAATCGCACTGTTAAACAACAATAGAATACCATTGATTTTAAATATTTTGGATGTTTATTACATTTTCAAATATATTGATTTCAATTACAACAGAATACAAAGTGTACAGGGCTCACTTTATTTTTATTTTTATTACAAATATTTACACTATAAAAAAACAAAAAAAGTATTTTTCAATTCACCTAATACAAACACTGTAGTATAATCACTTTATCATGAAAGTTGAACTTACAAATGTAGAATTATGTACAAAAAATACTGCATTTAAAAATAAAATAATGTAAAACTTTAGAGAACTACAAGTCCACTCAGTCCTACTTCTTGGTCTGCCAATCACTCAGATAAACAAGTCTGGTTACAATTTGAAGGAGATAATGCTGCCAGCATCTTGTTTACAATGTCACCTGAAAGTGAGAACAGGCATTCGCATAGCACTGTTGTAGCTGGCACTGCAAGATATTTACGTGCCAGACGCGCTAAAGATTCATATGTCCCTTCATGCTTCGACCACCATTCCAGATGATATGCTTCCAAGCTGCTGATGGGTTCTGCTTGATAACAATCCAAAGCAGTGCGGACCGACACATGTTCGTTTTCATCATCTGGTCAGATGTCACCACCAGAAGGTTGATTTGGGTTTTGTAGTTTCCGTATCAGAGAGTTTCTCTTTTAAGACTTCTAAATGTATGCTCCACGCCTCGTCCCTTTCAGATTTTGGATGGCACTTCAGATTCTTAAACCTTGGGTCGAGTGCTGTTGCTATTTTTAGAAATCCCACATTGGTACCTTCTTTGCGTTTCATCAAATCTGCTGTGAAAGTGTTCTTAAAACGAACATGTGCTGGGTCATCATCCAAGACTGCCGTAACATGAAATATATACAGAATGTGGGTAAAACAGAGCAGGAGACATACAATTCTCCCCCAAAAGGAGTACAGTCACAAATTTAATTCACGCATTTTTTTTAACGCGCATCATCAGCATGGACGCATGTCCTCTGGAATGGTGGCCAAAGCATGGAAGGGGTATACGAATGTTTAGCATATCTGGCATGTAAATACTTTGAAACGCCAGCTATAAAAGTGCCACATGAATGCCTGTTCTCACTGTCAGGTGACATTATAAATAAGAAGCAGGCAGCAGTATCTACCATCAATGTAAATAAAGTTGGTTATCTTACCAAATGGCAGAATAAGAAGTAGGACTGAGTGGACTTGTAGGCGCTAAAGTTTTACACTGTTTTGTTTCTGAGTGCATTTATGTAACCAAAAATATCTGCATTTGTAAGTTCACTTTCACAATAAAGAGATTGCATTTCAGTACTAGCACGAGGTGAACTGAAAAATACTATTTCTTTATCATCTTTACAGTACAAATATTTGTAATAAAAAATAATAAAGTGACCACTGTGCACTTTGTATTCTGTGTTCTAATTGAAATCAATATTGACAATGTAGAAAAAACATCCAAAAATATTTAATATATTTCAATTGGTATTCTACTGTTATAAGTGTGATTAATTGCAATTAATGTTTTGAGTTAATCCTGTGAGTTCACTGTGATTAATTAACAGCCCTGATTTAAACAGTCTCCTTCTCTGCCAAAGGGAGATTGAACATGGGTCTCCCACACCCCAGCTGAGTGCTCTAACCACTGAGCTATGGAGCTCCCTCACTGCCATGGTGAAGCTGCTCCACTGTGACTAAATAATGAAAGTGTCATTGGTGCTGGACTCAGGGAGCTGGACCCAGAGTCTCCCCCCTCCTACCTCATGCCCAAACCAGTGGGCTATAGAGGCATTTCTTCTCACTCTGGCCCAGTGGAACAGCTACTGGGAGACAAAGCAAGCGAGAACATGCCTAGTCAGTGGTTAGGACACCCACCTGGGAGGTGCAGACCCCGGGTCCAGTCCCCTTGTTCCACTCTCTCATTATACAGCCACAATGGAACAGCTTCAGTGAGAGAGACTGGGAGAGCCCCACTCCAGACTAGCCCATAGCTTTCACCTTGGGGATAGGAGACCCCTGGTCAAAGCCTTCATCACCCTCTGGCAGGGAGGGAGAGAACTGAATCTGCCCACATCCCAGGCAACTGACCTGGGCACGGCCACCAGCTCCTCATTCTTCTTCTGGATTTTGAATGATTCCAAGGCCAGAAGGGACCATTGCGATCATCTCTGACCTCTTGTCTAAGACAGGCCAGAGAATGGCCCCAAAATAATTCCTAGAGCAGAGCTTTTAGGAACACATCCCATCTTGAATTAAAAAATGGTCAGCGATAGAAAATCCACCATGACCACTGGTAAATTGTTCCAGTTGTTAATTATTCTCACCATTAAAACATAACCCTTATTCTAGTCTGAATTCAGCTTCCAGCCCCTGGATCCTGTTGCAGTTGGGACCAAGCCATTCAAACGGAGGAACCCCCCGGGGAGCCCAGCCTGAACTTTATCATTAAAAAAGGCTAAATCTCAAGAAGAGGGTGAGGTTTTAACCCTAGAGAATGTGAGAAAGGCGCCTGTTCACAGACCCCCAGCCCAGCCCTACATGCCCTGACAGTAGTTTAATATAATCTGTACATATAAAAATAGCCACCTAGCACTCGCCCCACACACCAAAATTTCATCTAGTGATTAAAATGAAAAATACACCACAGCTCTCCCCACAGCCTAAGCAGACAGATGACCTGCAGGGCGTGCTGCAAAGGCTAACATGTTCAGGATGCTTTGGACCAGGATGGATGGGAGTGAATCCCCGAGCCAAGGGATCCTGGACCTGCTGGCAGCTTCCTCTCGATGTGATCTCTGCAGTTGACATTTCTAGTAATGAGATGCCCAGAACTATGCACCACAGTGGGAGTGTGACCTCACCACAACCCTTTCCCTGATGCCAGCTGTGAGACCTCTGCAGACAGCCTAAAAATCACACTGGTTTTTTTGCTGCCATAATGTATTGCAAGTACATACCCCTATTTCATGTCACCTATCGACCCTCAGGACCGCCATTGTTTTCCAAGTATCTGACCTGCTTACCCTTAAATATGTCTGCATGAACCCACAGCCCCTTCCAAGAGAAGGTATGTCAAGGGGATGGGCCATTAAGAATCAGTTACGGGAGATTAAAGAGTTTCCTATCCAGAGATGAGAACCCTCTGCAGATGGTACAACTGCTGCTTTGTCAGGAGAAGACACCTACACAGCTCATTGGATTCTTCCTCATTTTTGCATATCAAACATTTGAAGAAGTTATCCCAGAGCGGAATACATTTCCTCCACCCAGAGATTCTATTAGAGTGCTTCCAGGATTCTCGTTTCTCTCTCTCTCTATTGTACACGTGCATAAACAGTCACATCGTCATATGAGACAAGTGAAGACTGAATCTTATGGGTAAAAACCAGATGTTTCCCAATCTTCCTTAACAAGCTTATATTTTATATATGGCTTTTCAATGGATTTATAGCCAATGAAGGGATGTTACTACATTAACTCATGGAGGGGGTGGATGATAAAAACGGGAAAGGAAGAGCCAGACAAGGCTAAGAGAAGCTATCCAGAGGGCTGCAACTGGAGAAGCATGACGAATGGGCAGCCCTATTTTAGAGGGCTCCAACAGAAAGGCAGATTGCCTGGCTGGGAGTGATTGTCCGCAGCTGGAGCATTGCACAAAGACCATCTGGTATTTCTTAAACATGCTTTCCCCAGGTGATCTGATTCTTGGAATGCCCCAGCAGAGAGAAGAAATAGAGGGATTGTGAGACTGGGCCTTATTTCCAGCGTTCCCCTAATTAGTTAATGGAATCTTGTTTGAATCAGTTTCAGTTTCTCCTCTGAATCCACTGCTCTTGCTGCCTTTTCAACAGAAAACTATCAACTCAATTCCTAACATTTTTGTTGGTCTGTTCTAAGCAATTCAGTATCTGTGCCTCTTAGCACAGTGGCCCAGCAGCGCTGATAGGTCAAAAATGTCCCAAACTGCCCTTTCATTGTCATTCCACTTCAGTCTTTCCAAGGCTACTTTCAGCCACAGCTGCATGTATACTTTCCAGAGAGATTCTATTCCTCAGTCCCAGCAAGTTTGTCACAATGCATGCAAATCTGTAACTGGCTGGTTATTATGACTGAGATCCATCTGAAACTGGCACGTAAGATCTGAGAGCTTCTGAAAGAGCAGAGTGCGGAATACATGCGAGTCTTTGATCAGGAATCTAATTTCCAGGATTATTATCCTTTTTTGATGAAGTTCTTTTGAGCTATCCAGGCTAATTGCTCCAGACACACGAGAAGTCTTGTGCTGGAGACAGAGAACATTGCCATGTCACTAATGCAAAGGCAGTCATGGTGGTTCAGAGCTCACCAATGAGATTGTTCCTCTGACTCAGTTAGTGGAATCAGAATCATGCCAATGAAGAGAGGACCAACTGAAAGCTGCAAACAATAAAGGAACAGATGGAAAAATGGTTTAGAGTCAGTAGAAGGAGAACAAATCCTTGGAACCAAACTGCATTCCCACCAGCAGACAGTGCCCCCACAGAGCAGCAGAGCTTAGAAGGAAGCCCCATTATCCAAACTGAAAGATTATCCAGATCACTCCTGCCAAACCAAACTCACCAACTGTTGCTTCTTCCCTTTCTTCTCTGTTTTTCACTATGCAACAAGCCCAGCCATAAACCATGGCTGTCATCAGACATATACCCCTCAGGCCACAGAGGAGCGAATGAGCCCCACATACATAGACTCACTGGTCTCCCAGGAGGTTTCAAGCAGCGGATGAAAATTGTTCTTGTTATTTTTCCATAGTGAGGTTGGTTTCTACCACTTTAGAACATGCTGGCCTATGGGTTGGAACAGCTGTCACCAGTCTTGAAGCTAAAGGCCCTTGTGTATTCCAGAAGTGATGGTACAACACCCAGACCAGGAACAGATATTCATACCTCTGAATTCCAAAAGAAGAGTAAAATCTGCAAGCTCAGCATAGGCACCTTCAGCCCTGGCCTCAGTGCAGAGCTGAACTCTGCAAACACATTACGGAGATCGGTACACCCAGCTTTCCATAAACTCTCCCTGAGTGGAATAGCTCCGAAAGTCATCACTTCCTGGACAAGTACATGCCCTTGCATGGTAGGTGCATTCCATACTGCAAGATTCTTACATATAAACCTAATAAAAATATAACATTTTATTCTGACTGCCACTAAAAACAATGAACCATCCTCTGCATAAAACATAAAAGTCGTGCTTAATTTCTAATGAAAGAGGTGCCAAGGCTCCAGCAATTAAGTGCTGGGGCTCAAGCAATTTTCACATTCATAACTGATGAGCAAGTTCAAAGATGCTGGAGCTCTGAACTGCCAGGCCCAGAGGTGCCGGGGCTCAGTCCTGGCACAAATTAAGCACTGCATAAAAGCGCCAGGATGCAGCCGAGAGCTGTGAAACACTCCACGCGCACCCAGCATTATGAATGCACCTGAATCCTGACCTGCAGCAGGCCCTGCTATTCTAGACTTCCCCTGCTCAGAGATAACTACGCATACCAAACTAAGTAATATCCTACATCTAGGCAGCAAATTTTATATTTACTTCCTGGACACAATATTAATAGCACAAGCACTAAAAACATGTATTTTAAATGCTACTGTCAGTGAGTTAACGTGTTTGACCTCAGCAGGCTGTCTCCTTTGAACTCTCTTTGCTGTATACGTGATAGTGAATGTTTAATGAATTTACTCTATACCAAGTTTGCTCAGACCCCAGTAGGGATTGGATATTCTCTGAAGAGGTATCAAAGTGTTACTGGTATGGGATAGATTCTTAACTAGCTGCATGCAAGAGGTTTGTGCATTCAGCTGAAAAGGCTCACCCCCTTCACAGGATTAAAGTAATCCTTTGGAATGGCCCAACCTCACGAGACAGGCCCGAGTGCAACTCTTGAGACATGTAATGGTGATGTGGACCATGGCACAGGGCAGGGAAGGGAAGGTAGCTTCTTGGCTCCTGTCAAGTGCAGCGTGAGTTCCCGGGACTGTATAACATTTTCTAATGATCATTTAAAATATGTAATAAATGATAATGGAGTCAAAAGAATGTCACCACATCCAGCACACTAACCATCACTCCTACGGAAAGCCCGGACAGAATGTCAGTGGGCCGCTTGATGTTAGGCATGTGGTCTAGCTCAGATCCCTGAGCCCCATTGAACCAGGGAAGGATGGAGTATGGAGCTGGCTATGGTGGCAGGAGGAACTTGTGTGGTAGATATGCTGGATATTTCATGAAACAAGCGGTAATTCACCCTTAGAGTTTCTAACCATTTTAGATGATAACTGTATCTGTGATGGGGCTAGCTGCAGCACCCTGGTCACTGAGGTTGCTTAGCACCAACAAGGCTGCAGGCTTAATTGGAGCCAATCAACATATTTCCAGTGGGCATTACTAACACTTGACGAGCAAAGAGTCCTGTGGCACCGTATAGACTAACAGATGTATTGGAGCATGAGCTTTCATGGGTCAATACCCACTTCGTTGGATGCACCCATGAAAGCTCATGCTCCAAAATGTCTGTTAGTCTATAAGATGCCACAGGATTCTTTGCTGCTTTTACAGATCCAGACTAATACGGCTACCCCTCTGATCCTTAATACTTGACAGTAATTACTGGGTTAATTACACAATTGGTTCAGTAACTGGGAGGACCAGGAAGCAAGGGCAGGCTCAGAGGGTGAGCTCGGTGGAGGAGAGAAGCTGCGTGGAAGGCACCTCCTGCTGTACACTTCTGCTATGTCCTGCTCCGTGCAAAAAAAGAGGGTTACAGGTGCATGTGGAAAAACAACAGACTGTGTGTTTGTGATTGACAGGCTGGGCAGCACTGCTCCCTGGTAGCTGAAGAAGCAGCCTATGACATACCACACACAAGGGATTGCTCCCAACCCAATGTAACTTTATTCTGGACCTCATTATAATGGATAAAGGTGAACTAACCACTGGACTGGAAGTTGGTAGTTGCCTAGGGAGCAGTGATCATAATCCAATTAGTCAATGTGAGCAAAGAGAGAGGACAGTCCCAACCAGTTTATATATATATGTACTTGGTGCTTCAAAAAGGCTAATTGCCCAAAGATTGATGAGGAAATTGATGAGGAAATTGATTGGGAGGAAAATTTTAGATAATGAGAATGAAAACTGGGGAGTTCTTGAAGAAGAATTTATTACATGACTAAAAAGCATGATTCCATAATCAAGGCGGGGGAGGGAGGGAGGGCGGGGGCCGGGGGGGGAAGACAGCTTTGGCAAAAAGTCCATCCTGAGTCGGGGCAAAGTGAAGGTAATAATTACAAATAAAAATGACATATATAAACACATGGGAAAAGGGGTAAGTTGACAGCGATCAATATAAACCAGAAGTTATAAGTGCAGGGGAAAATCCATAGCTGGTAGGGTTAATAAGAGGGTTTTTAAAATATATTGGGAACAGAAGGAATCCTAGAAATGGTATAGGGTTCTTACCAGACTCAGACAGTAAAAGGGTTCGGTAATATTTCTATTCTGTATTTGGAAAGAAGTAGGGTGATGTCCTTATGTCACAGCAGGATGATGAAGCACTGAGGAGGATGTCAGAGAGTATCTATTAGGGATACATATTTTTAAATCAGCCAGCCCAGATAATTTGTACCCAAGACTCTCAGCAGAGGTGGCTGAGGCGATCTCTGTCTGACTGATCATTTTTAACAACAGCTGGAATGCCAGGGAAATTAGAGAAGAGTGCTAACGTTGTGCCAATATTCAGGAAGAGCAAACAGGATGGCCTGGTAGTTATAGGCCACTTCGCCTGATATCAGTCCTGAGCAAAATAATGGTTAAGATGATATGGGATGCAACTGATAGACAGGACCCTACCAAATTCATGGCCATGAAAAACGCGTCGCAGACCATGGAATCTGGTCTCCCCGTTAAACCTGGTCTTTTGTGTGCTTTTACCCTATATTATATGCATTTCATGGGGCAGGCCGGCGTTTCTCAAACTAGGAGTCCTGACCCAAAAGGGAGTTGAAGGGGGGATGTGTGCAAGGTTATTTGGGGGGGGGGAGATCATGGTATTGCCACCTTTACTTCTGTGCTTCCTTCAGAGCTGGGTGGCTGCAGAACAGCAGCTATTGGTCAGGCACCCAGGTCTGAAGGCAGTACCCAGCCAGCAACAGTGCAGAAGTAAGCGTGGCAATACCAGACCATGTCACCCTCATTTTTGTGCTGCTGCCATCAGAGCTGGGCAGCTGGTGAGTGGCGGCTGTTGGCCAGGTGCCCAGCTCTGAAGGCAGTGTCCCGCCAGAAGCATAGAAGTAAGCGTGGCAATACCAGACCATGCCACCCTCACTTCTGTGCTGCTGCCATCAGAGCTGGGGGGCTGGACAGTGGTAGCTGCTGGCTGAGGGCCCAACTCTGCAGTCAGCAGCGCAGAAGTCAGGGTGGCAATACCACACCTGGGCTTCCTTCCTGCTGTGCTGCTGCTGGCAGAGGCTCTGCCTTCAGAGCTGGGCTCCCCCCGGCCAGCAGCCGCCGCTCTCCAGCTGCCCAGCTCCGCAGACATCGCCGCCCGCAGCAGCAGTGCAGAAGTACGGGGAGCAGTGCGCAACGCACCCTACAACAACCCTGTGACACCTTCCCACACAACTCCTTTTTGGGTCAAGTTGCATACAGTTACAACACCGTGAAATTTCAGATTTAAATACCTGAAATCACAAAATTTACCTTTTTAAAAATCCTATAACTCTTAAATTAACCAAAATGGATGGTGAATTTGGTAGGGCCCCATTGATAAAGGATGGGAGTATAATTAATGTCAGTCAACATTGGCTTATGGAAAATAACTCTTATCAAACAAACCTGATTTCATTCTTTAATGGGATTACAAGTTTGGTTGACAAAGGTAAATGCGTAAATATAAGACTTGACTTTACTTTCTACTTTAGTGAGGCATTTGATACGACGACCTTCTGATTTTAAAATGTGGACTATACAATATCAGTAGAGTACACACTAAATAGATTAACAATTGCTTGGCAGATCTCAAAGTAGCCGTCAATGAGGAATCATCATTGAAGGAGGGTGTTTCAAATGCAGTTCCTCAGGGATCCATACTACAACTGACTCTGTTCATCATTTTTACCAATGACCTGGAAACAAACATCAAATCTGTATCAGAGGGGTAGCCATGTTAGTCTGGATCTGTAAAAAGCAAGAGAGTCCTGTGGCACCTTTAAGACTAACAGATGTATTGGAGCATGAGCTTTCATGGGTGAATACCCACTTCATCAGACACTTGCGAAAAGCTTATGCTCCAATACATCTGTTAGTCTTAAAGGTGCCACAGGACTCTCTGTTGCTTTTATCAAATCTGTAGATGATACAAAGATTGTCATAGTGATAAATAGTGATGAGGACAGGGCAGACATCTGGAGCAATCTGGATCACTTGGTGATCTGCCCATTCAAAGCAAATGTGTTTAATACAACCAAATGCAAGATCACACGTCTAGGAACAAGGAGTGTGAGACATACCCAAAGAATGGGGGACTGTTCTTCTAGAAAGCCGTGACTCTGAGAAAGATTTGTGGGTCACAGTGGATAGGCAACTCAACATGAGCTTCCAGTGCCATGCTGTAGCAAACAGGACAAATGCACTCCTTGGCTGTAGAAAGAGGGGAATAGTGAGTAGGAGCAGGGATGTGATTTTACCTCTATCTGTGGGAGTGGCAAGACCTATACTGGAATACTGTGTCCAGTTCTGGTGTCCACATTTGAAAAAGGATGTTATAAAATTGGAGAGGGGGCAGAAACGAGCCACAGAAATAATTTGAGGCCTGGAGAAAATGCCTGACAGGTGGAGACAAAGAACCTCAAGAAGATTAAGAGGTGATTTGATTACAGCGCATATGTCTCTTCCGGGAGTGGAAATATCAGGTAGAAAAGGGCTCTTTAATCTAGCAGAGAAAGGCACAATAAGAACCAATGGCCGGGAGCTGAAGCCAGACACATTCAGATAGCAAATGAGGCACACATTTTTAATAGTGAGGGTGATTAACCACTGGAAAAAACTGCCAAGGAAAGTGTCTTGGGTGTCTGCAGATCCAGACTGGTGATCTTTCTAGAAGATATTTTAGTCAAACACAAATTTGGAGCACCAAACAGGGATAACTGGGCAAAATGTTCTGGCCTGTGATATACAGGGGGTCAGACTAGCTGATCTAATAGTCCCCCATGGCCTTAAACTCTGAAATTCTCCCTTGTGGGGAAAGCTGGAGAGCAAGAGACAACTGCAGGGAGAAGAAAACAAAATGCAGGGCCTCTAGCTGCAACAAAATGTTGAGCACCACATGCAAAAAGAGAACTCTGCCCTACCCCCGGAAAAATCACAGCGCACGCTAGGCTCCGCCCCACCCTATCACACACAAAGCTGCCCACGGTGACCCATGCAGCTATGACCTCCATGTTGGGTAGCTACATCTAGGGAGGACACTGCACACCAGGAGAAAAGTCCCGTCTGCTCAGCAGCAAAAGGCACCACAAGCACATCCCCACCATGCCCAGCTCCTGGCTCTGGACCCTTGGCAAATACAGAGTCCTACTGAAGGTCTCTGTCCTGACATCAAAGCCCCAAGAGGTAACTTTCTTTCCAGAGCCACAACCTTCCACTAGCACCATGACATTGCTGGCCACAGAGGGAGGCTTTTGAATGCAGGAAACTAACCCACCACTAATGGGACCTCCTGCCGAGGGAGCAAGAGCGACCATGGGTCTCCCCGTGATCAGAGCTAAACATACAATTCATCACCTCAGCTTAGCCTGTCCCTTGATAAACACTTCATGCAGATGTATCCCCACACACCCCACAGCCTCGCCCCCCCCACACATCACGTCCCCCATACATCCCACTGCTCACCGGCATCGGAACCAGGGGGGCCAGAGCCCTCCCACTTTTTGAAAGTGGGCCCTGCCCCTTCCCCTCCTCTTTCCCCCCGAGGTGCCACACCCCGGCCAGGCCAGCATGGAGCCCAGCCGAGGAGCCTGGGCAGTTGTGGGAGCCATGCAGACCCTCCACTGCTTGTGGTGCATCAGGGCTGACAGTGCCCCCCGGCCCGTGTCCCCGCCCCCTGCCCCGGGCTTCCCGCCCAGCCCACAGCAGGTGGAGCGTCTATGACTCTGCGTGACTCTCCCCAACCTGGCTTTGGCAGGGGAGGCCTTGGAGCCGCAGCCCGGCCATGGTAAGAGACACTCAGGCAGCTTTGGGAGCCTCAGCATGGGCCCTCCACCTTCCCTGGGTGGGGAGTCCAGGGGACAGGGAGACAGGCCTGGGACTGCTCTCAGTGGGCCCCCCACACCTGGGGTTGCAGGCATCCAGTTTTCGACCCGGAACACCTGGTTGAAAAGGGACCCTGGTGGCTCCAGCCAGCACTGCTGACCAGGCTGTTAAAAGTCCAGTTGGCTGCTGCAGCGGGGCAGGCAGGGTGCCTGCCCAGCTCCACACGGCTCCTGGGAAGCTATCTGGCTTCCCTCTGGCTTCTAAGCGTTGGGGCGGCTCCGTAAGCTTCCCCCACCAATGGCCGGTTCTGCAGCTCCCATTGGCTAGGAACCGCTGCCAATGGGAGCTGTGGGGGCGGCGTGTGCCGGCTGGAGCAGTGCACAGAGCCGCCAGGCAGTGCATCCCTCTGCCTAGGAGCCAGAAGGACATGCCCGCAGCTTCCAGGAGCTGCCTCAAGTGAGTGCCACCCAGAGCTGCACCCGTCACTCCCTCCTGTACCCCAAACTCCTCATACCTGGCCCCACCCCAGAGCCCACACCCCAGCTGGAGCCATCACCCCCTTCCACACCCTAACCTCCTCCCCCATCCCAGAGCCCCCTCCTGCACCTGAACCCCTCATCCCCAGCCCCACCCCAGAGTTCGCACCCCCTCCCGCTCCCTAACCCCCTCCTCCAGCCCAGAGTCTCCTCCTGCACCCTGAACCCCTCATTTCTGGCCCCCACACCCCCTCACAGAGCCCATATTCCTCCCATACCCAAACATCCTGCCCCAGCCTGGAGCCCCTTCCTGCACCCCACACTCATCTCTGGCCCCAGCCCAAGCCCTCACCCCTTCTCGCACCCCACAACCCGCTGCCCCAGTCTGGTGAAAATGAGTGAGTGAGCGAGGGTGGGAGAGAGCGAGTGATCGGGAGGGGTGGGGCGAGGGGGGGTGGGGCCTTGGGAAAGGGGTGAGCCAGGGGGCAGGACAAGAGTGTTCAGTTTTTTGCAAATAGAAAGCTGGTAACCCTACCCACACAGTGGCTGGGCAGTGGCACGAAACCCACACTGGCAGCTGTGGGGAGCCGGTGCCTCCACCTGCCCTGGGTGGGAGGCCTGAGGGGTGGGGACACAGGCAGGGGGCTGCTTTCAGCCCCACCCCCACCCCAGATCCGCTCCAGCTTCCGGCTTGGCCGGGGGGGGCGGGGCCTCCAGGGCAAGAGGAGGGGCAGGGGGGCCTCAGGGACGGGCTCCGACGCCCCTGTCACTGCTTCCATACATCCCACACCCTCCACACACATACCACTGCTTCCATATACTGCACCCCCCCACACACCCCACTACTGCCACACACCCCACAGCCTCACCCAGATATCACTACCCCATACACCCCACTCCCACACACATACCACTGCTTCCATATACTGCACCCCCCCACACCCCACTCAGATACCACTACCCCCATACACTCCACTCCCCCACATATCCCACTCCCACACACATACCATTGCCTCTGTGCACCCCACCTCCACATACACCCCATATACACACACCACTGCCCCCCTCCACAGACACACCCCTTAGCCCCTCTCCACAGTCCATACACACAGCATCTGACAACCCTCTCTCACACACACACACACAACCCAAAATACCCCATAAACAGATCGAGTTATTTCTCCTGCAAGCTGGGAAGACAGAGCAAGCTGCTATTGTTATTTATTTTTGTAGATACTGATGCTGAAACCATTCACCCTGGCCAGAGAACAGCAGAGAATTGGAGCATAAGTTTTCGTGGGTGAATACCCACCTCGTCAGATGAAAGCTCATGCTCCAATACCTCTGTTAGTCTATAAGGTGCCACAGGACCCTTTGTCACTTTTCACAGCCACAGCCTAACACGGCTCCCCTCTGACAGCAGAGAATTGTTACTGTAGGAAGATGTATTTTATATGATGCCCACATGAAGCTAGTCATCAATATTAATCACTATGTTTTTAAGCCCTAGCCTTCCCCATCTCCTCGTGTCTCTCAGTGTGTCCCATCTGCTCCCTCTCTCTAATTTAGTTTCTAGGCAATCCTATCCAGCACACCACCAAACACACACACACACAACAGAGACGTGTGTGTGCTCAGCTCTATCCATAACCCTCAAGAGCAGGTTCTTCTCTTTCCAGAATGTGGCTGCCACACATCTGGCTGTCATTAATAAGCTTGTATACGGGTCATGTCCTTTCAAGTTGTAAATTCCTAGTTGTGGCAGCCCCAACAGTAGCTCCAAAGGGCCCATCCATTCCACTGATCTGTCACCTACAAGGTGGGTGGAGAAGTTTTCATTTCATTTGTTAAAGGAACCAATTAGTGAACACAGCATGGAGATTCCAAACAGGGAGCAGATTCCCCATCTGGGAGCGTGACACGGACCCAAAGCAAAACCCCTGATTCTCCTACTGCCCAGCCATGGCTGCACTGCCAGGCTCTCATCTGTTCATAGGAGAGGAGCACGAAGTGGTGGCGGGATGACTGTGAGGAAGGGAAGATCTTAACCTCTCCCTTCCAGAGGAAGGGCCAGACAAGGAATACCAATCTCCTATTCCCCAAGGCAGGCACCACACCTTTCACAAGAAGCCCCCCACTACCACCAGGACAATCAGCAGGGACATTCCCTGTCCTGAGATGCAAGCTCACCCCTTGAAGGGCATGGGATAGGGAAGGCCACGTCCTGCCCTTGCCCCAGGACAGCATGTCACGGATCCACAGGATAGGGGCTATGGCCCTACCCTCTCCTCATTCCTCTCTCGTTTGCAAAGCCAGGCCCCCAGGCCGAGCGCTGTACAACTTGCTTTGAAAAAAAGAAGTCATGCTGCACTCTCCTCACTCTGCACTTGGCAGCAGCCGCGTCACCTTTGCCCCCATGGCCTAGAACACACTTGGCAATGGCTGGGCAGCCGTTCTGCTGTGGCGCTGCCGGGGCCTAGAACGGGATGGAGAGCACAGGACGGTCTCCTAGCTCCCAGTTCTGTTATTTGTTCTAGAAATGCCTCGCCAACCTCTTTCTGATTTGCTGGTCTATAGCAGACCCCTACCAGGACATCAGCCTGATTTCCCCCCTTTTATCTTTACCCAGAGACTCTCAACTGCTCTGCCTCCTACCTCCATCTGGCCCTCAGAACAGGTATATATATTCTTGATGTATAATACATGTCTCCTCCCTTTTTCCCCGGCTGTCCTTTCTGAACAAGCTGTACCCCTGTAAAACAAGATTCCAGTCAGCGGCTTTATCCCAAGTCTCTATGATGCTAGTTAAGTCATTTAACTTACACACTAGTACTTCCAGTTCTTCCCCATACTCCTTCCAGTTGTGCAGAGACTTGGGCAGATTGCCCATCAACTTCCCTCTTGTTGCTCTTATGATCTTATTCGAATTTTCCATGTCCCACCCAGAAGTCTAGCCCTCGCTTAAGGCTGTCTTTTTTCTGCTTACCTATGGGCTTTTGTCACATGTCCCTGGAGCCCTAATTTAACGCCCTCCTCAAGAGGTTGGCTCCCCTCTTTCAGCCATGGAAATGAATGTTCTTGGGCATCTTTGAAAGGGCTTCTTCCTCTATACATAGGAAGCTGGAACCCTGTGTACCTCCAAAGAGAGGAGCTTTTACCCTGCATGCTCTGCTGAGGCTTCACACACAATACTGGAAGGTAACAGTCTGGCTAAGGTGAAATTCAGAAGGTACCTTACAGAGGAATCTGGGATGCAGTTACAAACACACTTCATCCTTGTGAAAAACGGTGTTCAGCAGGTCTGCCGTGAGGGCCCCAACCTTCCCCATCCTCCTAGGGGAGTAATCACCACAAGTAGGGCAACCATCATGGAGAGGTGCAGAAAGGAGCAAGAAGCCAAAGGTAAGTGGTGCTGTTGACATCACAGGGAAAGCCGCTTCCACTTAGCAGACTAGCATCAAGCATTAGCATGCAGAGGGTCTCCTGCTGTTCAGGCTGAATGGAACATACTGGAGCAGGCACTCTCTATTGGACATCCATCCAAAAGCCATGCTGCCATGCTGGGGTGGTTTGTCTTGCCCTTATTTGGGGATAGTAGGCCTGGGAACAGCTGTAGGTAGATGCATGGCAGGCTGCCAGCTGCAGAACGATAGGGAACCAGAACTACCTCAGCCACAAGGAAGGTCTGAGGATCACTGTGGCCCTGCCAAGCTTGATTTTCCTAAGGACACGGGGCAGGAGGGGAGGGGAGCTTAGCTGCCCACTGCACCAGGAAGGTGTCCCCTCTGGAATTGAGACCTGACCATCTTGGGAGCAATAAGTCAGGCACTTTTTGTTCCATTGGGTTCCAAAGAGATCTCACAATGGAACACACCTTTGGTGAAAGATTTGCTGCACTGTCAACAGGTGGAGTTCCCCTTTGTAATCCCTGTGCAAGCCCCTGTAGCGGCTGGCTGCTAGGGAGTTCATTACCCCTGGAATGTGAACTGCTGAAAGTGTGCTCTGATGCTGGATACACCAGTTCCAGAGCTGGCCCATCTTCCTGCAGAAGGGAGTGGCTCTCGCTTGTTTATGCACTAGACAGAGATCATGTTGTCTGATCTGACCTGAATGTGCATGGACCAGGCAATGGCTAGAAATATCTTGCATGCCTTGTGGACTGCACAAAGCTCAAGCAGGTGGATGTGCATCCTGGGTGCCTGCATGGACCAGGAGCCTCGGGCTGTCTGGTCATGTAGATGCGCTCCCGATCCCAACAGAGAGGCATCCATGATGAGTGTTCTTGGAGGGAGAGAGAAAATGAAGGAACCACTGTGGCACCTTAGTCCACAGCAGACTGCATGGAACTCTGTTTCTGGACAGATGGCAGGCAAAGTCAGATCACCCAGGAATTGAATCTATGTGGGCAGGGCACCCACTGGATATTCCATACCTAGGGGCTAGCCCATTTAACCGTCCCTACCAGAGTCCAATCTGTGTCCAGTTTGCTTGGTGACCAAGCCCTAACAAAGAACTGTGCAGAGCAAAGAACCCCCTCAAACAAATTCTATGTGTTTGGATTCTGAAGATAAGGAAGGTCTCTCTATAGCAGACGTCCGACCCCCTCAGCCAACTCCAAAAAGACAAAATCTATCACAGAGAAGGGAAATATTTACACACGTTAGTCTAGCTCCAGTTAAATATTATGCTTAGCTGTCTGGAGTCTGTGTTCTCAGGCTATGTCTATGAAATCAAAGATTAAACTTCATAACAATTATGAAGCTGCGCTGCTCAAATTCAAAGGGAGTTAAAGGCCATTACAATAGTTTTACTGCTGATATTAAAATGAAATTATTCTGTCTTCTCCAGGAAACCTGGAGCTGAAACCTTCTGAACTCTCCTATCAACACACATGGAAAGGCTACGCGCAGCACTGATAACCAAGGCAGGTTCTGTGAAAGCCTGTGAGCAGTGCCTGACAGCGCTTTGAAGCAGCCTGGGAAGGAAAGCGAGCCTCTTCTCTCGGGAAAATGTGTTTAGTGGAAAGTAAGCAAGTTGTCAGGGGAAAAGCTGACAATGTTGATTCCAACAGTTGTACTAGGAACAAACAGCCAAGCAGATTAGGTTACCAGAACGAGAAATGCCGCTGACAAGCCCATGTCAATGCCGGGCTTTCAGGTACAATGTGTGCTTCAGCCACATTCATGGCCTCGGTACCACAGACCCTAGGGCAAAACTCACTGCCCGTGCCCACAGCCCCTTTGCATGGGGTCCCATGCGCAGCACCAGCTCCAGCACCTCCAGCAGTTTGGCTGGGAGTTACAAGGCTGGGAACTGAGAGGGATGGCGACAAAGAAGGGTCTGTGCTCTGGGTCTCTTTACAGCTCCTCACCTTTTCTGGAGGAATTTTATTTTTTGCGCGGGAGGGGGCGGTCAGGCTGGAAATACATCAGGGGGCATAGACAGCACCAGTCTCGGCTCCCTCTTCTCTCCCCTCGGGAGTCTGCCATATCCACCTCAGCCTCTCCACTGGGGTCTGCAGCATCCCAAGAAGCTGAGTGGCCTCCTTCACCTCCCCAATAATGTGGGGGAGGGTTCTGCAGCCCTGGTTTGATTTAATTAATTCCTTGCTCCTTCTTGAAGTGTCTGTGGTTTATTCTGCTGGGGTGATAGAGAGATCACTGTAGGCTGCTGGGATTCCTCTCCTCTACCCCGTCATTGCCTGGAGACCTGAGCCCTTCACAAGCACTTTTAATGTGTGTCCATAAAATGGCAACCCCTTCTGTCTCTCGAGGTTCTACTCCCCAGCTAATGCAAACATTACCAGGAATAGAGCATTCTCTCAGCTCCGTCTGGGCCATTATCATTTTATATTTGCTCTTTAATATTTACTGGGTTCATGCAAAGTGCATACTCTGAGGGAAAAAAATGAGACGCAGCTTAGATCCAAATTTAGTAATTGCTGCAGCCCCATCTGACATGGATAGTTAGAGGGTGATCTCCACAATACTTCACTTTCCACTGCATTCTGCATAGCGACTTGGTCCCCGTGTAGCAGGCACCCTGGAGCTTTCACCTACAGGAGTCTTCACAGTCCCTCCATCACATTTAGCAAATCCCATATACCCAAACACTCAGCATTGCTGGTAGAACAACCAGAGACACTGACAGGCTACAGTGATAGGCACACTGACTCAATATGGTTTCCGAGCCACCCTACAGTAAAGACTGCAGCTCGTTGGAGCGAAATACGTGCTATTTGTAACATCTGAATTTATCAAAGGAAAAAGAATTTGAAAAATTGAATTTACATGTCATTAATGATGCTGCTTATTTGCCTTTTTCTTGAGTTGTTCCCACTGAAATGCCTATGTTTAATGGAAACTTGTGTGTTAACTTTTGGTTTTGCAAACCCTGTGTTTTGGAAAACTTGTGTGTCAGCCCACTGTGAGTGACTGTTTCTTTAATCCGAGAGGAGATGCTTCTCAGCCTGGCCTTTCCTAAGCCAGGTAGATGCTTGTTGGCACAGTCCTGGGGTGTCAGCTGGCTTTCGAATACCTGCTAGCTAGCTAAGGACTAGCCCTGGCTCCTGGTGCCAGAGCTAACCTTGCAGCCTTACCTGTTAACGTGAGGTTGCTGTATGTGTTTGAAAACTGCTCCTTTAACAAAACCAAATGCATCTGAGCTGCCTTTTCTCGCTGTAGTTCCAACATAATGTCTGGGTGCTGGGCAATCTTACAGCCTTTCTGCTTATCCAGGGCAATGTCGCTGCGGACAATGTCTAGAGGGAGAGGAGAGAGAGAAAAAGGGAGACGGACAAACCTCAGCTTTCAGTTCCAGCCAAAGGAGCCAGATGCTTGACTCTGAACCAGCCAACACTACAAGCAATAAA
This sequence comes from Gopherus evgoodei, assembly GCF_007399415.2. NCBI lineage: Eukaryota > Metazoa > Chordata > Testudines > Testudinidae > Gopherus > Gopherus evgoodei. Next base: position 773,278 of record NC_044328.1, on the reverse strand, counting down.
CACCCGATCACACAAAACGCAAGCCAAGGGGCAGCCCCCTGGGGCCCATCCACCCCATTTACCTTCTCGGCTCAAGCCCTAGATCATCTGCAGCCCTCACTTCTTATCTCCCACTAGAATGTCAAGCCAGTCTCTCTAATGCAGCAGCCCGTCCCACCCCCCTTGAAGTGGCTGGCCCCTGGCAGTTTATCACTCTAACTCACAATTATTACCGTTCCTTCACTGGAAAGTTTTGTCTAAAGTCTCCCAATGTTTATATCATGTCTCCTTGTTTCTGGTTTCTTTGCCAGCGATAACTACAGTGAGCTAAATACCTCCCTGGTGTAAGGCCACTGCTTTTCCATACCACCAGATACACCAGGGAGGGATTCGGCTCGAAGTCTCTGCTCCAGCACTATTAATCCTTATTGCAACTTTCAAACCTTGGATTAAATCTGCACAGATTATAACCCTGGGAACAGCTCCCGTGGCACCTTCTTGTCCTTGCTCTCCCCACATCAAGAATGCGGTGCTGATACTTCGTTAGCTCTTCCTTTCTCTCCATATCAGTATTGTATGGGTCATATTGTTGATCATGACATAGCCTTCCCATCACACCCTCACACAAAACTACTTGCCCGCTGTGGAGACTTGGGAGCAAAGGGAAAGAGAAAAGAAGAGAAAAAGAAGCTGTAGCTTCCCCTATATTCATAATGTACCGTGATAGCACATGTTCACCCCACCTAGCTAGCTAGCCAATACAATAAGCAAGGAAAGCTGGAGCATTCTCGCAGTGTTACAGAAGGCTGTGTTTTACTCAGTCTATTTTTTCTTATCAAATGCACATTCCTTTCCAAAAATAACCCCCTGTAAGTGGCACCTTTGGACCCCAAAGAGCATGTGTTCTGATTCACTTGTTGCTCTGCCAGAATGTGTCCCCTACTACTATTTACTCTGCAGTTCCAGGACAGCGTTACAGATTGCATATCAGAAGCACCAGGTGGTCAGAGCTGAGAGCCTCCCCTCCACCCAGGCCCTTATCTTGCAGGGCTATATACTCTTGTTTGCTTAGTGCCCCACTGTTTCCGGTAGGGTCATTACATGTAGACTCTGCCCAGCCTGCAGCCATCCCATTTTGTAATGGGCCTGACTGCAGGGTAACCATGCAACTTTGGGATCCATCTTATTGACATTTGGCCCAGTTGTGCCCCTGAGAGCTGCCCTGATCTCCCCTGTCCAACTGCAGAAGAGCGAGGAGAGCAGATGGCTGCCTTAGCAGCCCCATTCCATCCTGTTCCAGGACCCTGTGGTGAGACATCCAGGGTGGGATAGAGTGCAGGGAGTGGGCTGGCTGGGGGCACACCGTGGCCCTTCAGTGCCCCACCTCTGTGTCAGGAATTACGGCAGGAAGGGGGAGGGAGGTCCTGATACTTTGGGGATCTGTCAGGTTTCCTGTGGCTCACTCCACAGAAGTGCAAACTTTGCCCCAGTTACACAATATGGGGAACCCCAGAGTTTTAGACACATATACACCCTGCTCCCCTGTAGAAGCCTATTGCTCCTCAACCCCTATGCGGAAGAACTAATCTAACCTGTTGCTCTTCATGCTGATGTTCTCCAGCTAGAGCTCAACTGTGACCCAGCACTGTGCAGCTCTCGGGCCCCCACCAATATCAGGAGGCAAATCCAGCTGTGTAGAGACCCCTCTGGGGCCCCCGGCCTGCTGTGCTCTGCACCCGAGCCATCCTGTCCTCTGACCACCCGATTTCACACGCTAAGCAGGATGGGGCTCACGTTAGTGCTTGGATGCAGATCTACAAGGGACTGAAGGAAGTGGTGCTGGTTATTCATGTAAGGGACCATCTTCCATCCAGATGAGCACTGAGGCCCTGGCAGTGGCATGGTGCTAGGAGGTGCCATCTCTTGGAAAGGTGCTAGGAGGTGCCATGTTCTCCAGCTAGAGCTCAACTAGAGCTCTGTCATGCATCCCCACTTCCTCTTGTATCACCTGCTCTCTCAGCTTCCTGGGCACAGGAAGGATGCAGAGTGGGACAACACGCCAGCTCCCTCAGGGTTGGCAGGACGTCTGCATGCTCCCAGGTCCCTGGCAGCTTTTCTTGCTTGAAGGAGACACAGAGGATCTCCATTATCACAGAGTCAGGTGCCCCTTGTGAGACTTTGCCTGCTGGAGGCAGGGATCAGTTCTGGAGATGTGGATTGGAATTGCTCCTCCAGGGCTGTGCTGTGGCCCCACGGAGGAAACTCTGGAGAGCCAAGTAGCAGCCTCTGGTCCTGACGTAGACCCTGGTAGTGGGCTGTGCATCATGGCCAGGCAACCTCCGTAGGCACCTTAGCTGCCAGGCACGAAGACTCCTCCACTATCAGCCTGCACCTTCCCCAAGGGCACCAGACCCCTGCTGTTGTGACCCCCCTAACTGTCTCCTGCTCCCTAATTCTTCACAGGGACCCTGCCTGTGGCCCCCCCGATTCCCCAGGGACCTCATCCCCTGCCTGCGGCCCCCACTCCCAACTGTCTTCAACCCCTAAATTCCACACAGGGAATCTCCTCCCACTGCCTGTGGCCCCCACGCTCCCCCAGGGACCCCCCATCCCCTGCCTGTGGCCCCCGCCCCCAACTGTCTCCAACCCCTAAATTCCACACAGGGACTCCCCACTCCCTGCCCGTGACCCTGATCCCCAACCGTCTCCAATCCCTAAATTCCACACAGGGAATCCCCTCCCACTGCCTGTGGCCCCCACACTCCCCCAGGGACCCATCATCCCCTGCCTGTGGCCCCCACACTCCCCCATGGACCCCCCATCCCCTGCCTGTGACCTCCATCCCCAACTGTCTCCAACCCCTAAACACCACACAGGGAATCCCCTCCAGCTGCCTGCCCCCCCACACCTTGCCTGTGAGTCCCATGCTCTTCCAGGGACCACCTACCCCCTGCCTGTGGCACCCACCCCCAATTGTCTCCTACCCCTAAATTCCACGCAGGGACCCCCCATTCCCTGCTTGTGATCCCCTCCCTCAACTGCCCCCATCCCCTCCCTCCACTCAGAAACCCCCATTCCCCGCCTGTGATCCCCACTCCCCTAATGTCTTCAACCCCCACACTCCTCCTAGAGCCCAATACTTTCCCCTATATCCCTCCTATCTGACCCCAGCCTCCACCTGGCCCCAACTCAGAGCACTGTGGCCCCACAACTGGCTTCTGCTCAACAGCCACGCAACCTTCCCGCCCCCATACTGTGCTGGAAGAGCAGCTGCACATTCAGCACACTGCCCCTGCAGGCGGCTCGCCCAGTCCACCCAGGGCCTGTCCGCACTCTGCCAGCACAGGAGAGCACGTCCTTCCAGGGCTGAGGCGGTTCCTCTGCCTGGGCGAGCCCCTCTTTGGTTTTGGCAGGCAGGGCTGACACCAGTGGCTGTGGCACTATAGGCACTCGGCATCCACCTCCATTCTGTAGGTGGCAAAGCTCAAACCCACAGTGGCCTGCAGAGACTGTGAGCAGAGAGGTCCTCATGGGGCTCTCTCCTTGCCTCTTCTGATCAGCTGGTGGCTGCCGTGCCCACTAGTCTGTCTACACTTGGCTTTTCAAAGTTGCTCGTTTTCTCTTCCAGGTGCTTCTAGGAGTTTCCCAGGAATGACATCTCCCAGGGACAAGGTCACCTGGCTAGGTCATTGTCTGGAGGAAGAGCGGGTCAGCCCAGCAGCCAGAGAATGAAAAGTTAAAGTTCTGGGATCATCAGGATCTCACCATCTTGTTGGTATGTCTCTCTCTTAGCAGTACAGTGCCCTAATGGGAGTAGCTCTTTACCGAGGAGTTAATTACTTTTAGGACAGCAGCACCTAACAGCCTCAGTCAGGGGCTGGAACCCACTGTGCTGGGTGCTGCACAAACTCAGACCGACGGTGCCCACGTCAAACAGGTTCTAATTGAAATGAGCACATCAGTAACGTAGGAGTTTGAAGGAATAGGAGGCTGCTCAAGGCACTAGCATACCCTATGAAATGCAGGGAAGTTAATGTTTCTGCCCCTTTCTTACAATAAAAAGGCTGCGTTGAACCAGCACAAACATGGGGGGTTGCATTTAGCACACATTAAAGGACTTGATTTATATTAGACCAAATGCACAAAAGTGAGCGAAATCAGACAACGATTATAGGAGCCTGTCGGGGAGCAGCCTCGTGGGGATGAGCAGGCTCGGGGGCTGACATGCTCACTGCCCATTCAGTGGACAATCTGCACTGGACAGTCACTTGCTTCAGTTCAAAACCCCAGCTTGTCCCAGTGTGGCTCACCAGCAGAAGTTGGGCCAATAAAAGATATTATCTCACCCACCCTGCTTCCCTGCAAAGAAAGTCACTTGAAGTGTCCTGGACTTTTTATATCAAAACAAAACAATTCACCTTGAAGCTGGTTCTCTTTCCCCAGTGCCCCTCGGCAGTCCCCAGCACTAGGCCTGGCAGATACCAGCTGCATTTGATGGCACAGCTCACGCATGCTTTGTGTACTCAATACAGTACAATCACTCATGTAACAGCAGCACAAATGCAGTATGAAGGGAGCACACCCGTGTGGCAGGTCAGGTGATCTGCGGCTGATTACAGGACAAAACTATCCCTGGGATTGGGGGTCATACAAATGAAGGGGGAATCCAAAGGTGCGTTGTGGCCAGAGTGCCAAATAAAGCAAAGGGGCTCCCCACAGGCAGTATGTCTCTTCGCTCAAGGTGGTCCTGGTTCCTAGCTCAGTTCCACCACGAGTGAGTCATGTCCCTTGTAAGACAGTAACTTCTGCTAGCTGATCCCAGCCATATTCCCCATATGCCTAGTCTATGCTGCCCTCCCTTCACGGAGGGCAACAGGTGATGCATATCACTGCTCAGCAAATAGCCTCCCTGCTCCCTAGACCCTGGGCAGGCCCTTTGCACCCAAGCACACCCCACAGAGGAATCCTAGCACCATGCAGCTACCAACACACAGACGGTGACTACACCTTGCTGGGGGGCTGTGAGATGATCCGGTATCTGTGAGGAAGGTTGTTATCTCTGATTAACCATCTAACGCAGAGAGTGACCACCCTGCACACTGCAACAAAACCCAAACCAGACAAAATAATGACACAGATCCTCAGCCGCTCTGCCCTGCAGCCAGCCTAGCAGACCAGAGGATGCTGGTGGTGCAGAGCAGGCTAGAAGCTTCTATTGCACTATCCTTCTTGCAGCCTGCATAGGAGCAAAGGGGCATGGCCAGGAGGTCCCCACATCCCACCTGCTGGAATGGCCTCTTGAGATCACTGATAGCTGCTGCCAATTAGAACATCCCTCAGGCTCCTCTAACTTCCTGGAGGGGCTAGACCAGCAACAAACCGCCCTGGATCAGGGGCCACAAAGGACGCTGAAAGAAACCCTTATACAAATGCTGGTTTTGAATTGTTCTGTTTATTCCTTGGCTGAACCTGGGGATCTGGGCCAATACATCTCTACAAGACTAGAACATTCACAGATAAGTGTCTGCATTAACCATTATCCACAATACACTTGCTATACACTTTCAGTCTTACAACATGATTTTTAAAGAAAACTGTATAACATTGTGATGCTCTGTACCTTGGGGGAACACCCTGCACCCACATGTTCATCCTTAGAGTACGATTGTGTGGTATCCAATGCAAAGTTTCTCATGCCAGGTGTCTTCGGAAGGCTCGTGATGCCCTGAACATTGTTATTACGGTGAGGTTATAGGTTATAATTTCATGTGTATAATTATGAGGCTGAGGGCTTGTCTACATCAGAAAGTTGCAGCGCTGGTGAGGGAGTTACAGCGCTGCAACTTTGAAGGTGTACACATCTGCAGGGCATCACCAGCGCTGCAACTCCCTGTTTGCAGCGCTGGCCGTACTCCCGTTTTGTCTCGGGTGTAGAGGATCCAGCGCTGGTGATCCAGCGCTGGTAATGCAATGTAGACACTCACCAGCGCTTTTCTTGACCTCCGTGGAAGGAGGAAGCCTCTGGTAATCAAGCTGGTTTCCTTTCCCGGTTTGCTCTCTCGGTCCCGGAGCCAGCCAGCAAACCGCAGGGAAGGAGACCTGCTTGCTCGGGGTTCCGGGACCGAGAGAGCAAACCGGGAACGCCGCGGTTTGCTCTCTCGGTCCCGGAGCCAGCCAGCAAACCGCGGGGAAGGAGACCTGCTTGCTCGGGGTTCCGGGACCGAGAGAGCAAACCGGGAAAGGAAACCAGCTTCGCCGCGGTTTGCTCTCTCGGTCCCGGAACCCCGAGCAAGCAGGTCTCCTTCCCCGCGGTTTGCTGGCTGGCTCCGGGACCGAGAGAGCAAACCGCGGCGTTCCCGGTTTGCTCTCTCGGTCCCGGAACCCCGAGCAAGCAGGTCTCCTTCCCCGCGGTTTGCTGGCTGGCTCCGGGACCGAGAGAGCAAACCGCGGCGTTCCCGGTTTGCTCTCTCGGTCCCGGAACCCCGAGCAAGCAGGTCTCCTTCCCCGCGGTTTGCTGGCTGGCTCCGGGACCGAGAGAGCAAACCGCGGCGTTCCCGGTTTGCTCTCTCGGTCCCGGAACCCCGAGCAAGCAGGTCTCCTTCCCCGCGGTTTGCTGGCTGGCTCCGGGACCGAGAGAGCAAACCGCGGCGTTCCCGGTTTGCTCTCTCGGTCCCGGAACCCCGAGCAAGCAGGTCTCCTTCCCTGCGGTTTGCTGGCTGGCTCCGGGACCGAGAGAGCAAACCGCGGCGAAGCTGGTTTCCTTTCCCGGTTTGCTCTCTCGGTCCCGGAACCCCCCTTGAAGCCGCCCAACAGCGCTGCAGTGTGGCCACATCTAACACCACTTGCAGCGCTGGTTGCTGTAAGTGTGGCCACTCTGCAGCGCTGGCCCTATACAGCTGTACTAATACAGCTGTAACAACCAGCGCTGCAAAATTTTAGATGTAGACATGGCCTGAAAATGTGTCCTCATGGCTTAAAACAAGCCCAGGCAAAAACTCTCCAGGAGCAGAGGGCAGTTCACACCTCATCAGGCAGGAATGGGACAAACCCAGCCCAGCCTCACAGGAACAAAGGACACTGGCCCAGGCAGCAACAAAGGATCTGTTGGACTCTCAGGTGAGTCACCCCCCTTCCCTTGGTCAATCAGGGACTACGATGAGGTAATGATCACCTGACCCTGAAGGAGGGGCGGGGAGACAATGCCAAGAGGGAATAAAGAACGTGATAAAAGGGAGAGACATTTGCCATGCTCTTCCTCTCTCTTCCACCTCCATCTACAGACATCACCACCACGTGACTGAAGCACTGATCAAAGGGCACAGCCTGGCCGAAGGGCAGCCAGGCAGCCTGGGTTTAGAAAAAGACGGTTACTCACCTTTGTAACTGTTGTTCTTCGAGATGTGCGGCTCATATCCATTCCAGTTAGGTGTGCGCGCGCCGTGTGCACGTTCGTCGGAGAGTTTTACCCTAGTAACACTCGGTGGGCCGGCAGGGCCTCCCCTGGAGTGGCGCCGCCATGGCGCCTGATATATACCCCTGCCGGCCCCTCCACTCCTCAATTCCTTCTTGCCGGCTACTCCGACAGTGGGGGAGGAGGGCGGGTTTGGAATGGATATGAGCAACACATCTCGAAGAACAACAGTTACAAAGGTGAGTAACCATCTTTTCTTCTTCGAGTGCTTGCTCAGATCCATTCCAGGTAGGTGATTCCCAAGCCTTACCTAGGTGGTGGGGTCGGAGCGAGACGTTGCAGAACGTAAGACCACTGAGCCGAAGGCAGCATCGTCCCTGGACTGCTGGACCAATGCGTAGTGTGATACAAAGGTGTGGATGGAAGACCAGGTAGCCCGTGCAACATATTTCCTGGATGGGAACATGGGCCAGGAAAGCAGCAGATGAGGCTTGAGCCCAAGTAGAGTGGGCGGTGAGATGGCCAGTCGGAATGTGGGCCCAGTCGTAGCATATCCGGATACAGGACGTCACCCAAGATGAGATCTGTTGGGGGGAGATTGGCATGCCCTTCATGCGCTCTGCGACCGCTACAAATAGCTGAGGCGAATGTCTGAAAGGTTTGGTCCTCTGGATGTAAAAGGCGAGGGCCTGGCGGACATTCAGGTTATGCAGCTGTTGTTCCCAGCGCAATGAGTGCAGCTTCGGGAAAAAGACTGGTAGAAAGATGTCTTGATTAATGTGGAAGGCAGAGACCACCTTAGGGAGGAATGTCGGGTGCGTTGCAGCTGTACCTCGTCCTTGTGGAATACTGTATACAGAGGATCCACCATCAAAGCGCGAAGTTCCGATACTCGTCTAGCCGAGGTGATAGCGACGAGGAAGGCTGTCTTCCAGGACAGGTACAGCAGCGAGCATGTGGCTAAAGGCTCAAAGGGGGCACCCATGAGCCTAGCTAATACGAGGTTGAGATTCCAGGTAGGGGATGGACGCTTGACCTGAGGGTAGAGCCACTCCAAGCCCTTGAGGAATCTGGAAACTATGGGGCGAGAGAAGATCGAAGTGCCAGTTTCCCCAGGATGGAAGGTGGAAATAGCTGCAAGATGCACCCTTATAGAAGAGATCGCCAGGCCCTGCTCCTTGAGGGACCATAAGTAGTCCAAGATAATGAGGACCGATACACCTTCAAGAATAAAGTTATGCTGGGCGCACCAGTGGGAGAAGGGCTTCCACTTGGCGAGATATGTTGCCCGCGTGGAAGGCTTTCTGCTTCCCTGTAGCACCTGTTGCACAGAGGTGGAACAACGCAATTCAGATTGGTTCAACCAGACAGCAGCCATGCTGTCAGATGGAGGGACTGCAGGTCCAGGTGGTGAAGCCTGCCGAAGTCCTGCGTTATGAGCTCCGGGCAGAGTGGCAGAAGTATCGGGTCTGCCAGAGAAAGGTCGAGCAGCAGGGTGTACCAGTGCTGTCTCGGCCATGCCGGAGCGAGCAGTATTAGCTGGGCTCTGTCCCTGCGGAGTTTGAGTAGAACTCTGTGGACGAGGGGAAAAGGTGGGAAGGCATAAAATAGGTGACCTTTCCAGGGAATTAGGAACGTGTCCGAGAGGGAGCCTGGGGAGTGATCCTGTAGGGAGCAGAACACCTGACATTTCCTGTTCTCTCGGGAGGCAAAGAGGTCTATCTGGAGAAAGCTCCACTTCCGGAATACAGAATGGAGAATGTCCGGATGGATGGACCACTCATGGGACAGGAAGGACCTGCTCAGGTGATCCGCGAGAGAGTTCCGGACTCCTGGAAGAAAGGAGGCTACCAGGCTATGCGGAAGTCCCACAGTTGCATCACCTCTTGACAAAGGGGGGGGAGATCGCGTCCCTCCCGGCTTGTTTATGTAATACATGGCCATTGTGTTGTCTGTGAACACTGCAACACAACGGCCCTGTAGATGACGCTGGAAGGTTTGGCACGCCAGTCGGACCGCTCTCAGTTCGCGGACATTGATGTGAAGCACCAATTCCCAAGAGGACCAAAGGCCTTGAGTGCGAAGGTGCCCTAGGTGAGCACCCCAGCCGAGAGATGAGGCGTCCGTTGTTAGGGACGCGGAGGGCTGCGGTGGATGGAATGGTCGACCCGTACGCACCAGGGATGGCGTCAGCCACCAGTCGAGGGAGCCCAGAATGCTCGATGGAACTGTGAGTACCATGTCTATGGCATCCCTGCGTGGACGATAGATTGAGGCGAGCCAAGTTTGAAGAGGACACATGTGCAGTCTGGCGTGCTTTGTGACGAAAGTGTACGCAGCCATGTGACCGAGGAGGCCAAGGCAAGTGCGGGCAGAGGTTGTTGGCGAATCGCTAGGGAGATGGAGGTCAGCTAAGCTGCGCTCCACTGTTCCAACGACTGACATGGGCGGTAAGAAGGAACTGAGGAGCAGAGGGGCCGGCAGGGGTATATATCCGGCACCATAGCGGTGCCACTCCAGGGGGCACCCTGCCGGCCCACCGAGTGTTGCTAGGGTAAAAATCTCCAACAAACTTGCAGGCGGCGCGCGCACACCTACCTGGAATGGATATGAACAAGCACTCGAAGAAGAACTTCTGTTTGTAAGGGCACTGAAAGTGTTAAGAGCAGCTTAGAATATGTTTTGCTTTTATTTAATTTGACCAAATCTGACTTCTTGTGTTTTGACTTATAATCTCTAAATCTGTCTTTTGTAGTTAATAAATCTGTTGGTTTGTTCTACCTGGAGCAGTGCGTTTGGTTTGCAGCATGTCAGAGACTCCTCTTGGGATAACAAGCCTGGCACATATCAATTTCTTTGTTAAATTGATGAACTCATATAAGCTTGCAGCGTCCAGCGGGCATAACTGGACACTGCAAGACGGAGGTTCCTAGGGTTGTGTCTGGGACCAGAGATATTGACTAGTGTCATTTGGTTGCACAATCCAAGGAGCAGTTTACACGCTAGAGGCTTAGTGTGACCAGCCCAGGAGTGGGGGTTCTCCCAGCAGAGCAGGGTCAGGCTGGCTCCCAGAGTCAAGGGTTGGAGTGACCTAGCAGATCACCGGTCCAGATAACACCAGAGGGGAACATCACAAATGTATTAGTTAGAAATGAACATCCCTGTTTATGGAAATGAGTAAGGTGGGGTACTGGAATGTAAAACTCATTTCAGGATCAAACTCATGCTTGACTGGGCACTAGAGAAACATACCAGTAAATTGCAAGTTGTAAAATATATAAAATATCTATTTTTAAAAAAGCTCACCGCCATTAAAAATGTTTAAACAATTTCTCTAATCTATCTGTCCAGGATTTTATAAAGTGCTCTGTACTGTCTACACACTGGTATAAAATGATGATCACAAGTAATTTATGCTGGCAACCAGCATGAGGCAAGTGTTACTTGGGTGGATTTAGATTTTAGTTTGTGTGTGTTGTGTGCTTATTTGTTTGAGTCTCTGAGCAGAAGATGAGGCTCTCCTGCATAGAAAGATGGATATAACAAGTAAAAAAGTAAATTTTTCTAAGAGAATTTTAGAGTATATACTAGCATCAGTCAAATACATCCACATAAAATTCTGCTGTCTCACTCATCAACCAGTAAATAACTAACAAACCAGGATGTACCATTCTTTCTGGTCACAGAGCAATTTCCGATGATATTTGTAATGAGATAGTTTCTAATTGAAGAAACTAGAGATAAGAAATAGGAGGAGTCCATCCTTACCTTGAGTAACACCCTGTATGTAAACAGCACCAGCCCCACCTCCCATTAGACAGATGGTGGGTGCGGACGTGACAAAAACAAGTGAAACAAAATTTGCTAATGAACAAAATTGCTCAGGACATTTCAAAGAGAATATGGAACCAAGTCAAAATTACATTATGGTGGTCATTCCTGTGCTGGCCCTGGCACAGTCTCCAAGGGACCTAGTGGGTCTTTCCCATCTATAGCCCACATCACACCCTGAGGAACCATGTGGGGAGACTCTTCACACACCACCCTATCCTACCCACACCGAAAAGCAGCGTCTGCAGCCCTGCCCCCTCTCCCCCTAGGCCGTGTGGTGTGTCGGCCAGTGCAGCCATACTCGCTGGGAACAAGAAAGGAAGAGGGTGCTGCAGGGTAAGTGCCAAGGCACAGAGCCTCCCCTGACAGTTCCTGGCCTTCAGCAGATCCCAAAGAACCAGAAAGGCCTCAGGAGACCCACAGTTGCTGGGGGTGACCATCCTGCTGCAGCGGCACAACCCCCCAGAAGAATTCATCAGAATCTCTGCAAGGGGAGCAATAGCTTTTTCAAACTTAATTCTGAGCGCGGGCTTGATGTTCCTGGCAACTGGAGCCCCTGTGTCTCTCCAGAAGAGCTGAGACAGCCTGGGATTGCTGACTAGGGGGACAGAAGACATGGAACAGCCTCCACCATTCTGTCTCTGCTTTTCATTACCCCTTTCTGCTCCATTAGCCATCTCACGCCTGCCCAGTCCCCTACACCTGCTCCACTTTGCCCCACACCCTCAGCAGTCACCCCTCTTAGCATGACCCCTCCTGCCCCAGCTTCCTTCCCCCGAGCCTGTCGCCTGCCCTTTCCTGCCTGCCCTTGCCCCATCTCACCAGCATGACCCCTCCTGCTGCCAGCCCCTGTAGTGAGAGAGCCAGCAGCTCCTTCCTCCCTGGGCCCAGCATGGCAAGCATGAAGACTAGGCCAGTCACCCTGCCACCAGAGCAGCCCCAGGACCAGGAGGAGTCCATGTAGCAGACCCCCTACTCTGCCTCTACAGATCCCAGCCAGACTGCCAGCAGGCACCATGGGGCCACCATCATGCCCAATGCACAAGACATGCAGCCCTCCCTGTCTCCAGTGCTTCGTGACTTGAACTCTCCACTTGTGGGTTTCCAGGTGGAGTGCAGAGTGGTGGGTTTAGCCTGCTCTATAAAGCCCTACAGTTTGGGGCCATTCTGCCCAAGAGATACTCCCTCCCATGCCCCGAGCAATACCTCTGCAGCTACACTCAGCAGAGAGATGCTAGCTAGACCTCAGTTCAAACAGGAAGAGGCTGCTAGCGGGGTGTTCTTGCCCCAGGGTATCCCTAACTGTGAAACTCTCTCCTCCAAAGGTGCTGACACTTTGATGTTGTGAACATGACTGGCTCTAGGCATCGGTTTTCCAAGCATGTGTTTGGGGCAGCACTTTTCAAGGGGTGGCACTCTGGCTTTTTTGTTTATTTGTTTGCTTTCTTGCTTTGGCAGTGGCACTCTGCCCCCCCCCCTTAATTTTATTTTTTTGCTTGGGGCTGCAAAAAACCTGGAACCGGCCCTGGTTGTGAATACTCAAGATTTTATCACAAGTTTGCCAATATTTGGTGCTTTTCTTAAAGCCCCAGCTGCTGGAGTCAAAAGAGGCAAGAGAATCTCAATTTGCATTTTTTGTATTGTATTTTAAAAATACGTTTCTAGCCTTCAGGGTTGTGGGGAATGTGAAGTGAATGCTCTCTAAGGCAAATAAAAAGAGCACAAAGCGTAGTACTTCTTAAAAATCTCATGATTTTGGGGGGCCAGGAGCATGAATATTAAATATTGCCTTTCAGAACCAAACATTCAGGACACCTACTTTCTGATACAGAAGATTTTGTGTAATCTAACTTGCCTATTTTCTAATGATTTGCATACAGCCATAAATTTCATCTTTAAAAAAATCATATGTGGATTTTGTGCTGGTGAAAGACATTTGTTAGAAAATTCTAGAATTAAGATTGACTGTACAACCTTAATTCTATCCCCATGTGAGTGTGCATTACCATACAGTCTTTAATTACACAATCAAGTGCATACTATTTCTTCCCTGCATGGATCATCAGCAGGGTTTGAACTTAAAACCTTCAGAACAGATCTCTTCTGTCAGAGTTACAAGAGTAACTAGTATTGGAATCAGGCTGTTATCCTGCATGTGGAACAGCCACAGAGGGATGGGAGAGAGACTTTTGCAAGAGAGTAGGAGAATGTTGGGCATCTAGATTTTGGGGTTCTGCTCCTGGCTCCGAGCAAGGAGTGTGATCTAGACGTTAGAGCAGAAGCTACAGACAGAACAGCCAATCATATAGACTTGGCATATTTTTTTCTGAAAAGGCTGCAAAGGAGCTGTGAAGTGCACAGGATTCTTAACCCCAGTTAGTGGGAGAGACGGATTGGAGGAGGGGTTCTCACAATACATTTTTGGTGGCCTCAGAATGCAGCCACCGCCGCTCTGACAATTTTTCCTAAAATACTTAAACTTAAGGAAAACAAAATAATTATGAAAGTATACATGTCCAAATCATTGTAATTTATTTGTGTAGGTTTTTTGCAATAATAAAAATGTACAGTTGTTTCTGTTCTTTACTGGACCTAAACAGACTAGAAACACAAATAAGGTGCTTTGCACGTTCTTGTCTTATTGTTTTTTCTTTTGCTTTTTTTGTTGCGCTTTTAAAAAAAAATGCCTTACTGGCTAGTAAGTCTGCTGCTGTGAAAAGTGATACTTGTATATTAATATCACTTTTCATAGCCTCCCAGCTAGCTACGGGACATAGCTGCACTGCTGAAGGTCTCCCATGTAGCTGCTCCATGCTGATGAGAGAGAGCTCTCCCCTCAGCATAATTAAGCCATCCCTAACGAGGGGCAGTGGCTATGCTGGCAGGACAGCATCTCCCTCCACATTGGCGCTTCTGTCTGTGAAACTTTGTTCACACCCTTGACTGACAAAAGTGCTCATGTAGACGCAGCCTTAGTCTGCTGTGAAAAGTGATATTAACAAACATACACACACATATCACTTTTCACAGCAGACTTACTCAGCCCTGGCATGCTAGGATACAATTAAGCCCTGAACGGTGAGGTGGGTAGGAAGGCAGCGGGGCCAGGGTGATAGAAGGAACGGATGGGAGCTGGGGGTGGCAGTGGGGGCCAGAGCCCACTGTCACAAGAACAGGGGCTGGAGCCCATCGCTGTGCAGCTAGGGGATAGAGCTCAAAGCCCTGAGCCCGGAGACAGACGCCAGACCCCGAAGCCCTATGGCTGGAGCCTGCCACCCACCACCTGCCACCCTAGGGCAGGAGCCTGGCCCCACCATCGTGGGGAAGGCGGGGAACTCGGGGAACTCACTGGTTGCTTGCTCCTCCAGTGTTTGTGTCTCCACAACCCCTGCTGGAGGCCCTGAGGGAGAAGCCGCTGCTTCTCTCCCCCCCACGCTCAACCACCACCCAGGAGGCTGTGGCCGCAAGTAAAGCTGCTGGTGGCTGCATGCAACCACAGTGGCCACATTTGAGAAACACTAGATCAGAGCTTGCAGCTCAGGGCATCTTCCTCTATGTTAAGGGTATTTTGTAGGGAAAGATCCCTTCCCCACCACTGAAAAGCAGGGTTTGGCTGTGCCAAAGCTCCAGAAGGCAGGACAGTCCCTACTCAGCTCGGATGGCAACCCTACCCAAAGCCCAGATTTGTTACCCTTCCAGACCTGGGGACAGGGGCATGTTGGAGGAGGTGCTCTGCTTGGCACAGCTGCCACAGAGAGAAGCTGTCTGAAGTTACAACAGCAGCTCAATGTACAAGTTGCATTGGGGTTGGGTTGTGCGTGTGGTTCAAATACTCAGAAACCCAGGGTGAGGGGTGGGCACTTTGATAGGCCGCTGAGCATCCAAAGGGCAGGAACTGCCAGCCACTTCCCACCTGGGGCCACAGGAACATCTATACACAAGAGCTGGGTTGTTATTTCCCCCCACACTTAAACCCCGGAGTGCGGTGTCCCACTGTGCAGGCAGGGAAAACAACCGATCAAGGTGCTGCTCCTACAGGCCGAGAAAGGAGAAAGATGGTTACTGCTGGGAGGGGCTCAAATCCAATGGCCAGAGAGGTAGACACAGTCACACCCCACCTCCCCTGACACAGGCCGGGGGGGGCCTAGCGAAGAAAAGGGCTGCTCAGGTCATCCAGAGCCAGACCCCCTTACTCTCACCGGTGAGCATTGCTTGGGTCACCCCACTGAACTGCACTGCTTAAGAAGTGACGGGATTCAGATCTGACCCTTAAGTGCGAAGGACAGAAAACGTCACTTTAACCCCCCAACACAGATAAAACCAAAACCCTTAGGCCACGGGCTATTGTAGAGTCTGTTTCAGCTCAGTATCCATGGGCAGGGCCGCCCAGAGGATTCCGGGGCCTGGGGCCGTCGGCGGCAGGCAGCTCCGGTGGATCTCCTGCAGGCGTCCCTGCGGAGGGTCCGCTGGTCCCGCGGCTCTGGTGGAGCATCCGCAGCCATGCCTGCCGGAGACCCACCGGAGCCGCGGGACCGGCAAGTGGCAGGGCGCCCCCCGTGTGGCCGGCCCTGTTCGGCGGCGGGGGCCGTTCCGTTCCGGGACCCGCTGCCGAAGTGCCCCGAAGACCCGCGGTGGGGGCGCCCCGCTGGGGAATTACCGCCGAAGCGGGACCCGCCGCAGAAGTGCAGCCCGCTCTTCGGCGGTAATTCGGTGGCGGGGAGCCCCCGCCGCGGCTCTTCGGGGCACTTCGGCGGCGGGTCCCGGAATGGAAGGGCCCCCAGTTGAATTACCGCTGAAGAGTGAGCTGCACTTGAGCAGCAGGTCCTGCTTCGGCGGTAATACAATGGCGGGGGGTCCTTCCCCCCGGAGCGGAAGAACTCCCCCGCCAGCGAAGACCGGGAGCGGAAGAAGCTCCGGGGCCCAGCCCCACAAGAGTTTTCTGGAGCCCCCGAGTGAATGAAGGACCCCGCTCCAGGGGCCCCTGCGGAGCCCAGGGCCTGGGGCAAATTGCCCCTCTTGCCCCCACCCCTGGGCGGCCCTGCCTATGGGCCTCATTCATGCTATAAAACACAACAGCCTGAAAACAAACCCAGTACAAACGTTTCAGGTTTAGCTGCTGTCCTCACTTAACACACATCTCAGTTGGAACCTGAACTCAAGTCCACTTTAAATCTCTCTGTGGCTGCCTGCTCCCATAGCTCTTTTTGGGGGGTGGTTGAGCATCGTTTCCTGGAATGCTGGCACTTCAAAGGGGACAGGTTGGGGCTATGACACAGCATCATGTTTGCATTTTGTGTTATGGGTCTGCTATGGGATGCACCTGGGAACTCATTAACTCACATGTGCAAATGAATTTGCTGATCTGTCCCAGCCTCTTGAGAGCAGGACTCCGCAGTGCACAGGCACCACACAACTTGTTGCAATTAACACATTCTACTCAGGAGAGGTCCAAGGCTGAAACAGCTGGTGTTGGTTCTGGTTAAGATTCAGAGGCAGGTACCTTAAGGGAAAGCCTGCAAAGTGCTTGCTGCTTAATATCTGAACAAGCCAGTGCAATTAGCTCCTCGGTTTATAGGCAAATTTCACACACAAATATTTTACTAAGTCTCTCCCTCTTTAGACTTTCATACCCTTCCCATCTTCATGGCATGTGAGCACCTGTGGCTCAGTATTTCCCTTTGCATAGCGTTCAGATTGAGAGACAAACCAACAGCCAATGCCAGCCATTTCAAATGAGGTTGGGGAATTCAGATCTCTACTGGTGCTCCTGCCTGAACACTGTGTGCTGCAGGGATATACCCCGGAGGAACTGTACTGAAATCTTCAACTCACATCACACTGTTCAGTACTCAGTCTTTAGCTAGTAATACCTGGTAAACTAGGTTACTCTGGGGTGTAATGAGCTACAAATCTCTTCATCTTTAGGTTTCTGGCTGAAGCTAGTCAGGAAACAAGGGAAGCAAAAACTTTCTAAAAGTGTGTTTGTTTTGCGGTTGAAATTTTGTTTTTGGCTACATTTTCTAACCAGCCCAATAGGTACTAGTTTGAAACTAACCCAAGGTCAATCCTCAGGAGTCATCCCCAGCTGACAGCCATTTGGGAATCTCTGTGAAATAAGCTGGTGGCCTCAATTCCCAGAAAAACAGACATGTCACAAAATTCACCACTACCTTCGGCAGTTTCAGCAGAGGTGTTGAAAACAGGATGAGCATCAGGCCTGAACTTCCCTCTCACTTCTCCGGGTGAGTCCTTCCAGCACATGGCAGAACTGCTCTGATGGGGCAATGGCAAAGGTTCCAATGGCTCTGGATGGAGTGTCCCTGTTCTATGGAAAGAGGTCTCCAGGCACCAGGCCTGCCAATTCAGGGTGTTTCAGGGGCACAAAAGCCAATTTCTAAACACTGAACAATGACAGGATGGCAGCAAGTTGGCCTGGATCCACCCCAAGGAATGAGAACTCCTTTCTGTTAATCGCCTCCTTCACCACTCAGGCACCTTTCCTTCACTGTTTTATAAATAAGCACCGTAAAATGTAATGAGCTCTATGAACATTTTAAGGGCTATTTTCCAGTTACATTAGCTCCAACAGACAGTCCCTGGTCCATTAACTCTGAAACTGTGCAATAGATTTTCTCAGATATAAAAACAAACAATGCTCCCTAGGCTGAGACACTGCAGCCAAGCAAATTCTCAGGGTGCAGCCAGGAATCCCACAGGGGAAGCGCTCCCCCTAAAGTTAGCTGTGGGGAGCGGTGACTGTTCATGGATTCCTAAGAGGAAAACTCCAGTGTAGAGTCACAACAGCAGCAGCAGAGACCGATGCAGTGGAGAACAGGGGGGCATCCACCCCTTTGGGTCCAGAGCAAGTGGACTCCTTGAGGGGGCCCACGGTGAGAAACAGACGTGCTAAGGCTCAGAGAGGTGCGGGTCCAGGAGGTGGAGGGGCCTGACCCCAAGATACAGTGGACCCCTGAGAGGGGCTGTCACACTGAAATGGGCACCCCGCACAGGCTGCACGGGGCCACGAGTGGGCATGATCTGTGAGTCCATGACAACAGTGCTAACACTGAGAGACACGCTGAAAGAAAAGTGAACATGCAGGTGCCTGGAGAAGAAGCCAGAGTGCACAATGTATTGTTAAGCTGCAATGCTGCTAAGACCGAATCCTGAGCAGTGATGGTTCTGTCATAAAGCGGGAATGTTCCATGACATTTCAATGCTTGTGTGCCTTACTTTCCCCCTACATTTTGCATTGATAGCCAGTGGGAGGAAAATAAATTAGTTTGCTTTCAGGGCAGGCTAAAGCCACATCTACACGTACAGCGCTGCGGCAGTGAAGGTGGGTGACAGCTCTCCTGCTGGCATAATAAAACCACCTCCACATGCAGCAGAAGCTATGTTGGCCGGCGAAGCTCTCCCGCCGACCTAGTGCTGTGCACACTCGCGCTTATGCCGGGGTGTGTGTGTAATAGTCACACCACTGAGCAACATGTGGTAATGTAGAATAGGCTAAGAGGCACATGTCTGTGCATCACCCTCCCTGTCTAGGTAGAATGAACAGTGAGGAAGGAACTGGCTCAGATCAGCAAGGGGTCTCCCCCCCCCCCCCCCCGCGGAGACAATGAAAGCTCCAGGGCCAGTGATTCATGGATTGACACTCTCAGAAGGAAGTTGAGCAGACTCCAGCTCAAAAACAAAGACTGGAAGGTGTGAGGGGATAAGTGTGAGCTCTGGAAGAAGCCTGGGAGCTCTCTCACCTGGGATCTGATTAAGGGAGGAAGCCAGAGAGAGAGTTCGCTCCAGCTTGGCTGGGCTCTGGGCTAACCAGAATAGATTATGCTGCAACCTTCAGCTCCAAAAGGGACTTCCTGTGCTGTCTTCCAGCTGACCAATGAACCCGACCGTTCTCAAGATGCTGCTTGAGTGGCCCAGTAATGGCTGGGTGAGGTGCATTATCAGTTGCTCAAGAACATACAGGTCTCTGCAGAACTCACTGAACAGAGCTCACAGTGTGAGCCAGGAGTGCTGAAGGCCCAGAGGTTGAGTCTCAGGAAGCGACAAGGCTGCGTGGCCTCCCCAAAGAAAGAGTGAGACCCCTGGCAGGCCAGAACATCGAAGAAGTTCCTCCAAGAGTCTGTTCCAAAGCTGGGTATATAGCTGGATCTGAGACAGCTTCCCATACGTAATCTTGTAGGGACTCCATTCAGCAATCCACTCCTTACCGGCTGCAGTGGCAAGGCCACTCTGTTCGTCCCTACCCACACAGTGAGGGAGGGTGGGGTCTGGAAGCAAGTCCCACAGGTGACCACTTTCCAGGCAAGAGAGAAAAGAAACATACAAGGACCGAGGCCTCCAGCACCTGATCTGAACACTCTGCCTAAGCCCCACACTACTCCAGCAAGGACTGGGGCCAGTTCCACTGGGCCCAATTAAAGTTTGACAAGGGCCAGGGCTAATATAGCTCTGGAGGGACCTCGGTGCCTATTCAGATCCTTCTCTTTACAGGTTTACTACCACCCATGCTGATGTCAAATACTGTGCTGTTAAAATTACCTAACCACTCACTGACAGACTTGAAGGTGGCAATTTTGCAAAAAATCCCTTCAAAAACAGACTCCAAAGAGAGACTGCTGAACTTGAATTAATATGCAAATTAGATACAATTAACTTAGGTTTGAACAGAGACTGGGAATGGTTGGGTCATTACACTAATTGACTCTATTTCCCCATGTTAAAATATCCTCACATCTTCTATGGGTCATCTCAATTATCACTTCAAAAAAGTTTCTCTCTCTCTCCTGCTGATGATAGCTCATCTCAATTGATTGGCCTCTTACAGTTGGTATGGCTACTCCCACCTTTTCATGTTCTCTGTATGCATAAATATCTTCTTACTGTATTTTTCATCCCATGCATCTGATGAAGTGGGTTTTAGCCCATGAAAGCTTACACTCAAATAAATTGGTTAGCCTCTAAGGTGCCACAAGTACTCCTGTTCTTTTTTGCAGATACAGACTAACACAGCTGCTACTCTGAAACCTAAAATTACCTTGGTTATTATAGTTTGTTTTTTAAATGTGATGCACCAACTCTAAAGCTGAATAGCAGTTAAAACAAACAAAACTATTTTTAATTTCAGCACATACCTGGTAGTAATAAAAGCAGAAACACTATGGCTTTAATTACCCATAGCAGTGGTATCAGTTACATTTTCTGGTGGGCCAGACAATGCAATGTCCAAATCTTGGTGGCCCATAGGGCTCTTTCTAGAGCCAAGGGGTTCTGAGGCTGCTCGCTCTCTCCAGCAGCTGGAGTGGCAAACTGTCAAGTGTGGTGTGCCAGCACCGTATTTCTGAATCTTAAAGTCAAAGGTTAAATGTGCTGACAGACAATATTCCAGCGAAATCTTGCAAATAATTAATTATACAAATACACTGAAATGCTATTAAAACGGTACATCATTAATAAGTCTTAAAAGTATGAAATTAAAATTAGAAGTTAAACTCAAATAAATGAACAGACATCTCATTTCTCTTTCTTAATGCCTGAAATGTTGACAATCACTCACCCTGTCTTTTTTTTCCAGAAAAGTACTGTGCAATGAACAATCAAACTAACTAATGAAAGCCCATCAATTACTGATCCCCCTTATGTTGCATAAGCATCAGATTAAGTGCCTGATTAACAGTGTAGCACTATAAGTGGAAATGTATCAACACTGTCTAGCCCCAAGGGGGGTAAATGTAAATGGAAAAAGTCTAAATTAAATAAATGGCATGATGGTAAACCGAGGGCAAAAGGAGTGCATCTCCCCAGCCCCCACCACTTCTGCCCCCACATCTGCCCAGATCCCAGCTGACCTCCACTCCCACTGGGTTCCTTCACCACCTATCCTCCCAGGCTGGGGGAAGGGGGGCAATTGCAGCAGGGCTCCCCCAGACCCTTCCAGGTAAGGGGGCAGCTCCCAAGACTCTTCACTCCCTCCTCCTTCCCAAACTCTTTGCCCCCCAGCCCCTCCCTTTCTGTGAGAACAGACAGAGCTCCCTGCTTCCTGAGCAGCTCTGATTGGCTGCTCCTCCCAGGTGGCATGGCAGACCAGCTGGCCCAGCCCCAAGGCAATTGAAGAGCCATTCATACATGGCCCTAGGCTGCAACCCCGAAAGCCCCTGAGTTAATCCAGTCCCCTCCCTGGCTACCAGGAACAATCACCCAAAACCTACCTGTGAAGTCTCCACCCTCACCTCCTTCAGGCTACTGCTAAGAGCTCTCCTCAGTGCTGGCTGCAAACAGGGGTGTGTTTGCCCTTAATTAAAGCCAAACACAAAGCTCTGAACCCACAAGCCCCAGACACGCTGAATGAGCCTCTCCCCTGCCTCTGGCATGTTATTTCCTTCCTTGCATTGCAGGCTGCTTGGGGCAGGATCCCATCTAGTTCTCTGTGAGATGCCGAGAATACCTGTGAGTGTGATGGACAGACAAGAGACACTCCTAGATCCCTGTCAGGTGGCCCTGGGGGAGAACGACCCACCCAGTGGTGGGGGTATGATTATTTATCCCTCCTATTAGGGTAGTGCCTAGAGCCCCAAGCAGGATGGGGGCATCATGGTGCTAGGCGCTGAAAAACTCAGTGTAGAAAGACAGTCCCTGCCTCTAGGAGCTCTCCATCTAAATTAATGTCACATGAATTTAACCCTATGTCCAGGGGCAAAACCCTCATAAACATCTTGTCCCATTTACACTCAGCCCCCCTGTGGGAGGAACTCCCCCCATTCCTTGTGGATTCAGCCAGGATCCAAGAACCCCAAGCTCTGAAATGATCTTCTAGGCATTCAACTGAAACGCTGTTTGATATGTTCCAGGCGTGGCCACGTGTCCCCTCTGCAAAAGAAAGGGAAGTGCAGCAGCTGAGCCAGCACTCACCATACGACCAAGAGCGCCCGGCTGCCAGGCAGCCTCAGCCTGGCTAAGTCCCAAGGGCAGGTCCCGGTTCGTCTCTCGGGGCCTCCCTGTCACAAGGGGCTTAAGGCAAAGAGGCTGACATGGCCTTAACAGCTGTAGCATCACAAGTCCCTCTTTCCTAATACCTTGTTCCTATTAACTCATCATCCTCTCCACCCTCTTCGCTTCACCCCACCCAGACCAATAACAGGTTTTAAAACACACACAAGCACATACAGAGAAAATGGACAAACCCAGATAACTTAGAGAAACAGAGGTAACTAACATGACACTTGCCAGCTTGCTCTCAGCTTGCTCTGATCACAGACTTATACCCTTTGTCTATGCAGCTTGTTTAGGCTGTAAGCTCCTCGGAGTACAGGACGTCTCTGCTTAGGAGTTTGTTCAGTGCCTAGTGCAAGGGGGCCCTGATTCGGAGGGCAGCCTCTAGGTGCTACTGCAATGCAAATTGTCCCTGCCTTATTGATAAGAGTGGCCTAGTAATGCTGTGGAACGATAACACGGCTGCTAGGACTCGGTGAGTGGGGCAGAGCTTTGCAGTGGCAGCAGGATTTCATTTCAAAGAACTGGACTCTTCTAGTGAAACTCTCAGCGCAACCTCCACACAAAAAGATCCCCTCGAATACAATGACAGTTACTAGCTCCTGGTCATGATGTTCCCACACAGAGAGCTTAGGAACAAATCAGAAAGTTTTGCTTCTAGGCAGGAAATCCCCCTCAGCACACCTTTCTGATTGACACTGCTCTCTGATAGACCCCACATGTGTCCCCTCCTTCCCTCACCCACATTTGCAATGGTTCTGTTCCACATTTAAGTGATGAAAAGTTAAGACCTGTGGTTACAACTTCTATGAGAAACTTCATTTGGAAGGGCTGCTACATTTCAACTTTATTGCCATGAGGAAAACTGAAGAAACAAAAGCCTTCAGTCATTCCGTCATGAAAACCCCTAGTGAAGACATTTAATAAGTGGAAGTTCTCTGCAGCAAGTTGTTGAAATATTGACCTTTGGGCTGAAGCAGCAACATTTATTTCTACAAATGTTTTGTATGAACCATCCACAGTTTATGCTGTACAGTTAGTTTCTCCCATAGATGTTTGACTACAGCTGGCTGGGCCAGCATTTTTTCTTCAATCTGCATCTCCACAGACTGAGATTAAGACAAACTCTTCCCTTGAGATTTGTCAGGGTAGCACAAGATCAGGATTGCTTTATCTAGTGAAACACAGAGATAAAAAATATCCAGAATGACCCTCCTGCCTGTATGTAGCAGAGTACAAGCCTCTTGATCTGAGTGCAAATCAGATCAGGCATAGAGAGAGAGAGGGAAAAAAACTAGCAAATATGTCTGCTTTTTCCATGCAGGGCTTCGCTGTTTGACTAGCGCTCTGCAAACCATTGTCTTTCTACTGATCTGCCACTGGGATCTGTCTTTCTAAATTAATTGGCTTCCTAAATAATTACTTATGGAAAATCTTCAGCTAATGACTCTTTTAAGTCACAGGTAGAAAAGGTACATTTTAAAAAACAGACAAAATATAGTTAATTTTTTTCCCTATATGTAGTCGCTAGATTCCACTTTCTTATTTAAATAATGCAGGCTAGAG